>NC_051312.1:18483913-18789896 GCF_015220235.1 Choloepus didactylus
TGCCCTGGTTTTTTTGTTTTGGGTATGAGCCAATTCCTATAATAAATATTTAATTATATATATTTTGGGTATGTAATAAATAATTATACATATTCTTTCTGGAGAACCCTAATACAAGGGGCAAAAATATTCCATTATACTGATACAGCACATTTGTACAACTTTTATCATTTCTGCATACTGAAATTTCTTTTCTTTCCCTTATTCCTTTCTGAAAATTTACTTTCTTGAGGAAATCCCAGGGACTGGAAGTAGTGAGATCAAAAGAGCCAAATTCTCCTGCCTATTGATATGAATTTTCTCATGCCCTTTCTCTAGGTTGGCAGCCACAAATTAATGTGTCAAATTCTCTACAATTCCCTCATTTAACAGAAGCAGCAATAAATGTTAACTGATCACTTACTATGTGATAGGCACTGTTTGAGGCATTTGGATACATACTGAACAAAACAAGATATGTTGTGAACCCTACATTCTAGTGACCATTTATTGACATAAAAGTAAACATATCAGTGATATTCTATCAGCACTGAGGGTGGGAAGTGTAATAAGTGATTGGAAGTGCATACTGTAGAGCTGGACTGCCTTGATGAAAAGGATAGATCTGCCTTTACCAGCTCTATAACTTGTTGCTAATTATTTAACTTCTCTGTGCCTCAGCTTCCTCACCTATAAAATCGGCAAAATTTAGTGAACAAATTATAGATTAATTGCAAGAATAAAATGAATGGGCAAATATGAGTGAAATAAGACCAATGTCTGGCACATAGCCAGTGCTCCATAAACATTAATTAAAATTTTTACTATTAAACACAGGTATAGGTGGGATATGGAATAAAATCTGCTATTACCTATTGTATATGTAAAGAAGTCAGGAAATCGTTAGCAAGTTGGGAAACAATAAAATTTCCAGATTAAGTCTTACAAATTATATCTAAAATAATCTGGTATCAACTTAACATCTATCACCCCATATTTAGTCACAGAAAGTCCAGACAGTGGCACCAAAAGAAAATACACATTCATCTTGGCTGGGATACCAATGTGGATGAATCTGTTGAAACCACTTTTTACCCAGCAGGCAGACACCAACTACCCCTTTCCATATTCCCCATGAAACAAAATGATTATAAAGAACAGTAGTTCTTAATAAAGTAAAAGAATACCACTGCTATTTTGTGTAGTAATGCAGAAAAAACATAAACCTTTGAAATGGCAGGCAAGGACATTCACCAGGGCCACTTGAAATTCTACATGAAGTATTTAATGCACAGTGATACCTCCCTTACCATCCTCTGTGACCGCAAATTCAGGGGCAGATATTCTGTCTCCACCACTCAGCAATAGTACAGCTACCAACTTCTCCTGAGCCATCTTTAAACCTCCAGAGGTCACTGAAACTAGTATCAATGTTTACCAATCCTACAATCTTGGTACTACTATTACATTATTAGAGTTGTCTAGATGATGGACTGCCAGAATGGGCCACTGAGAGAGGATGAGTATCCTAGCCTGTCTTTTCATCTCAGCAGTCTTTGAATACCAAGTTGGTGGCCTGAATTCTCATTCATTCATTCATTTATTCATTTATGGTGCCCATGTCAATAATGGAAAAGTTTGTATTTCTTATCTTTATCTAATTCTAATATTCAGCTGCATCCAGATCCCCAAAGATACTGTTTTTGGGAAAGCCCAGAAAGACAAAAATCTCAGAATTTAAGACTTTTTGTTATAACTGAATTACAACAAGAAGGAAGAGGAAAAGAACTTACCAGGCGAAGTCTGGGCACCATCACAGCCTATTTGCTTAACATGTAAAAGTAACAGGTGTTCATATCTATACGAGTACAAATGAAAATCCTTTTTCAAGACTTCCCTGTAGTCAGAGAGGGAGGAGGACTCATAGAAGAAAAAATACCTTGTCATAATGGTTAGGAAGACACGATTTCATGACTTTTATGAGCAGCGAAAGATGGGCTTTGAACTCGTAAATTACCTAATTTTAAAAAAGCTGTTTGAACGTGATGCAGATTACATGTATTTGAAGAGAGATAACTTTTTTGTTCCTCAATTTTACTGAGTCTTTTTCCTTTCTAACTATGGACATGCAGCACTACTTTATTATGCAGCAGCTGATTTCCTTATGAGATTGATTGGCCTTCAGGAAGTTCTAGACCTGAGACACCTGATCTATGAGACTTGGCTTTTTAATGCCAGAAGTAGAGTTGATCTTGTGGGTACTTTCGGCTTCAGGGATGCTGAAATGGGTTTTGCAGAGGTGAAAGCCCCACCAAAGTCCATCTCAATCTAGTTACATTGTGCTCATCTCGGTGAGTCAAGAGGCAAAGCTGGGAACATGGGAAGTGACAGCAACAGAAGATAAAGGCAGATTTTACCAGACCATTTGGATTAAATCTTCTTTTCAAACTCAAGCACATAAAGCCATAAATTTTCCTCTCAGGACTGATTTAGCTACATTCCACATATTTCATGTTTGTATTATTATTCAGATCATAATATTTTCCAACTTATTCTTTCAACCATATGTTTGTTTTGCTTAATTTTCAAATATTTGATGATTTTACATATTTTTGTTAATAATTTCTAATTTAGCTTTTTGTGGTCAGAAAATACACTCTGTAGGTCTTCAATAATTTTAAATTTGTTAAAATCTGCATTATGGCCCACAATATAGTCTATCTGTTCCATGTGCCCTTAAAAAGAATATAAATCTGTAGTTGTTGAGCATGATGTTCCATAAATTTCAATTAGTATACTTTGATTGACAGTATTGGTCAAACCTTCTATATCCTTGCTGATTATGTCTATTTGTTTTATCAATTACTGACAGGAGTATTAAAGTCTCTAAATTATAAATTTTGGATTTTTTCCATTTCTCCATTTAATTTGATGTTTGCTTGTAGTTTTAAACTCTATTATTATATCAGTGTATACCCATTTAGGATTATATCTTGATGAATTGACCCTAATATCACAATGAAATATCCCTTGTTCCCCTGGTAATGCTCCTCATCTTAAAGTGAAGTTGCCTGATGTTAACAGTCATACAGCTTTTTAAATGATCAGTGCTTGTATGAGTTTCCTTTTCCATCCTTTTACTTTTTAATTACTTGTGTTTTCATACTTAGAGTATCTTTTAAATTGGATATAATCAGGTCTTATTTTACTTATTTTACTATATGCCTTTTAATTTGTGTGCTTAGTCCATTTATATTTAATGCAATTATTGATCTGATTGCTCTCTCATCTTGCTATTTGTTTTCTATTTTTCTCTTCTGTTCCTTTTCCTTCCTTCCCTGTCTTAATTTAGATTAATGGAAATTTTTTAGTGTTCTGTTTCATCCCCTTTATTGTTTTATTACCCAAACCTCTTAATTTTATTGTTTTAGTGGTTGCTCTAAGGATTAAAGCATGCCTCTTTAACAGTCTACTATTAACTAATATTATACAACTTATCTTATAATGTTAATACCTTAAAACAATACAGTGCCATTTAGTCCCTTTCAGTCCTTTGTGTTAATGTCATAAGTTTTTTTCTTTCTTAAACCTAAATATGCTATAAATCCTATAGTGTATTCTCATTATTTCCTGCCTTAAAGCATCAATTAATTTGTAAAGGAAGTTTAAAAAATTTAAAACAATATTTTCATTTACCATTTCCAGCTCTCATATTCCTTTAAGTAGATATGATTTTCCGTTATATCATTTTCCTTCAGTCTGAAGTACCTGTTTTAATAGTTCCTTATAGTGTAGCTCTACTGTTGACAAATTATGTTTGTTGTTTATTTTTATCTGAAATTGGCTTTATTTTGCCTTACTTTGAAGGATATTTTCACCAGATACAGAATTCTCAGATGACTCCTTTTCCTGCAACAATTTTAACAATGTTATTCCATAGCATATTGACTTGTATTGGTAATGGCGAGAGGGCAGTCATAGTTCTTACTTTTTTGTTCCCCTGTATGAAATGTGTCTTTTTTCTCTGGTTGCTTTTAAGATTTTCCTTTTATTTTGATTTTCATCAGTTTAATTAGCATATTTCTAGACTAGTCTTATTTTGTGTTTATCCAACTTAGGATTTGTTGAGCTTCTTGGATTGTAGTTGGATACTTTTCTGTCAAATTTGCAAATTTTTGGCTACTATATTTTAAAAATGTTTTGCTCCAATCTCTCTCTTCTCTTTCTGGGAATTTAGTTATAGATATATTAAATTATTTGACATTATGCTTCATGCTACTGGACCTCTGTTCCTTTTGTACTCAGAATTTTAGAATATTAAAACTGGAATTAGCTAAATTATGAGATATTCATGAACCCACTTGGCCTATAGCTTTCAGGTCCTTCATTACTCTCCTCCAGAAAGTCATATGGTATCTCCTACTACCTAGTTCCAACATCAAAGGAATGAGCTATCTTTCCTTCTTGACTACATAAACAACCCCTACATCACCTGAAATCTGGTGACTTTGTGTTCTGGAGAAGACATCTGAAAAATACTGTCATGGAACATTGACAGTGGCCTTTTCAGGATAATCTTGTCTATGAGTACAGCTGTTAAACTGCAAAGAAATAATATTCTGATACATGTTTCTAAACTAAAATGGCATGACTCATCCATAATTTAAAATATTTGGACCATTACATTCATTAGAAATCTTAAAATGAAGTTTTCCAGAGAACCTCTTGTCTTAGTTTGCCAGAGCTGCTGACAAATCCCATATAATGGATTAGCTTAAACAACAAGAATTTACTGGTTCACTAGAGGCTAGAAATCAAAAATCAAGATGTCAGCAAGGCCATGCTTTCTCTCAGAGACTGAAGCATTCTGATGATGGCAGTCTTCCATCGCATTGCAATGTCTTTGGTCTCCTCCTGTGTGTTTCTCTGACTTCTGGATTCTTTTTATAAGGCCTCTGGTGATAAGGATTAAGACCCACACTGATTTAGTTGGCCATACCCAAACAGGGTCTTCAGAGATCCCAATGATAAATGAGTCAACACCTTGGTTCGCTTGGACATATTTAAAAATGCATTTACAAATGGGTTTACAACCACATCGATTAAGACTTATTCATATCTTTTGTGAGGTATGTGATTCAATCCCCAACACCTCTGAAAGTGGACAGTCCATAGAAATTGATTGCAGATCCAAGACACCTACAACGTGCAGGTGAGCTAGAGAGACTCCACCCAGAACTAGATTATTCCAGGTGCCTGGAACCACTGATTGTCATAGTCTCCTTTCACACTTTTGGTTTTTATCCTTTAAGTCTTTTTTCCTCTTTTATGGGTTTAGCATTACGCAATTCTAATTTATCTTCTAATGTTACTCTCACTAATATTAATGACCTTGATATAGCTAGTCTATAATTTAGATATCCAAAGCTATTGCTATTAAAGCAAATTTAGAGAATTATTAAAAACCTGTATTAATGCCAAACCTACAATAGATGCTTTTAAAATGAATTTTGATCAAGGATATTGTACTAAAAAATTGTCTTTGGATAATTATAGATACAGATTCTGGGTAGGGTTGCTACCACTCCACATATGTAAAGACTATGATTCAACCTTAACATATGAATCAATCCAACTTCAAAATATATTTCCCTGTTGTCAGTTGCCAATAATGATTTCTTTTTAGTAATACTGTACATCAGATAACAAAGAGACTCTAATGTTTGAAACCATGAATTATTCCTAACAAAATAAAAAGATGGTCAACAATTTAGGCACATAGAAAACTGGGGATTGGATAATGGTGTATTACACTCATATCATCAAAATGTTACTTCTTGTAATTAATATATTAATGAAGCAAACATCCTTGTGCTGAAATTGGGAGACACACATATTCTTGGGCTATAACTAAGACTATTACTATGTCAAAACCCAGACAAAATAAATCTACAGCTCTACTAAAATTTATCACACCTCTTGTGGAGTTCCTGGCTTCATTCCCTTGTGGGAATCTGACTCTTTTGCACCAATCAAGATTGAAGGTTACTTGCCCTTTGGGGATGTTATTTACACCATTCTAAGTCTTTGGCTCTCCTACACCCTTTAGTGGACTATTTCTCCTTAAAAAGAAGCTGAAGTGAAAAACCTTTCTGGGGTTATAAGTTAAAACTGGTGGAATGGATAATTTACAATGGGTGATGCTACCCATAGGAGATGGTCATGTAAGATGGTCATGTTATAATTATCTTTCAACTTAATTGGCATAAGTAACTCAGGCCATACCCTGGGAGCCAAAAAAATCAGTTTAAATTATTCAATACAAGTAGTTATGTAATGGAACTGTCTTGAATTTTCTTTCGACTGATCATTGCTAACACTTCCTGTTTTATCTAGGTTAGCACCAAAAGTGAGGCGGAACAATGTATATCTATTAAATTAAGAAAAGGCAACCTTAGTTTTTCTTTTGCCTACAATTTAAAAAGCTGGAAAGAGCATTACTTCCACCCTAATGATGAGGAAAAGATGGAAAAATGACAAAATCATAAATTTTCTTTAACTCATTAGAAATCTGAGATTACAGAGCAACCAAGAAGCCTGAATTCCAAGAACAGACTGACCTGTTCAAGGTAAGAAAGAACACACCAACTGGCTCACCTGTAGCAGAGCACAGAAGGAACAAGGTGGCTCCCAGTCCAGCAAGTTAGAAGAAATCAGTTTAAATTTGATAGAATCGATAAGGTTGAGTGTGACCTTGTATGACAATATAGAATCCCTGAGAGCCCCAGACACAAAAGGAGTTCAATTGATTCACAGGCTCATTTCCATGCTTCTCTCTGGTGCTCACAATAAAGATTGGGGAGCAGGGCAGAAGACCAGAGAGCCCCTTCCTTGGTCATGCAGAGACCGTCACTGCAGGCAAGACATGACCCCCCACCCCTGCCTGGATTCTCTTCTCCAGTGGAACAAAACCCATAAGCTGTTGGGAGAGGGGCAACAAATCCTGCCACTCTCATCGCATGAGTAAAGAGTCCCTGTTGCAGGGAAAGGGTTAAATTTTAAAAGCCCTCTATTTCTGCAGAGGAGCAGAAAACTGTGCTGAGTCCAGGATCCTATTCAATGATTATTAAATGTAAACAATCACCGCAGGAATGTAGAGTGGTAGTTAACACTCTTCCATACAACTGCTATAGAGACAAGGCTGAGGTGGGCTGCCGTGGGGACAAGGAGCAGAGATGCTGAGAAAGCCCCTTCCCTAAGGCACACGGACCTGCCTAAGAGGGAAGTCACACCAGGGCAAGAGAGAATTGTACGTCTCCCGCTCCATCAACCTGATAAGCACCACACAGGTAACAAATAACACGGTTTTGTTTCAGATTCTAATTTGTGACAACTTCCTTCAACAAGTCTTCAAGAAACAAGAATTTTGGAAACTCATTTTTCTCACTTTCAAGGTTAGAACTCTTTTCTCTCCAGCATAGAAGGGAAAATATTTTTGAATATTTTGAAGAAGCAAACCTGTTCTATTTTTCTCATTTCTATTGATTTCCACAGGTAATACTGACTTGTACAATAGGAATACCTTCCACTTCAAAATCTGATTCCTGAGAAGATGGAGGTGTTTTGCCTCAATCCCTTTTTCCTTCTGTCAGGCATATGTTGGTATTTGGCTATCTGGCTACATTTTGATAATATTTCACTTTAGGGTAGTACTTATTTGTATCTATCTGGGGGTAATAGGAGTCCCAAACTGAGGCAAACTTCACCTAACACTGTGACATAAGTATGTATAGGATTATAGGATAAACTAAAGTCATGAAAAGTCCAAACTGAGTTAAAATGAGTAACAGATTTAATGAGGGTTTTTTGGTGGAAGATACACACTGTAGTATCATCTACTATCCATGCAGTAAGACAACACGGAATATTTTAAAGAAATCATTCTTTCCATCTTATGAGTATAAACCTTATGGAAAGAGACTGGACCTAAAACACCAGGGAAATAGTTTTTTCCATCAAATATTTTTACATATACATTTGTATGTACAAAATACCCTACATAAGATAATTCCTGATTTGTTTAATAAAATATTTATATATGCTTACCATATACCAGGAACTTAGCTAAACAATTCAAAAATAACTCATTTTCTCCTCAAAACACTACAAAGTAAATAATATTACCTACCCCCCTTTACAGACACAGAAACTGAGGCATGGAAAGATGAAATGATTTCCCAAGGTCACAGAGTACGTAAGTGGCACATTCAGGATCCTAACCCTATTGGTTTGGCCCTATTGTTCACACTCTGAGCTAATAGGCTATGGGGCTTTACCAACATTACGGATGTCTCGATCCATACTCTGGAGGACGGCACTTAGAATAAAGGCTGATGCCAGTGCTTCTGGATCTTTTCCCTTGTATGTGATCCCAAAGTATTCTAGAACCTTTAATTCTGTTAGCTCTTATAAAACAACAAGAATAATAACCACAAAGTCAAAGAAGAGCAGGAAAAATCCTTGGTTACCTGTATGGTGCACTCTTTTTACAGCGGGGGAGATTTCCCACAGTGGTTAAGAGACTACTCCAAGATAAAAGGGGGACAGAGACACCTGAATCCAGATCTTCTACTCCAAGACCTGAGGCCAGTACAATGTTTTGTGCCTGAGTGAGTATGGGGCTGAAGGAAGGAGGGGAGTAGGGGTCTGTTCTCTGCAATCAGGGCACAAGAGGATCCTTTTTTGTTGCAGTCATCCTTCGTGAGAAATGAACCCTTTTGGGGCCAAGGGATCCACTGTGATGAAGTGACAACACAACCCCCAAGGCCTTTGGCTTTGGAGAAAGGGTAATGAGGATCCTGATAACTTCAACCCCAGGAGAAAAGATTGAGCATTAATGTTCTAGGTGAGCCAAGACACCTGGAGAGGACATAGAAAAATATGTGCTAACTGTTGTGCACTGGTCCATTGATTGGAGAGCACATATGCTTTTGCAACTTTCTATCTAGCTGCTAGCTGCCCCTGTCTGATTTCAGGGTTACTTCTTCCCTCCAAAATGGACTTACGGACTAACCTGGTAAACAAGGCAAAAGGACATGATGGAAAGATCAAAGGCCTGGACACAACAGACTTCCCCCCTGGGTGTTTTCAAAGTGGAGTTGGGACTCAAAATATCTTTTCTTGTAATCCTCCTTTTTTGTCCAGGGATGGTACAGCAAGTGTTAATGTAGGATAGGAGGCACTGTGGAATGAAAAGGCTCTGGGTTAAAATATGGTCTTATTCATCCCCAGTGAGCTCAGTTTCCTCATCTAAAAAAGTGAGACTAAGAAGTGTCCTCATCGAATAATGTTTGTGTTATTTAACTGCAGCCTCACGATGGGCAGGGAAAAGGGTGCAAGTTAACCTAAAGAAGGAGACCCTAACAGCTTCAGTCACTCTATGTAACCAATCGCATATGTGTCAGAAAATAGATCAGATTCTCCAAATCAGATCTCATCTGAATCCTTAGCCACTGTCATTCTCCCTTTATAGGAACTTGAAAAGAGGAAGGGGTGGAAAGGGTGTTGCTTATGCAATCTGCCCCTCCTTCCCACTCTCTGGCCTCCTGGTGTCCCATGACTCTGGTTTGCATAGAATTGGCAGGGCCTATGAGGGTGGAGAGCAGAGGGCACACTGCTAGCCTCTCAAACTTGCAGAACCAGCTACCCGAACACAAAATTCAGAGGTGAACCACTGGATTCCGGTAGACCTGATATTCAGGAGTTTTGCCAGCTTAGTGCAAAGTCCACATTATAACCTTGCCTCAGCAATTTCTGGAGAAGATATACCAAAATGTATTCTGGTAAGACCCTGCTGAGCTGACTGCATCACAGGGAGATTACATCTTCTGGAAGTTTGCTGCTCTTCATTTGTTTCTCAGAATATATGTGAATATTCATTGGAGACAGCTTTCCAGGTGAGGACTCATCTTGAAAAAGGGTAATTTATGACACCCACTCCAAAATAGACAAATCAAAATGCTCTTATTGATTTATACTAAAGAATATGCCTGCAAATATTCCGAAAGTAAAGAAATAACTCCAATTTAAGAAACATAAATCTAGCATCTCCTCTGAGGAGGGCACTTTGTTAGATGTTATGAAAAATTCTTGGAGGTTTCCACCCTGAATCATATATTAATATGGAGGAATTATGTGCTTTTTGAAAGCTGATATGTGAACAGAGAAGGAAGGAGGCTGGTCCAAGTAACATTTATTTAGCACATACTGTGTGGAGACACTATGCAAGCATGATCTTAATTAATCCTTCTGGTTACATCTAAAGGTAGGTGCTTTGTTCCTGAATGACTGATAAGCAATCAAGTCAAGCTTAAAGTCAGAGAGGGAATAAGTACATGAATAAGGACAAAAATACAACCAGATTTATAGCTTATTTAAATCATATAAAAATTTATTTTGAAGATTTCATTTATACTACTATTACCCCAACCTGCTTATTTTTGTATTTTGCTGTGTTCTCTTTTATTTATGTTTATATATGTGGTATAGATGAACTGTTTTACTCCCTACCTTTTCCGATTTGATTTTAATGCTCTCCCACCCCTCTACATATACAGGTATTATATTAGTGCCTTGGAGTTGCAGCAGCATCATAGATTTTGTGCCAGACACATAGATTAATAATATAATCATTACTGGTGGCTCTTGAGAGCTGGGTGCAGTGGGAAATAGGAGAGAAAAATAGGATAATGTGGATACAGAGGATAATGGAGGGTGAAGAAGGAGGAGAATAAAAAGAGGAGAATTTATGTCCACGCACACATACTCGAGGATCATTTCACGGCTCAATTCCAGAGGGTACTGTTCATTATGGAAGTTAAAGATATATCCCATTCCTTCAATACAGAAGAATTGCAAGCCATTGGACTGATTTAAATCACAGTGTGGTTGACAGTCACTGAAGATGTTAATAGAAGGAGGAGTGGAAGTAGTGAAAAGTAATATATGTTTAGTGTTTACTGTATGGAAGATGCTCTTTAAAGCACTTTGCATTTTTAATTCATCTAATCCTAACAAAAATTCTGTGAGTTAGATAGTGCCATTATCCCATCCACTTAAGAGGAAACCAAGGTACACAGAGGCTAAGCAGCTTGCCCAAGGTTGTATAGCTTGCTGCCAGTGGAGCCAGGGAGTCACTGATAACAGCTTTAATTTCAAAAAATGCTATATATACTTTTAAGATGTGCTTGTTAATCTAAAAGAGAAAGTAATAGCTGAAATTCATCAAATGTAATATAGGGAACTGAAAAATTCAGAAAGAGACTCCTGTGCTTTCTGCCAGTCTCATTCTTCCTTGGCGTTGGTGAAGACTTCAGTGAAGATGACCTAGTGAAGAGATACTTAAAAAGGCCTGGTCATAAGCATAGATGATGCTACTCACGTTTCTAAATCTCCTCCATCTCTTCTCATTCCTGCCTGTTTCTTGGTCATCTCTCTAGGTAAGGTGTCCTTCAAAATGTTCTCATTGCAAGGTGCCAAGATGCTGCAGATGCTGGAGAAATCCTTGCGGAATAGCCTTCCTGAATCCTTAAAGGTGAGAATGGAAAATTCCGAGGGGAGTAAGGAACAACAGCTTCCTGTGAAAGAGGAGGAAAAGGGTCTAATATTTCTTGAGCATCTGTTCTGTGCCAGGCACTATTTCATGTTTTCTCTCATTTAATTTACATTATGTCTCTGTAAGGTGTTTGCAGAATGTGGAGAAAACGGACGGTCATTGAGTGATTTGCCCAGAATTTCACAAATAGTGAGCTGCAATGCTCTGAGATGGCTAGAAATATGCTGAGACAACACTGCTTTTTGTTCTGAGCTGACTCACAAACAAGTCCCTTGTTTCTTTACCAGAAATATTTCACAATAAACTAGAAATCTGTCCAGAGCTCAAAGTTGACTGAGAGTACATATTAATGTTTAGCTTATTTTCCCTGAAAGAACCCTGTCCAGGTGAGAGATTAACCATCACAAGACTGCTAGAAATGTGGTAATGGGTCAAATTCTATTTCATCAATCTTCAAAGGATTGTGCTTTATAAATTTGTCGCTTAAGGAGACTTCCAAGTGATTACAAAGTGCAGTTCTTTTCATTGCAACGATATGAGTTGCAAGGGGCTGGATTCATGCACAGGTGGTGTGTGTTTGTGTATGGGGGCGTGCATGTGCATGCATATGCATGTGTGTGTGTTTGTGTGTCAGCATTACCAGGGACACCAGCTTATTTGAAGTGCCTTCTTCAGCTAATGAAAATAGATGACTTTTCACAACTAACTACCCAGCTCCAAAACCAACCAGCTTCAGGTCCAGGCATAGCAGTCATGAAGAAGAAGTGGTAATATTGGCAAACATTTATTGCATAATACGTGGTTTCAGATACTGTACTAAGTGCCTTATATTCATTAGCTTATATAAGCATCAAGCCCTACAATGTGGGTACTACTCCAGTCCCCTGTGTTAAAGATGATGGATCTGAGGGTTAGAATACTTGAATAACTTGTCCAGTTGCTCACTGCTGGGCCAAGAATATAAACTAGAAAGCACATTTCAACTCTTTGCATACCTTACTGTTTTGAACAAAATGAGAATCAATATCAGTACCTATAAATTTTTAAACACTTATACTTGGAGAGGATGATCAACAGGAACAGATAGAAATGGCATAATCCATTCTTTTAGTCCACCTGTGTCACCATTCTGGGAGGTTCTCTTGGTCTGGGCACTCCCTTTATAATAAATGTTACCAGTTCTCTTGTACTGGAGTTTGACAGTGAGGTGGTCTCCCACTTTTCAGGATATCTTATTTTTAGGGAGAATTCCTGAGGGATTGAATTGGGCTTAACAGCATATAAATATCCCATGTCTGAGACCGGAGCTTAGACCTTTCATGGAGTCTCACATGAAGACCCTTGTCTTTCACAACAAAGTGAGCTTCTTGGCCACATTCCCAAGGCAATTATTTAAAAAGTGGGATGATGAATTTTCTGTACATATTTCCTTCTATGAGTGTTTAGATGCTATTCATTTAACAAGACCCATTTAATAAGAGAACAAATGAAGACGTTTCTCTCTATTATGAGCATACTGATGAATACATAATTGTCTCTGATCTATGATATAGTTTCAGCCAAATCATATTATCTGGCCTCTGAACTTCAGTATGATCGATGATTTTATTTTTCATAGGAAGGAAAATGATGACAATAACCCTCAATCCAGTACAGAAGCCATGCCCTTTGCCACTGTACTTTGATTTCCCTCACATAGTCTAATCCTTCCAAGCATGCTAATCTTTGATGGAGATGCACATAGATTATGAAAGGAAATCTGAACCTTCTAAAATTAATTCATCAATTGAGGTGTTACCTTACAGCGTCAGAATGTAGGCATTATGTGGGCAGGGACCTTTGTTTAGTTCTCAAGTTGTTCCAAGCACTCAGTCCCTGGAACACAATAGGGACTCAATAAATAAGTATTGAATTTTGAATAAAATCCATGTATAGACTTTCCTTTTTTCATTTCCTTGGAAGTAACTTTCCTCTATTCAGTCAGAAGCACCCACTCCACTAGAGAACAACTAAAATTATTACTTCAAGAATCACAACAAATTAAACAAAAGAGAGACTAACATTCAGCATGTTTTCTAAAATAGTTTCATCAAATTGATTTCAGAATGTATTTCGAGTAGTCAAATCTTCTGAACCATATGGAAGAGCCAGGTTTTTTTGTAGGGGAAAAATTCATTCAACCATACACACATGGAGTACATAGCTAGAAATTTTTGTAAAGTGAGAGTTAAAGGGTCATAGAGCAGGGTGTTAAGTTTATTTCTATCATATATATATATATATATATGTATGTGTGTGTTGGAGGTGACATTATCCAGATGTAGTGTGAGGAGATCCAGGATTCTGTCCTCCTACAGAAAATGTCAGCAACAAATAAGAACTGGAAGAACCATCATTCTCAAAGCTCTAGAAAATAGTTAAAGTGTTGCAGTGACAGGACAAATGCCGAATCAAGAAAAAGACAACTTCAATATAGTAGTATCTCATGGCACCTTTGCTGGCCCTTCCCCTATCCTTGCACCAGCTTGGTATGGCTCTCAACCCTGCTCCCAGTATAGGTTCTTGGTTCTGGTTCTGGAGGGATCATAGTAATCCTTCTGAACATACCAGAGTGCATATATTTCTGTACCAATCTCTCTGGTTGCAGCCTGAAGGACTGAACCAGGACTCTCATCACAGACTCACCATCTCAGAACTTGCCTGCGTGTAGAGGTAGCTCATAGAACCTTCCTACAGAATGTGTAAGAAAATAGGCAAATTGCTGCTGCCTGGGACAAAATATTGCTGACTGTAGGATATATAGTGCAGCCCCTGGGACCCTGAGAAAACACTGTTTTGTTTTGTTTTGTTCTGTTTTGAGAAAGGAGACACTCAGATCCATGCAAATGGGGAAATTCCTAGGACAAGAGACATGCTCAGAAAAGAACTGGGGAAGATGTTACATTTTAGGTTGTTGTCTAAACTCATAGTTAGGCAAGTATGGTAGATTAAATTATGTACTCCACAAAGACATATTCTTATTCTAATCCATATTACTGTAAGTATGAACCCATTTGTGAATAGAACTGTTTGAAAATATAATTTTTAGTCAAAGTGGGCCCAACTGAATCAAGGTGGGCCTTAATCTGTATTAATGGAGTCCTTTACAAGCAAAAGAAATTTGGGCATAGTCAAAGAGGGGTCAGATGCTAGAAGTCAATAGAAAATGGAAGGGTAGACACAAGAGAGAGAGATCACTGTATGATAGCTATGGAACCCCAAGGATTGTGACCAGCCCACAGAAGAATGCTAGAATTCAGGGAAGATGCATGGCCTTGCTGACACCTTGGTTTTTGATTTCTAGTCTCTGCAAACATGAGACAATAAATACTTGCTGTTTAAGCCAACTCATGATATGGTATTTATCACTGCAGTATAAATAAATTATAGGCCCCAAATGCAAATGTGCAAAAAAGTAGCTTCTGTATTTTGCCCTTAACTGAATGGAATTTCCATGTAATGCCTCCTCTCATGGCTGGAAATAAAATAAATTCTTATGAATTCAGTCAAATCTAGAGAGGTTTTTTCCTCTCTTTCTCCACAGTCTAACATCAATACTTCATGTGGTATAGGGGTAGCTGGAGTGATGGATATAAGTGTATCCTTGGTTGTCATCTATCAATGGTAGCAGTCATTAAAGTGTCGGTCATTTAACTTGGGCAATGGTCATTGGTATATTTCCATTCATGCTGCCATCGGCTTAAGCCTCATATTCACAATTGTCATGAGGTCCATAATGATACATTTGCTGCATTCTTCAACCCCAAAACCTCAAGGACACTTACTACAGAGAGGCTATCTTCCTTTCTTCCTCCCTCTCCTAACTTCTCATTCCTCTTGAGGATAGAGTCTTAAACTGATACTTGAAATATTAAACAGCCAGTCCAACATGGTGGGAGTGGGGATCCAAGACTGGACCCAGTATATGGCGCTCCAAAAGCCCTTTCTCATGAGACTAGGCTGTAGTCTATGCTGCTGGTGGGAGTTCATTGAACCTTTCCAGAGGGTAATGTGGAAGTACATGTTAAAGATTTTAACTGTGTATATAGCCTTTGGATGAGTAATTGCCCTTCTAGATTTTCTAAATAAATATCAGGTGCTTATGGAGGATTTCTATTCTTAAATTGAAAACTTGGGAAGAGCTGAAATGGTTATCAATAGGTGCCTTAGTTTATCATGGATGCTATGACAAATACCACACGAGTTGGTTTAAACAATGGGAATTTATTGATACATAGCTTTGGAGGCTAGATGTTCAAAATCAAGGTCTTGACAGGTCATGCTTTTTCCCTGAATCTGTAGCATTTTGATGCTGGCTTGCCATAATTTCTGGGGTTCCTTGGCTTGCCTCTGTCACATGGCTTCTCCTTCTGTTTGATACTTCTCTTGATCAGCTGCCTGTGTCTCTGTATAGATTTACTCTCCTTATAAAACTTTAGCCCTATGAAACTAAGGCCCTCTCTGATTCCATTTAGCCACATCTAAATAGGATCTTCAAATATTCTATTCACAAATGAGTTCACACCTTAACTTATAATGACTCATCTTCAATGGTGCAATTTAGTTATGGGTTCACACACACAGGAATTCAGTTTAAACTTGAACATGTCTTTTTTGAGGGACAGGACTCAATATCAAACAACAGGCAAATGGAAAAAAAAAAAAACTCTTACATCTACATGGTAGAATCCTATGCAGACATTAGAAAATTATGAGTTTATAATAGAAATAGGCCCACATTCAAGGGGAATAAATCAGATTTAAAAATAGTATGTATCAGATATTTTTATTTTTGTAAAACTGGGTGTCTCTATGCATACAAATAAAAGAATATCTGGGAAAGATAATATTAAATCCTTCAATAAAGAGTGGCATTAACCCTCCTATTTCTTGGAATGTTACA
Source organism: Choloepus didactylus (assembly GCF_015220235.1). Taxonomy (NCBI): domain Eukaryota; kingdom Metazoa; phylum Chordata; class Mammalia; order Pilosa; family Megalonychidae; genus Choloepus; species Choloepus didactylus. The sequence goes on from NC_051312.1 coordinate 18,500,449, forward strand.
GGTTTATGGGACCGTCTTCCACATAAATCAGGGAAACCCATTCAAGCTAAAGGTGCTGGTGGACAAGTGGCCTGATTTTAATACAGTGGTTGTCCGACCTCAGGAGCAGGTAAGATGTCAGTAATGGAATGAAGATGCCTTTATGTTTATATTTGCTGAGTGTCTACCATGTGCCTTGCCATGTAATAGACAGGAATCAGGAATGAATCATGGGGAAGATAAGCAAGTCCCTGTCCTCAAAAAGCTCACAGCCTGGAGATGATATATCAACAAGGTATAATATGGTGTGAAGTATGTAAAAACAGAAGATCTACAAGATACAGAAATAGCTCAGGCATAATCTGATTAAAATCAGATGTGGACTTCTGGTTGCCCAAGATAGCAGCATAGATTCTCTAGGGTTCTTTCCCCCCATAGAATCTTTGAACAACTAGCAAAAACTGGCAGAACCATCTTCCTCAGCACTCCAGAAAAGTTAAGAGCATTGTAGTTATAGGGAAAGCACTGAATCAAGAAAATGCAGCTTAAAATCACTAGAAGAACTTGTGATGCCCTGCTGCCCCTCCTTCAACTCTCCCCTGCATTGTGTACAGCTGGCCTGTGCTCTCATTGTGGAGTGCCTGTGTGCTGTTGCCAGTATAACAGATGAAAACCTGAAGGACCAAACCAGAACATTCATCCCAGGCTTACCTTCCTAGAACTTGCCCTACAGGCAGAAGATCTTGTAGACAGTCAAAGTAGTTTAAGAGAAAAACAACCAAAGTGGATTGGGGTAAAGGATTGCCAGCATAAAGACATACAGTGGAACACCTGGGAGGGGAGAGAAATCTATTTCAAAGGCATTTCTGGAGACATGCAGATACTTGTAAAAGGGGAATTCCTAAGGTTAAGAGTGCATGCCCATATCAGGAAGCGTGTTCAGAAAAGCTATCACCTTGGTCTGATCTTTTGGTAGGAGGGCTAAACTCTGAAGAACAGAAGTCAAAAATAAGCCAATTTTCAAGGACCATGAAAGACATTTATTCCTCTGGACTATTTGTATTTGTAAGCTACTGGCACTCAAAAAAATCACCGTCACATTACTAACTGGATACAAAATTAAGAAACACACATATCAGGGACTAAATTCAGGGGTTAATATATTAATTTATTAAAATGTACCATGTGCAACAGATTACAAAACAAAGAAACAGAAAATCATGGTCAATGCAAAGGAACAAGATAAAACTTCAGAAACCATCAATGAATAAAACCAGACTTCAGACATACCAGACCAGGATATAAAAATGATCTTCAATATGCTCAAGGAGATAAAGAGAAATACTGAGAAAGAACTAAGGTATTGGAAAAATGATGAACAAAAAAAATGAAAAAGAAAAAAAATAGAGAGAGATTATAAAAAGGAACCGAACAGAAATATTACAATTGAAAACAACAATAATTAAAATAAACAATTCCCAGGAGGGTTTCAACAGAAGATAGAGCTGACAGAAGAAAGAGTCAGTGAATTCTAAGATTAAACGACTGAAATGATTCAGGTTGAGGAGCAGAAAGAAAAGAGAATGAAGAAGAGTGAACAAAGGCTGAGATCTGTGAGACAGCATTAAGTAATCAAATATATGCATTATGGGGGTCCTAGAAAAGAGAATATATGCATTATGGGGGTCCTAGAAAAGAGAGGGGGGGAGAGAGAGAGAGGGAGAAGCAAAGAGCAGAAGGAATATTCAAAGAAATAATGCCAGAACAGTTACCAAATTTAATGAAAGACATGAATATACACATTCAAGAATTCCAACAAACCCCCAAACATGATAAACTTGTAGACAACTGTGCCCCAATATATTGTGGTTAAACAATCAAATGCCAAGGACAAGGATAGTGGTCTGAAAGCTGCAGGAGAAAACCAGTATGTCATGAATGAAGTAGCACCAATATGATTAAGTGCCAGTTTCTCATCAGAAACTATGAAGGCAGGGAAATGAAATATTTAAAGTGCTGAAAGAAAATAATTGCCAACCAACAATTTGGTTGACTCTCATTCAAAAAATAAGGGAGAGATTAAGACTTACCCAGATAAAAGCTGAGAAGTTTATCAGTAGTAGAGTTGCCCTACAAGCAATGATAAAGGGAGTTCTTCAAGCTGAAAGAAAAAGACATGAGAGAGTGAATTGAAATGGCATAAAGAAATAAAGTACTCTGGTAAAGGTAATCATATGGGTACTTACAAATACCAGTAGTATTGTATTGTATTTTGGTGTGCAGTTCCACTTTTTACTTCTTGCTGGTCCTAAACTGCAAATGTATAAAAAGTAATGATAAATACCTGTTTTTGGACACACAATGTATAAAGACACAATTTGTAACAAGAAAAACAAAAGGTGAGGGGACAGAGAGGAATATAGGGAAATAGTTGGTGTGTAGGAACACAATTAAGTTGGTATCAAATCAAATATGATTGTCATAGATTTAGGGTGTTAAATTTAAGCCCCATAGTAACTTCAAAGAAAATATTGAAAATATACATGGAAGAAAATGAGAAGAGACTCAAAATGTATCACCACAAAGAATAAAATAAATAAGAAAGTACACAGTAATAGACGAATTGAGGAACAAAAATGGTAGAAGACTTCCAAAACCCAAGGAGCAAAATGGAAGAAGAAAGTACTGCATTGTTAGTTACTTTAAAAGTAAATGAATTCAGCACTCCAGTCAAAAGTCAGACAGGGCAGAATGGATAAAAAGCATGATCCAACTATATATAGTTTACAAGAGACTCACTAAATTCAAATACACATTAGGTTGAAAGTGAAAGGATTGTGTTCTGGTTTGCTAATGCTACCAGAAATGGATTGGCCTTTATAAAGGGGATTTATCAGGTTACAAAGTTACAATTCTAAGGCCATAAAAGTGTCAAAACTAAGGCATCAACAAGAGGATACCTTCACTGATGAAAGGCTGATCACATCCAGAAAACCTCTGTTAGTTGGGAAGGCATGTGGTGGTGTCTGCATTTGCTCTGGGGTTCTGGTTTCAAAATGGCTTTCTCCAAAATGTCTCTGGGGTAGCATCTCCAAATGTTTTCAAGTATCTCTAAGCATCAGCTCCCAATCATCTCTCCAAAAGTCTCTCTCACTTGCTTTGAGTTCCTTCTCTCTGTGAGCTCTTTTATAGGACTCCAGTCATTTAGTTAAGACCCACCCTGAATGGGCAGGATCCACATCTCCATGGAAATAAATTAATCAGATATTTCCACCCTAATCAACAGACTAATCAGTCTGCCCCCACAAGATTACATTAAATAATATGGCTTTTCTGGGGGAAATAATATATCCAAACTGGCACTGATGGAAAAAAAAATATTCCACACATATAGTAATGAAAAGGAATCTAGGTTAGCTGTTTTAATATCAGAAAAATGGACTTTAACTGAAAAACAGTTGCAAAGGACAAAGAAGGATACTAAATACAGGTAAAGGGGACAATTCTACAAGAATACATAATAATTATAAATATATATGCACCTAATAGCAGAGCCCCAAAATATACAGATAAAATTCACAGATTTGAAGGGAGAGATACATAGTAGTATTTTAATAGTAGGAGACATCAATACACCACTTAAAATAATGGATAGAACATGTAGACAAAGGATCAATAAGGAAATAGAAGACTTGAATGATACTCTAAACCACTAGATCTAACAGATGAATATAGAATACTACATCCAACAGCAGAAGACTCATTCTTCTCTAGAGCATGAGTCATTCTACATGATAGCCCATATGTTAAGTCACAAAATAAGTCTCAATTTAAATTCAAATATATTGAAATCTTACAATGTATCTTCTGCAACCACAATGGAATAAAGGTAGAAGTCAAAAACAGATGGAGAACTGACAAATTCACAAATATGTGGAAACACACTCTTAAAAAGCCAATGGGTCAAGGAAGAAAACACAAAGGAAATTAGGAAATATTTTGACAGCAGAACATACCAAAAGTTATGGAATGCAGTGAAAGCAGTGCTGAGAGGGAAATTTCTATCTCTAAATGCTTACATTAAAAAAGGAGAAAGATCTCAATTCAGAGATGTAACCTCACAGCTGGAGGATCTGGAAAAAGATGATCAAATTAAACCCAAGACAAGCAAAAGGAAAGAAATATAAAGATTAGAGTGGAGATAAATGAAATAGAGAACTAAAAATAAAACAATAAGGAGAATCAACAAAACCTAAAGTTGGTTATTTGAAAAGATAAAAAAAAAAAGACACACCTTTAACTGGACAGAGAAAGAAAAAGAAAGAGAAGGTGCAAATAACTAAAATCAGAAATGAAAAGGATTTTGAGAGGATATTAACAAATGCATTCCAAAAAATTTGAAATTCTAGATGAAATGGAAAAATTCCTAGAAACACACAAACTATCAGTATGGACTCAAGAAGAAATAGAAAATATAAGCAGAACAATAACAAGTAAAGTGATAGAATCAGTAATCAAAAACCTAACAACAAAGAAAAGCCCAGGAACAGATGGCTTCACTGGTGAATTTTACCAAACATTCCAAAAAGAATTAACGCCAATCCTGCTCAAGCTCTTCCAAACAAGAGGAGGTAATACTTCCTAACTAGTTCTATGAGACCAGCATCACCATTATACTGAAGCCAGGTTAGGTACCGATACCACAAAGAAAGAAAGTTACCAACCAATTTCCCTAATGAATATGGATGCAAAATCCTCAACAAAATTCTAGGAAATCAAATCCAACACACATTAAAAGCATTATACACCAGGACCAAGTGGGATTTATCCCAGGAATGCAAAGGTGTTTCAACATATGAAAATCAATTACTGTAGTTCACTGCAGAAACAGAATGAAGGCAAAAATACACACCAAAAACATATAAGTATCTCAATTGGTGCAGAAAAGGCATTTGCCAATTCCAGTACCCCTTCTTGATAAAAATCCTCAGTAAACTAGGAATAGAAGGAAATATCCTTAACATGATAAAGAGTTATATATAAAACACCCACAGCTAACATCATACTCAATGGTGAAAGACTGAAAGCTAAAAGCAGAACAAGGTAAGAACTGGCACCACTATTATTCAATATTTTTCTGGAAGTTCTAGCCAGAGCAATTAGGCAAGAAAAAGAAATTAGTCATCCAAACTGGAAAGGAAGAAGTAAAACATTCCCTATTTTGCAGATGACATGATTGTATATACAGAGAATAGTTTAAAAATCAACAACAAAGTTACTAGAGCTAAGAAATAAATTCAGCAAAGTGGCAGGGTACAAGATCAACACTCATAATTCAGTGGTGTTTCTATTCATTATTAATGAACAACCTAAAAAGTAAATCAAGGGAAAGTGTTCCATTTGCAATAACATATATAGAATCAACTAACTATGGGTTAATTTACCAAGCATGTTAAGGGCTTGAACACAGAAAAATACAAAACATTGCTGAAAGCAATTAAAGATGACCTAAGTAAATGGAAGGACATTCTGTGTTTATGGATTGGAAGACTAAATATTTTTATGATGCCAGTTCTACCTAAAGTGATTTACAGAATCAATGTAATTCCAATAAAATCACAACAGTCATCTTTGCAGAAATGCAAAAGCCAATTATCAAATTCATATGGAATGATAGGGAGCCCCAAATAGCCAAAGACCACTTGATAAGTTGGAGGACCCACAAATCTCAATTTAAAAACTTGTACAAGACCCAGGAATCAAAATAGCATAGTACTGACACAAGGTCAGATATATAGGCCAATGGAATCAAATCAAGTATTCAGAAATATTCAAGAATGCCAAGTCCACCCAATCGAGAATGAATAGTCTCTTCAAAAATGGTGCTGGAAAAACTGGATATCTATAAACAAAAGAATGAAGGTGGATCTCTCCCTCACACCATATACAGCAATCCACTCAAAATGGATCAAAGACCTAAGTATAAGAACCAAAACCATAATACTCTTAGAAAAAACATAGGGAAACTTCTCTAGAGCCTCGTGTTAGGCAATGATTTCTTAGACTTTACCCCAAAACAAAAGCAACAACAGAAAAATAGAAAATTTTGACTTCAGAAAAATTAAAAACTTTTGTGTATCAAAAAGTGTCCCGGCCCGCGGGACGATCAACCGAGGCTCCAGCTCCTGCGAGGGAAGAATGGTATGGGACAAGAGACACGAAGAACGACAGCAAGACAGGTTTCTGATCAAGCTGCAAAACTTTATTGAAGAGGCAGGGTATATATACTCTAAGGTAGAGGGAGTGGCTAGTACGAACGGGTGGCGGCCTAGGATTGGTGGCTGCAAAGGCGGGTGGCAGTCTAGGATTGGCTGCTGCTGTTGCTAGGGCGGATGGCAGATGTAAGGCTAGCACAGGATTGGTGGCTACTGTTGCTGGGGTAGAAGGCAGGTAGTAAAGCTAGCACTCTAGGCGCAAATCTTAGGCGCGAACGGCTATCACTTCCGTAGAAGGCTGAGGGCAACTTAAGCCGCTATTGCATCAGCCCTAGCGGTCATGTTGCATATCTCCGGCATCACTGAGGGTGGATTTTATACATGCTATCTTAATCGTCCCCAATAAAAATGCTGTATCAAGGAAGTAGAAAGACAAACTACAGAATGGAGAAAATTTTGGGAAACCATATGTCTCATAAGTGTTTTAGATAGAGAATTTATAAAGAACACTTACAAATCATCAACAAACAACCCACTTAAATGGACAAAAGACTTGAATAGATATTTCTACAAAGAAGATATACAAATGGCCAATAAGCACATGAAAAGTTGTTCAACATTACTGGAATTAAGAGAATGTCATGTATTTGGAGAGGATTTAGAGAAATAAGAACCTTCATAAATTGTTGGCAGAAATGTAAAATGGTGCTGCCCTTATGGAAAACAATTTAACAGTTCCTCAGAAAGTTAAGGATAGAATTATCCTATGACTTAGTCATCCCACTTCTAGGCATATACCTGAAGGAATTGAAAGCAGGGTCTTGAACTGAAATTTGCACACTGATGCTCATAGTGGCATTTTCCAGAATTGCCAGAACCTGGAAGCAACCTAAGTGTCTATCAGCAGATGAATGGATAAAAAAAATGTTGTATATACACATAATGGAATACTACTTTACTGTAAAAAGAAATGCAGTTTTTGATGCATGCAGACACATGGATGAATTCTGTACTATTTGTATGATTTTTCTGTAAACCTAAAACTGCTCTCATAAAAATAAATACATGTACACATACACGTATTCATTCTAGATGTGGTGGAGATTATGGGACATGGTGAAAGGAACTTACTGGTGGAGCTTCCATCTGAACCAATTTTGTAGATAAATATATTTTTGTCAGGCCAATAAGGAAGAGAGGACATTCTAACCAGACAATATAGCAAGGCCAAAGATGTGAAAGTGTGAATCAACTTGGTGAATGAGAGTGACCATATGGGCAAAATCATAATGTTAGAACTTCTGTATACATTTTGGATGAAGACTTAAAACAATTATTCAAACTAAATTCATAATACATTTCAAAAACAAAATTCATATTATCACTTTAAAACACCCAGTAAAATATAAATTTATAAAAATGCAAATATCATACCAATACAAATGAATATTTAAACACACTAAATTAAACAATATTTAAAATAAAGAAATTTTTATTAATACTAAAAGCTGAAAATATTATAAAATTATGTGCTTTTTATTTTAAATGTGATCAGTGTTATTACTGACAAGTATATTTTTGTGCAACATCCTCTAACTTTTAAAATAAGTTTTCTGATTCTGTACTAATTGGGGTAATAATATTTTCCTCTGCCTCTTTCCTCCAAATAATCTGTTAATTAATAATCTGAGGGGAGCTTTCTGAATAAGTGGTGTGTTCGTATTTCTGGAAATACAATTTAACTACGGTATTTTTTAAAGAAAGCCTTTTTAATTGGGATCTTCCTTCTCTTTGGTTTCATTATGTGTAGACAGAGAATTTTATCCAGCTATTTACATAAAGTTTAATCCCATTATGTTCATAGTCAGTGTGTTCTGCAATTATTTGAAATCTAGTAAAATTTTTCCTGAAAGGTGGGGCAAGATTGTGACATACAGAGGTGTGGAATTTAGTTAGTCCTCTAGAGCAACTAGTAAATAGCCAGGAACAACTGTTGAGGGACATCTGTGACTGTCCACACATTGAACAACAGGCTGGAATGGGTGGAATGGCTGAGATCGCAGCATAAAAGTTGTAAGTAAAAACTGCAGAACTGGTGCCCCTTCCCCCCATGGAAGGCTAAGCTGCAAAACTTTGCTGCTGTGAGAGAAAGAAGCAGTCCCTGCCAGGAGCAAGTGATTATAGATCAACCATGCTCCAACTGGGATTTTTATTAACAAATGTGGACTGCTGAATACAAGCTACAAACACAGACAAACCCCTAGCAAGCAGCAAAGTACCTTGAGGTCATTCCCAGTGGAAAGGAGGTGGTGCTGACGGAAAAAAATATAGAGACTTTTGGAGACAGCTGAGTGTAGAATACTGTAAAATGGCTGTGTCCCAAGAAAAGGAGCACAGAGGACTGGGTACCATCTCTGGCCAATAGGCGAAACTGGGGGCCTGGGACTGGCTTTGTAAAGGGGCTTTCTCTGTACTCCTTTTTTACTTTCTCAATCAGAGTGGCTCAGTGGAGAAAGCCTCAGGCATTTTCAGTTTTCAGCAGGCTGATTCAGGCAAGGGTAGAGTTAACAGAGTCAGAGAGACAAAGAAGTAATTCAAATGTAGACGATAATTCCCTAGGGGGTGTATCTTCTCTAAGAGTAAGGGGGAGGGGCCCAGCTCAAGGTGCAGCCCTTCCTCAGAGAGTTCAGACTCCAGGGCCTGGGGGATAACAAACAAACATACCAGAAACAATTTAAGCTTGGCTTCTGACATCCTCGGTTTCTGGCCATGACTGGGTCCACTGTGAATTAAAGGGACTGCACCTCTTTACACCAGTGGGGAGTGACAGGCTGACAGGAGCTATCTGCTAGGTCGGTTAGGAAAAGCACAGCAGCTAGAGGCCTCACAGGAAAGTCTGTCAATCTTCTAGGACACACCCTCAGGGAAACCTGATACTGAATACAGGCCCCTCCTGAAACCTGAACCCATTTTGTTCTGGGAAAATCTGATTGGGGTAATCAAGGAAACCAGATGCCTAGACAACAGAAAACTATGAATCACAGTAGGAATAATGAAGATATGGCCCAGTCAAGGAACAAACTTACACTTCACCTGAAACACAGGAATTCAAACAACTAATTAAAGATCTTCAAATAAATATGTTAAATCAATTCAAAAATCAATTTGACAAGTTGAGAGAAGATATGGCAAAAGAGATGAGGATATAAAGAAAACATTGGGCGAACATAAGGAAGAACCTGAAAGTCTGAAAAACAACTGGCAGAACCTACGGAAATGAAAGGCACAACATGAGCGATGAAAAACACAATGGACATACAACAGCAGATCTCAACAAGCAGATGAAAACATTCAGGAGCTGGAGAACAAGACACCTGAAATCCTATACACAAAAGAACACATGGGAAAAAAATGAAAAGTATGAGCAACATCTCAGGGAATTGAATGACAACAGGAAGTGCATGAATGTACATCTCATGGGTGTCCCAGAAGGAGAAGAGAAGGAAAAAGGGGCAGAAGCAACAATAAAGGAAATAATCACTGAAAATTTCCATCTCTTATGAAAGACATAAAATTACAGATCCAAGAAGTGCAGCATAACCCAAACAGGATAGATCTGAATAGATCTATGCCAAGACACTTAATAATCAGATTATCAAACATCAAAGACAAAGAGAATCTTGAAAAGTGATCCATCACATAGAAGGAAAACTTGATAAGACTATGTAAGGGTTTCTCGGTAAAACCATGGAGGCAAGAAGGCAATAGTGTAATATATTTAAGATACTGAAAGAGAATCACCACCAAGCAAGAATTTTTTATCTGGCAAAACTGTCCTTCAAATATGAGGGAGTGTTTAAAATAATCTCTGACAAATAGACAATGAGAGAGTTTGTGACAAGATACCTGCTCTACAGTAAATACTAAAGGGACCACTACAGACAGATAGGAAAAGAAAAGAATGAGAGGTTTGGAGCACAATTTTGGGTGATAGTGGCACAATAATGTAAGTAAACTGAACAAAGATGACCATGAGTATGGTTGAAAGAGGAAGGTTAGGAGCATGTGGGACACCAGAAGGAAAGAGGGAAGATAAAAATTGGGAAGGTATAACTCAGTGAAACCTAGAGTGTTCAACAATTGTGATAAAATGTACAAATATGTTGTTACATGAGGGAGAAAACATGAATGTCAACCTTGCAAGGTGTTAAAAATGGGGTGGTATTGGGGAAAAATATAATCAATGCAAACTATAGTTATACCAAAGCTAAATGCCTATAAGAGGGGGATATAAAGGAGGGGTATGGGATCCTTGGCATTGGTGATGTTGTCTGATTTTTTTATTGCACTTTATTTTAATTTTATCTTTTCTTTCATTGCTTTTTAGTTGTCATTTTTTTTTCTTTTTTTTTTTTTCCTTTTCTTTTGTCTTCCTACTTTTTTTTGACTCTTCTTTCTTTGAGGATAAATGGCAATGCCCTTATATAGATAGTGGTGGTGGCGCTGGTGAGTGCATAACTATGTGATTATACAGGGAAACAGTGATTGTTTATTTAGGATGGAATGTATGGTGCATGAAGAAAATTGTCTTTAAAAAAACTGGTTGATGGATGAAACTTGAGGACATTATGTTGAATGAAATAAGTCAGACACAAAAAAGCAAATATTGTATGATCTTACTGATATGAAGTAATTATAATATGTAAACTTTTAGACATGAAATATTGGTTACCAGGATATAGAATGAGGCTAAAGAATGGGGAGCAGTTGCTTAATACGTGCAGAATGTTTAACTAGGTTGAACTTTAGTGTTTGAAAATGGACAGAGGTGATGGTAGGAAATTATAGTGAGAATAGTTAACACTGCTGAATGGCATGTGAATGTGGTGGAAAGGAGAAATTTAGAGTCATGCACATCACCAGAAGGAAAGTTGGAGGTTAAAACTTTGGAATGTATAACACAGTGAATCTTGTTGTGGACAATGTCCGTGATTAACTGTACAAATATCGGAAATTTCTTTAATGAACTAGAACAAGTGTATGACATTATAACTAGAAGTTAATAATAGAAGGGTATATGGGGGAAATGTACCTATTGCAAACTACGTACTACAGTTAGTAATATTTTTATATTCTTTCATCAACAGTAACAAATGTACTATACCAATACTATGGGTCAATAAGGGAGGGAGTATTAGGGGTATGGGAGGATTCGAGTTTTCTTTTTTATTTTTATTTCTTTTCTGGATTAATGAAAATGTTCTAAAATTGACAAAAAGAATTAATTGTGGTGATGAATGCACAACTATACAATGGTACCGTGAAAATTGATTGTATAATTTTGATGATTGTATGGTATGTGAATAATCTCAATAAAATTTAATTTAAAAAAAAATTTATTATGGGAGCAGAATTTTCCCTTGTAAATTGCTTTTATCTTCCTCCTGTGAAGAGTTGTGTAAGTATAGTCAAACGATTTCTAAATGGTTTTTCATTTGACTTGAAATTTTAATGCAACACATGGTTAGAGAATAGTATTGTTCTGCAATTTTCCAACATAAATGGAATACTTGACTCTCTTATCTTTATCTTGTGATTGAATATCTGATTCAAATGATTCAGAAATAATTTTATACACCAATAAAAATACCATTATTTTAGTACTTAAAAGTATCACAGTAGAAGAGTCTAAAAATAAGCCTTGCAATCATGAAACACAAGGAATTTTATTTCCCTTTTCTTAATGCAAATAGGATATGACAGACGATCTTGATCACTACACCAATACTTACCATATCTACTCCAAGGACACCGAGAGCTGTCAGAAACTCCTTGGATCAACAGAAGTCATCAATTGGAAACAACATTTGCAGATCCAAAGTAAGAGGAGTGGGATATGCGTTGAATCTGTTCTGAGCAAGTCACTATATTATCTATACTCCCCTCCTCCAAGCTCCAGGCCCTCAGCATTCTGTCCATTTTCTGTCCATCTTTTGATTCGGCTGCAACCATATCTGTAAAGGAAAAAAAACTCAAAGCCTGAAAAGAATGGGTTTCATAGAGGGAACTCATAAAATTACTTGGTAGTCAATAACTTATGATATATTTTGCAGACACATCCAGGATCCCTTAAGATGATTCGGTATGGGAGCAGAGCTTCCCTTTGGCTTTCCAATTCTGGGATAAGAGTGACAGCTTATTATGCATAAAGCACCTTTCAGATCACCAGGGACAATTGCTGTGGTTCTGTGCATGTCCTTTGGTGTCAGATTAACTCTTATGGGAACTTTGTTTTACCTGTCACTTGCTGCATGACCTTGGCCAAGTGACTTTTCTTCTCTGAGACTCATGTTCTTCATACATAAAAATGAGAATAGTAGTAATATCTAAAACACAGGGGCACTGAAAAGATTAAATGAAAACTTGAATAGAAACAGCTTATCACAATATCTGAATGTCTCAGTTAGCGTTTGCTGCATAGCAAACCACCCCAAAAGTTAAAACAATAATCGTCTACTAGCTCAAAAGTCTGTGAATCAGCAAGTAGGGCTGGGCTTTGCAAGACAGTTCTTTTGAAGGTTTTTCCCAGCTTTACTCTTGTAGCTGCAGTCAGCTGGTGGGTGGACTATGAGGGCTGGTTGCTGCAGCATGGCCTCACTCATGTGTCTGAATGACTGTTCTGGCTGACAGTGGAGGGCAATAGGGCCACATGCTACCAGCAGGCTAGCCTAGGCTTATTCACATGGCAGTGAAGTAGAAAGAGAGGACAAGCACCAATGCGCAAGCACGTTTAAACCTCTCCTTGCATCAATTTTTCTCTTGTCTCATTGGTAAAAACAAACCAATGGCCAAGGTTAGATTCATTGTGGGAGAGGATTAACCCAGGTGTCTTCGTTTGTCAGCACTGCTATGAAAAACACCACGAAACTCTTTTGTTTAAACAACGGGAATTTATTGGCTCACAATTTGTAGGTTAGAAGTCCAAAATCAAGGTGTCGGCAGGCCACGCCTTCTTTCTGAAAATTAGCTTCTTGGTTGTGGTTTGTTGGTAATCAGTCTGTTCCTCCATCACATGGCAATCTGTTTCATTGGTCTCTCCCTGAGGCTTTCCACTTCCACGTCCAATTTCCTTCCCTTTTAAGGACTTCAGCCATATGGTATTAAGCACCCCCCTCATTCGGTTTAGTTATATACTAAGTGATAACATAGTCAAAGATCCTATTTACAAATAGGTTCACACCCACAGGACTGGAGGTTAAGACTTGAACATGACTTTTGTGAAGGGCATGATTCAATCCCCATCACCAGGGAATGGATATAAGGAGGTGTCAGCCGTGACTGTTACAATGTGCTATTCTTGGATCATACTAGTGCTCATAAATGTTGGCTATCTTTTATAACTCATAAGCTTGATGATCAAAACTGCTTGGTATGTAGTCTGGACAACTTGGTCCTGGTGTTGCTATTGCTACTAACAGTGTGAGCATCGCTGAATCAACCTGTGGGCATGTTTTCACTTATATGCTACAGGTGAATTTGCACAAATCCCAGCTATGTGACTATGGCCACACAGCACCAGCAGAAAGTCTGGAACTAAGGTTTTCCAACTCGAAATCCCAGACACTTCTTACTACACTAGAGAGTGTCTACCTAGGATATACTTAAAAAATGATGTCTCTCCTTATATTCCCATCTAGGTTCACAACCCTCCCTGAACGAGGTGATACAAAATCTTGCAGCCACTAAATCCTTCCAAGTCAAGCACACACAATGCTTTCTCTTTATGGCATCTGAGACAGTAAAGAAACTGGTTCCTTCCCTTCTGGATGAAAAGAATTTATCACCCAACAGCAGCAAACCCAAAGACATGTGAGTTTGATAAAAGCCACTCTGCACTACTTATATCTCTTCCTAATGAAATAGCCTCCCAACTTCTCTTCCTACTTTCACTCTAGTCGCCCTACAACCCATTTTCTGCAAAGTGGCCAGAATAATCTTTTTTAACAATGTAACTTATGCTATGTTCCTCCCCAGTTTAAGAAACTTTGTGATTTCCCTTCTCATACTGAATAAGATCCAGATACCTCAAGGCCCTAATTTAGGCCTCTGTTTAACTCTCCGATGTAGCTTCTCTTTCCTTTTCACTCCTCCTACAACACTGGCGTTCTTTCTTCTCCTCTCTCATCACAAGCTCATCCGTACTTAAGAACTTTGCATTTGCTGTTTCCTCTGCCTACTCTCTCTCTCAGGACTACAGAGGTAAGAACAAATATAAGGCTTCATATTCATGGATTGTGCTTTTCTCTTGGCCCCTCCATAGCAACCATGAGATGTTTAAACTCTCATCCCTGGATGTCACTCATGCTGCCTTGGTGAATAAGTTTTGGTCTTTTGGTGGGAATGAGAGGAGCCAGAGATTCATCGAGCGCTGTATCCGGAACTTCCTCTCCTTCTGCCTGCTGGGCCCCGAGGGGACCCCTGTGACCTGGAATCTGATGGACCAGACTGGAGAAATGCGGATGGCAGGCACCTTGCCCGAGTACCGGGCACAGGGCCTCGTCTCCCATGTCATCCATACCCAGAGCCAGGTTATGGACAAAACTGGCTTCCCCGTCTATTCTCATGTAGACAAGAGCAACAAAATTATGCAAAAAATGAGTCACACTCTGCAGCATGTCCGCATGCCCTGTGACTGGAACCAGTGGAACTGTGTGCCTCTGTGAAGTTGGTCCTGATATCAAGACAGTGTTGGGTGGGCCTGGGGGTGTGGTTGCAGCAGCTTATGGGTGGACCCAGAGAAGGAATAAACCATAATCACTGGTAAAGGAGTGGGCCCTATTTGGGCTCTGGGGAAGCAGTGATGAATGATGAGCAGGACCACAACTATCCCTGCCCTCAAATCGCTCATGGACTTCCTTTAGGTTCCTCATTATGAAGCAGGACAGCCAACACTGCAGTGGCCCCACATTGTTTATCTCCCAAAACTTCCAAATTTCTGTGACTTTCTTTCATCAGTTACACGTTGCTCCACATTGCTTCTCCTGGAAAACCTAGTGCATGGGTTAGTAGAAACTTGCCAACGTTGCCAGGAGACGATAATATTTTCTGAGCACTATGGCTTGTTCTTTTCTCTGACTTTGGCCTCATTTTTAGTGATCAGAGGGTGAACTCTCCTCAGCAGGTCTTTAGAGACTATCCTTTCCTCTTTGATTGCTGTTTTATAGGTACCTAGAATATACTCGACACAAATATGCATGAGGTATTAATATAAACACACACACACACATATATATATACATGATACAGCAGGTTAATATTACCATTTCCTTTCCCCACTTCCATTCCATGGAAAAGGATCTATTATTGTTTGTAAAGCCTGAGCTTCTAAACCCAATCCCCCATAAATAAAGTTATGTTGTGTTTTACTCCACAACTTTAAGCTAAGTGGTCCAAAAAGGGGAGGCCATGGGGTGATTATATGGAGAGGGGAAAATGGGAGCACCATACCCAGGAAGGCGAGTATTTATTGAGAAGAAATAGGGGTTATGGGGAAGGTGAGTACAGCATGATTAACTCCTGTTCTTCTTGACCTCAGCACACTCTTCCGAATGTCAAAACTTCATGCAGTTTGGACAATCATCTCACGGGAGAGTGTGGTTATTGGTAGAATCCATCAGCAGGGAAATTCATCTTGGTTGGGACAGGTTGGCTGCAAGTTTCCCATCCCAACACTACTAGAGAAACAGCTCTCCACAGTGGCATGGGCAGCAAAGAGAGCCCAAGAAGGAAGATGACCACCCAGATGAAAAATTTGTTCCTTTCTGGTCCCATTTAACCTGAAAAGTAGGAAAAAGGAGCATTCTTGCTTTTGATATTACTACATCATAAATCCTGAGGTTATCAATCCTACATTTGCATGTTGTCATTAAGGATTCTTGGAGGACTTTATTCTTCAGTGCATGGTGCAGGGTTATGACTTTTGCTCTAGTCCACAGCTTAGAAAAATGGTGAAAAACAGTGCATTACACCAATGCTTTCAGCTTGTGAATTCTATCATTCTACTTATAAGTTGTTTAAAAATTTCAGTTTTTAACAATTCTCCTTATTAATTTGTTCTGATTAATAAATGTAATTAAACACCTTAAAATGTTTTAAGTCGTATGTATAAATTTGATTTCTCTTTTAAGGACTTCACTTATTATTAAATACTTATTATTATTATTATATATGAATGAAATATTATTAAATACTTAGTAATTCTTATAATTACAATAAAACCATATTTTAAAAATCACATGTAAGAGACCAATTTTAGATCCATAGATACAAGCATGTTGAAAGTGAAAGGATGGAAAAAGTATTTCATGCAACTAGTGAACAAAAGAGAGCTGTGATGTCTGTATTAATAACAGACAAATAGACTGAATCAAAAGCTGTTACATGAGACAAAAAGGACATCATATATTGATAAAAGGGTCAATTCAACAAGAATATTTAACAATATAAATACATATGTACCTAACTACAGAGTGCAAAAATATATGAAGCAAACATTGACAGAATTGAAAGAAGAAATGGTTCTACAATAATAGTTGGAGATCTATAGATATACCACTTTCAATCCTTTATAGAACTTCTACACAGAAGATCAATAAGGAAATAAAAGACATGAACAACACTATAAGCCCACTAGATCTAACAGATATACACATATTGCAAATCACCCAACAACAGAATACACATTCTTCTCGAGTGCACAAAGTTCATTCTCCAGCATTGATCATATGTCAGGGCACAACAGAAGTCTCAATAAATTTTAAAATATTGAACGAATAAAAAGTAACTTATCTGACTACTTTGGAATGAAGCTAGAAATTAATAACAGGAAGAAATCAAGAAATTTTACAAAGATATGGAAATTAATCAGTCTATAGTAAACAACGAATGGCTTAGAGAAGAAATTACAAGGCAGATTAGAAAATACTTAGATATGAATGAAACAGTAGGAACAGACTGAGCACTTGATCTTGGGGCTTCCTTTTATGGAGCTTGTTTCTGCAAAGGAGAGGCTAAGTCAACATATAAGTGTGCCTAAGAGTCTCCCCCAGAGAACCTCTTTTGTTGATCAGATGTGGCCTCTCTCTCTAAGCCACCTTGACAGGTAGACTTGCTGCCTTCCCCCCTACATGGGACATGACTCCCAGGGATGAGCCTGGACCCAGCATTTCAGGATTGAGAAAGGCTTCTGGCCAAAACGGGGAAGAGAAATGAAACAAAATAACGTTTCAGTAGCTGAGATATTTCAAATTTGGGGTTGAGAGGTCATTCTGGAGGTTATTCTTATGCATTATGTAGGTATCCCAGTTAGTTTTTAGCATATTAGAATAGCTAGAAGGAAATGCCTGAAACTGTAGAACTGCAATCCAGTATCCTTAATTCTTGAAGATGATCATATATCTATATAGCTTACATGATGTAGCCATGTGATTGTGAAAACCTGATGCATCACACTCTGTTTTATTCAGTATTATGGACAGATGAGTAGAAAAATGGGGACAAAAATTAATGTATAAGGCGGGGCGGAGGGGTATGGGATATTTTGGGTGTTCTTTTTTACTTTTATTTTTATTCCTAATTTTATTTTTATCTTTTGGAGTAATGAAAATATTCAAAAATTGTTGTGATGAACGAACAACTGTATGTTGATACTGTGAACAACTGATTGTACTCTTTGGGTGATCGTATGGTTATATGAATATATCTCAATAAAATTACATTAGAAAAAACAGTAGGAGCAGCTCATGGAGCCTTTGCCGACTCATCCCTCCACCTCTACCTGGTGTGGTGTGGACCCAACTGTGATTCTATTGTGAGTCCCTTGCCCTGTACCAGAGGGAGCAGAGTAATCCCTATGCACATACCGGGGTGTCTGTGTGTCAGTGCCAATCTATCCAGTGGCAGTTTGAAAGACTGAAGAAGGAAATGTGTCTCCCTGGCCCTCTTGAACTTGTCCTGCAGGCAGAAGTGACTTGTGGACAGCTAGAGCAGTGTAAGAAACAATTAATTCAAAGTGGCCTGGTTCAAGGGATTACAAGTTTAAGACAACCCATAAAGCACCCTGAAGGGGTGACAGTCTACTACTAGGAAATATAGGTGACATTTGGATTCCAGTAAAGGGGGAATTCCTAAGCCCATGAATGAGCACAAACCAAACCCAGGACAAGTGGCAGGCCCAGAAAAGATGGAGAGGACCCTGCCCTTCACTTTTGCCTCAGTCCGTTCTGATCTTCATAAAGAAGGGCTAAAGCAAAGCAAAGCACTAGCCAAAGCAGAGCCAACTTGCAAAGAATGGGAAAAGTGTTTTGTTTTGTTTTTGCATTGGTTTGTTTGTTTTTCTCAGTTCTTGGCACTCAAAGAAATCTCTGTCATATCATTACCTGGTAACAAGTTTGGGGAACAGTCAGCTCTGGAGCTAAATCCCAGAGCTAACACATTTGAATATTAAAAGTTACCGTGTGCAAAAAAAGTTCACAAGACAAACAAATAGGAAAAGTAACAAGATGGAAATTCAGAAACCATCAATGAAGAACACCAGACATTGAATTTACCAGATAATGACTTCTAAAATGATCTTCAATATGTTCAAGGAGGTAAAGGAAAATACAATGAAAAAAAAAACTAAAGGATACCAGAAACATGCTGAATGAACAAAATAGGACTCTCGACAAAGAGTTAGAAATTTTAAAAAGGATAAAAACAGATACTGGAGTCAAAGACCACTGAATGAAAAATTCCCTAGAGGGTTTCAACAGCGTGATTGAAGCTAGCAGAAGCAAGAATCAATGAACTTGAAGACAAGATAATTGAAAAAATTCAGGCTGAATAGCAGAAAGGAAAAAGGAATTTTTAAAAGTGAACATAGCAGAAGAGACCAGTGGGCCACCACCAAGCATAGCAAAATATGCATTATGGGGATTCCAGAAGAAGAAAAAGGAAGCAAGGGGCAAAAGGAATATTCAAAGACATAATGGCAGAAATCATCCCAAATTTAATGAAAGACATGACTATCCACAGTCAAGAAGCTCAAAAAACCTCAAGAGGATAAACTCGAAGAGAACCAAGTGCAGACAGAGAGTGGTTAAATTTCAAAATGACAAGAATGAAGAGGAGTAGTAAAAAGCTGCAAGAGAAAAGCAATGTGTTAAGTAAAAGGGGCCCAATAAGATTAAGTGCCATTTTCTTATCAGAAATCATGGTGGCAAGAAGGCTGTGGGATAAAATATTTAAAATGTTGAAAGAAAACATCTGTCAGCCAAGAATTTTTATCTAGTGAGACTACCTTTCAAAAAGGAGGAAAAATTAAGATATTCCCAGATAAACAAAAGCTGAGGGAATTCATCACCATTAGACCTGGTAAAGGGAATTCTTCAGACTTAAACGGGAAGGGCAGTAGACAATGGGTCAAAGTGGCATTAAAAAATGAGGCTTTCCAGTACAAGTGACCATATGGGTAATTATAAATACTCACTAGTGTATTGAGGTTTTGGTATGTAACTCCACTTTTTACTATTTAGAGTTTCTAAAATGCAAATGCATTAAAAGTATGATAAATCTGTGGTTTTGGATAAAGAACTATAAAGGTAGAATTTGTAAAATCAACATGTTGAGGGTAAAGAGCCAGGCATAAAAGGACAAATACTGTTGTATGATCTCACTGATAAGAAATAATTAGATTAAGTGAATTCATAGAGTCAGAAACTAGAATAGAGATTACCAGGGCCTAGCACAGGGGTAGGGAATGGAGAGTTAATGCTTAATTGGAACAGAGTTTCCTTTTGAGTTGGTAAAGAATTTTGGTAATGGATGGTGGTGATGGTAACAAAACATTGTGAATAAATAACAGCCCTCAGATACATATTTGAATGTGATTAATACGGGAAATTTTAAATTGTACACATGTTACTGGAATAAAACTTTTAAAATAGGACTTTACAACACAGACAGTAAATCCTAGTGTAAACTATGGACTATAGTTAATAGTACAATCATAAAAATATTCTTTCATTAATTGTAACAAAGGTACTGCACTAATGCAAAATGTTAACAATGGGGAAAACTCTATGTATGGGGGCAGAGGTATATGGGAACTCTGTATTTTCTGCATGATTGTTCTGTAATCCTACAACTTTTCTAATAAAAAAACTAAATTAAATTAAAGTAGAATAATGATCACCATCTACTGAGGAAGCCATGCCAATGCAAACAGAAAGAAAGGGAGAGGAGAGAGAGAGAGAGAGAGAAAGCATCTGACCTGAATCAAACCTCTAGACTAGCTACCAAGTTTCAAAAGCTACAGTGGACTTAGGGGTATGTTAAATAACCCAATGGTGATGCAGTTACAAAAATTCAGATTCTGGGAAACTCTACAGGACCAAAGACCCAAATTTAAAGGAAATTAAAAAAGATACAAAGGGGCAATCCATGAACTAAAAGACATTTTAGAAACATATCAACTGATTGGAATTTGGGCCATATTTGAATCTAAAGTCAAAACCCAAGAGAATAAAGTATAGGGCAACTGGGGAAATGTGGACTTTCATTAAAAATTTCATTACTTTAAGAAACTACTGTTAGCTTATGAGGGGTGACAGTGGGATTGGGAATGCCATAAGGACCAAACTCCACTTTGTCTAGTTTATGGATGGATGTGTAGAAAAGTAGGGGAAGCAAACAGACAAAGGTACCTAATGTTCTTTTTTACTTCAATTGCTCTTTTTCACTCTAATTATTATTCTTGTTATTTTTGTGTGTGTGCTAATGAAGGTGTCAGGGATTGATTTAGGTGATGAATGTACAACTATGTAATGGTACTGTAAACAATCGAAAGTACAATTTGTTTTGTATGACTGCGTGGTATGTGAATATATCTCAATAAAATGATGATTAAAAAAAAAAAAAAAAAAGAAACTACTGTTGCTTTTTGCATGTAAGAATGGTATCATAATTATGTTTTCTAAAAAAATCACAGTTCTTATCCTAAGAGATACTTACTGAAAAGGTTATTGATGAAACTGTGTACCTGAAGTTTGATTCAAACTAATGAGTGAAGACAGAAAGAAGATGGGGATAATGATGAACTAAGAATGGCTAAGTAAACTTCACCTTCTGTGTGAAACCAAAGGAAAAGATGTTTAATTTGTTCAAAATTTAAAATTTCTGTAGCAAATAATCTAACTTAACCTGTCTAGCCAGTACATTTAAACAACCTAAACATAAGGAGCATAGAATAGGGAATGAAATCTTGTAATTCTGTATAGCTTAATGTAATACCCTGATCCTTTCCAGAGTATGTTGGGCAGATAATAAAAAAGTATTTTCAAGGTCCCTTGAGGGATGGAAGAAAAAATACGGGACTAATAAACTTCCCTGCTTGGAAAATTCCTGATATTCTCTCAAGCATTATGGAGTCACAATTTAATAATCCAAGCCCTTGACCTTTTTTTTTCTTTTTAATTTGTTCCAATTGTTGTTTTGTTTTGTTTTGTTTTGATACTCCAATCTATTTTTTAAAATTTTTCTTACACCAGAAAGAATAAGAATACAAATTTAAAAAAAAGTAGAAAAGAACACCCAAATCATCTCCCCCATCCCACCCTATTTTTCATTTAGTTTTTGTTCCCATTTTTCTACTCATCTATCCATACACTGGATAAAGGGAGTTTGATCCACAAGGCTTTCACAATCACACTGTCACCCTTTGTAATCTACATTGTTATACAATCGTCTTCAAGAGATCAAGGCTACTGGGTTGGGGTTTGATAGTTTCAGGTATTTGCTTCTAGCTAATCCGGTACATTAAAACCTAAAAAGGATTATCTGTATAGTGCATAAGAATGTCCACCAGAGCGACCTCTTGACTCCATTTGAAGTCTCTCAGCCAGTGAAACTTTATTCTGTTTCATTTCACATCCCCCTTTTGTTCAAGAAGATGTTCTCAATCCCACAATGCTGGGTCCAGATTCCTCCCTGGGAGTCATATTCTGTGTTGCCAGGGAGATTTACACCTCTGGGAGTCAGGTCCCACATAGGCGGGAGGCAAGCCCTTGATCTTGAGGCTTGTTCTTGTAAAACTTATTTCTGTAATGGGGAAGCCTACTAGTAATTATGCCTAAGAGTCACTTCCAGAGAACCTCTTTTGTTGCCTAGATATGGCCTCTCTCTCTAACGCCAACTCTGCAAATAAACTCAATACCTTCCCCACTACATGGGACATGAGTTCCAGGGATGTAAGCCTCCCTGGCAATGTGGGACATGACTGCCAGGGATGAGCCTGGCTCTGGCATCATGGGATTGACAATCCTCTCTTGACTGGCAGGGGGAAAAGAAATGTAACAAAATAAGGTTCCAGTTGCTAAGAGTTTTCAAATAGAGTCAAGAGGCTATTCTGGAGGTTGCTCTTATGCAAGCTTCAGCCAGAAATTGCATATTGCCATGGTATGCCAAGTCCCAACCAGCAGTATTCTTGAAAACCCTAAAGAATACCCCAGGGCTCTAGCTGAGATTCTATAAAAGTTTCGCTCACTATGTTTATTTATCAGAAACTTTAAGCCTCCAGATTGTTCCTATGCCAGATAAGCTCTGAAATTCAGAAGTACCAGTCTCTCCAAGAACATCAATCAGTTGCATCCCCCTGCCTCATAATGTCAACACCCAATTTCAACATGAAGAATTTAGAATGGTCATTGCCCTAATATCCCTGAAGATTGAGAGAATGATCTAATGAGAGAAAGGAGTTGTAACAGAGAAGATAGGATTTAACAAATGATTATGACTACTGACTCATTATATAGATATTTCTTTTTAGTCCCTAATGTCTTAGAACACATAGAAGGAAATATCTGAAATTGTTGAACTGTAACCCATATTGTGCTGGTTTGAATCTATTATGTCCCTCACAAAAGCCATGTTCTTTAATGCAATCTTGTGAGGGAAGACTTATTGGTCTTTTGATTAGGGTGGGATGTTTGATTAGGTTGTTTCCATGGTGATGTGACCCACTCAACTGTAAGTGAGACCATTTGATTAGATCATTTCCATGGAGATGTGACCCCACCTTTCCATTAATTAGTTCACTGGGGTACTTTAAGAGAGCTCACGGAGAGGAGAAGCTCAGAGATGCTGAGATAGACATTTTGGAGAGAAGCCAAGCCTACATGGATGCTTGGAGATGCTGGGAAATGCAGACAGAAGGACATTTGGAGATGCTAAGAGATGAGGCCCAGAGTATGCCCTGGAGAAGCTAAGAGAGGACTCCCAGATGCTTAGAGAGAAATGCCCAACAAGAGCCAAGCAGGGATCTGAGAGAAGCTAAGAGAGACAGAAGCCCAGAGACATTTTGGAGAGAGCCATTTTGAAGCACAACCTGGGAACAAAGGACTAGCAGATTTCAGCACATGCCTTCCCAGCTAACAGAGGTGTTCTGGACGCCATTGGCCTTTCTTCAGTGAAGGTATCCTATTGTTGATGCCTTACTGTGGACATTTCATGGCCTTAGAACTGTAAATTTATAACCTAATAAATCCCCTTTATAAAAGCCAATCCATTTCTGGTATTTTGCATTTTTAACAGCAGCATTAGCAAACTGGAACATATACCATCATTGAAATTCGCTCCCTAACTACTTGTTAAGCTGTATTTTATAATTTATCACTCTTCTGCATATATATTATATTTCACAATCAAAAAAAAGGTTTTTAAAAAGAGGAGGTGGGGCTGGGGAAGGATACATAACAACAACGACAACACCAAAGAATGGCCAAGTATTAAAAATTGTTGAAGCTTTGTGATGGGTACATCAAGTTCACTGTAACAGTCTATTTCCATAAAGGTTTTTCAGAGTAGAAGGCTGAGCATGTTTTATCATATGAATGTAGTAAAGAAAATAAAACAATATTTACAAAGTAAAAAATGCTTTCTACCAAAGAAAAGTCTGGAATTTGATGGCTTCACAGGTGAATTTTATCAAACATTCCAAGAAGAATTAACACCAATCCTTTTCAAACTCTTCGAAAGAATTCAAGAGGAGAGAACATTTCCTAACTCTTCCAATGTGGCCAGCATTACCTTTATACTAAAGCTTGGTAAGGATATCATCAAAAAAAGGAAATTACAGATCAATTTCCCTTTTTAATATAGATTCAAAAATTCTCAACAAAATACTAGCAAAACAAATCCAATAGCATATTAAAAGAATTATACATCGTGATCAAGTGGGATTTACCCCAGCTATTTAAGGGTGGTTCAACAGAAGAAAACCAATTAATGTAATACACCACATTATAGAATGAAGGGAAAAAAGAACATATCCTCTTAATTGATACAGAAAAGGCATTTAACAAAAACCACTGCCCTTTCTTGATAAAAACACTTAGAATAGGAATGAAAGGAAATTCTTCAACATTATATGGAGCATATATGAAAAACCCACTGCTAACATTATAATTAGTGGTGAGAGATGGAAAGCTTTCCCCCTAAGAGCAGGAAAAAGACAAAGATGTCCACTGTCACTGCTGTTATTCAACATTGCATTGAGTGTTCTAGTCAGAACAATTATGCAAGAAAACAAACTAAAAGACATCCAAATTGGAGAGGGAGAAGTAAAACTATCTCTATTTGCAGGTGACATGATCTTATATTTAGAAAATCCAAAGGAATCCACAAAAAAAAATTATTATAGTTAATAAGTGAGTTCAGCAAAGTGGCAGGATAAAAATTCAATATGTAAAACTCAATTGTGTTCCTATACACTAGCAATGAACAATCCAAAAAGGAAATTAAGAAAACAATTCCACTTATAATAGCATCCAAAAATAAAAGATCTAGAATTAATTTAACTAAGGTACAAAAGACTTTTATACCAAAAACTACAGAACACTGGTGAAAGAAATTAAAAATGACTTAAATAAATGGCAACATCCCATATTCATGGATGGGAAGAGTTAATATTGTTCATATGTTAATATTATCCAAAACAATATACAAAGTCAATGCAAAGCCTATCACAATGCCCGCAGCCTTTTTTGTAGAAATGGGAAAATCAGATCCACAACTATATGTGGAACTGCAAGGGGCCCTACAAAACCAAATAGTTGTTGGAGGACTCACACCTCCTGATTTCAAATTTTAGTACAAAGCTACTGTAATCAAAAGAATGCATGCTGGCATTAACATACTCAAATATATTAATGGATCATAGTTGAAAGTCCAAAAATAGACCGACACATCTATGGCCAATTCATCTTCAACAAGAGTGCTTAGTACATGCAGTGGGAAAAGAATAGTCTCTTCAACAAGTCATACTGGGAAAACTGGATATCTGTATGCAAAGGTATGAAGCTAGACCCCTACCTCACACAATATACAAAACTCAACTCAAAATGAATGAAGGGCCTAAATACTAGAGCAAAAACTATAAGAACTGTAGATGATAATAAAAGAGCAAATATTTATGACCTGGGATTCAACAATGGATTTTTAGATATGACATCAAAAGCACGAGCAACAAAGTAATGAACAGATAAATTTCATTTCATTAAAATTAAAAGCTTTTATTCATCAAAGGACATTATCAAGAAAGTGAAAAAACCTACAGAGTAGGAAAAAAATGTTGCAAGCCATATATTGGATAGGGGCTTACTATCCAGAATATATAAAGAAATTCTAAAACTTAACAAAAAAGACCAACAACAGGATGAAAAAGTGGGCAAAGGAGTTGAATAGACATTTCTCCAAAGAAGATATACAAATGGCCAATAAGCGTAGAAAAAGTTGCTGAATATTATTAGCCATTAAGGAAATGCTACTCAAAACCAAAATGAGATACTGTTTCACACCCCAAGGATGGCAATTATTTTAAAAATGGAGAATAACAAGTGTTGGAGAGGATTCCAAAAAAGTGGAACGATAGTGCATTATTGGTGGGAAAGTACAATTATGCAGCCACTGTGGAAAGCAATATGGTGGTTCCTCAAAAAGTTAAATATAGAATTACCATATGACTCAGCAATTCCACTTATTGGTACATACCCAAAGAAAGTGAAAACAAGGTCTCAAATAGATACTTGTACATGTTGCATGTTGATAGCAGCATATTCACAATAGCCAAAAGCTGGAAACAACCCAAGCAGATAAACAAAATGTACATACACATTTTGGAATATAGAAGTCATGAGACATGCTGCAACATGGAAGACATTTGAAAACATTATGCTCAGTGAAATAAGCAGGGCACATAAAGACAAATATTTGTGGTATCACTTATTAGAGTTGACTTGAAATAGCAAATATACAGAGATTGAAATCAGATTTGAAGGAAGTTACTTAAGGATGGGGACGAGGTCAGGGGAAGAGTTTTCTACACAATAATATTTTTAATTAATAAAAAAAGAATTGTCATGTATTTCATTAATCCAGATCAGTTTAAAAGCTAGTTGTTAATTTTTGGAAGGGAGTTTTTTTTTCAAGAAATTATCATTTCACATGAGAGTTGAAAAACTCTCATAAGCCACGTTATTCACTAAATTTAAACAGGAATGGACCTTTGTGATCACTTATCTTCATCCAAAAACACTAGACACTTTGGTCCTTCAAATGTGAAAGAACTTTACTTCTTTATACTTCTGTTAGTACTGCTTCGAGGGAGTCTATACTCTGAAGAAGAAACTAGATCCTCTGAGAAAAACTAACAAAACAAAACAAAACAAAAGCTACACAGATGGAGAACATAAACTTTTATGGTTCTTCTAATACTGGGGCAGAATCTTAATAAGAATTCCAATTAAAGTCACAAATCTAAATCAATTATCCATTTATGCCTTTTAAGTTAGAGTTCAAGGTTGTTACTTTTAACAGGCAAAATCTCTCGCATATTCCAAGTCTATAAAATTCTAAATAGTCATAACTTTCTCCTTAACTCAAACATATATATACAATGAGTCTCCATTGGCCATTTTGCTCCCCAAGGATATCTGCCAATGGCTGGAGACATTTTGGTTATCACAGCTGGCAATGGAATGCTAATGGCATCTAGGGATGTTGCTAAACATCCTACAATGCACAAGGTAGTGCTGACATTGAGAAACCCTGCTCTAAACATTTGAATATTCAATTCTAAATCTTCCAAATGCTATAAGATGCTTGTCTACTTAAAGAAGATATGTATCATCCCAGGTTATTTACTGCCAGATAATTACTTAAGCTGACTACATTATTTTTCAGGAAATTGATAAAACACGGTGAACACCAGTGTTAATGTTACGTCAAAAATTTTATAACTACAAGGGGGAAGTGATAATTTAACCCACTTCCCTGGTTTGTTATTATTTTCATGTCTTAATTTTTCTGTCCATTCATAAAAGTCTATAACTCCTATCTTGATTGCTCAATTGCTTGGATCTTATACTTCTCAGGTTAAAACTATAGATCAGTAGACCATTGGACCTGATGGTATCCTAAGACTTTGGTAACTGAGGGACACATATTCTTTCATATCCTTAGGACATTACGACTCCTAAGAATATTTAAAGTGACAGGCAATTGAATTTTAGAGGTTTCATATGGCTTTGGAGCCTGCAGTTACAATTTACTAGTTTAAAAATGCCTCCTTAAACAGATGGTCAAAGTTAACATCACCAGAAATGGGATCCATCATGCATCCATGGATGTAATGCACTGACAGAGAACAAAACTGTCAATGTAATATTTCTACAAAAAATGCATACCCTGAGTATAGTCATCAGGAAAAAAGAAGTAAAACATCAGAAACAATAAAACAAACCAAATTCGATGGATATTCTACAATACAACTGTCCTGTACACATAAAAAATATAAATGCCATAAAAGTAAAAGAAAGATTAAAGAACAATTCCAGATAAAATGAGTCTTAAAAAAAATGACAATGGAAAGCAATCTGTGTTTCTGTATTGAATGCTGGATCAGAAAATAAATTTCTATAAAGGTATCATTGGGATAATTGGAAAAATTTATATACTCTCTATACATTAGTAACTAATTGAAAATCAGTTTTAAATTTTCTAAATTTGATCAATATTGTGGTTATGTGAGAGAATGTCCTTGTACATTTGCAATGTATGCTGAAACATTTGGGGTTAATAGTCATAATACCTGCAAGCTTAAAAAATGTGAAAATTATATATGTAGATATAAAACAAATATGGCAAACTATAAATAATTGGTTAATCTATGTGAAGAGTATACAGGTGGTTTGATGTGGTATAATTGCAGTTTTTTTGTGGTTTGTAATTTTTTAAAATAAAGATTCAAATAAAAAAGAAACAGCTTCTAACTGATGTATTTAGGATTAATTTTTGTATTTTTAATGAGCCAATAAACAAGCCAATAATATCACACGACTTTTGGGGGACTTCATTTTAATTTTATCTGAGTATCTTTTCAGGTGTCTATCATTAAGGACTCGTGGCTCTTAGATTCAGTATGTTTCATTATGGTCATTACCTTCCATTATTACAACTTTGGCCAGTAGAAGCCCCTATTTAGTTGGTTTCTGTATTCTTTGAACATGACATCATTAATCTTTGAAATCTTTATTGCTTTCTGACACATAAAATGGCTCAAACTTACTTTATATCTCCCATAGGAAACATGGTACCAGTCATTTCTTCAAGTCTTGGTTACTTTTAGCAAAAAGACAGTATTAGAGATAAGGATCTCTGTGGCTTAAGATACTTCTATGTGGAATGAGAAGAACAGTACATATTGAATGAATTGGTAGGATTAAATGCGATGATTCATTTAAAGTGCTGTGCATACTGTCTGGCCCACAGTAGATAATAAGTGTTACCTACCATTGTTCTATTACTAAAATGGAAAAGAAAATGTAATGGATTATCTGATTATTCCAATTCTACTTCCAGAATTGGCAAGAAGTTTGTTGACTTCTGGTTAGTTTAATAACTGTAGAGAAAGCTCAGGCCACTTATCCACAGCAGTCATTATTTTTATTCCCCACCAAGCTCCTCTCACATTTTTAATATTTGTTTAGTCTTCCCTGAACTGGAGTTGCCCACAAAGTTACACATTTTATGTGTCTCATGGATACTGAACACAAAGGAATTTCTTAAAAAAGGAATTTCTTAAGAAGGAGCAGCCCGGTGTCCTCAAAGATTGGGTTAAGATATTTTATGAAAAATAAAATTTCCAGACTTTGGTGAGTTTATTTTTGTATCCTTTCAGCATGCAGATTTGCTTATTTTTAAATACATTTATTTTTATTAGAGAAGTTGTAGGTTACAGAAATTCATGCAGGGAAACAGAGTTCCCATGCCCCTCTATTATTAATGTCTTGCATTAGTGTGGTATTTTTGTTGCAATTGATGAAAGAATATTATTGTAACTATTATTAACTATGGTCTGTAGTTTACATTAGGGTTTACTGTTTGTGTTGTGCCATTGTAAGGTTTTGATGCTTATTTCTAATTTTAGCAACATATATGCAATCTAAAATTTCCTTTATAAACTACATTTGAATATACAATTCAGCACTGTTAAGTACGTTCACAATGTTGTGCTACTATCACCACCATCCATTACCAAAATTGTTCATCACCCCAAAAAGAAACACTGTACCAATTAAGAATTAAGTTTCCTTTCTCCACCCCAGCACCTGGTAACTTCGATTCTAGTTTCCGATTCTATGAATTTGCACATTCTAATTATTTTGTATCAGTGAGATCATACCATATTTGTTATTTTATGTCTGGCTTATTTCACTAAACATGAAGATTTCACAGTTCATCCATGCTGTTGCATGTTTCAGAATTTCATTCCTTTGTATGGCTAAAAAATATTCCATTATATGTATACCACATTTTGTTTATTCTTTCAACTGTTGATAGGAACTTGGGTTGCTTCCATCTTTTGACAACTGTGAATGACACTGCTATGAACATTGGTGTGCAAATGTGTGTTCCAATCCCTGCTTTCAATTATTTTGGGTATATACATAGAAGTGGGTCATATGGTAATGCTGATGAACCACCAAACTACTTCCACAGAAGTCCACCAATAATGAAAGAATATTCCCGTTTCTCCACATCTTACCCAGAACTTGTTATTTTCTGTTTTTTTGTTTTTTTGTTTTTTTGTTTTAAGTAGTCATTCTAGTGGGAGTGAAATTGTGGTTCTGACTTACATTTCCATAATGGCTAACAAATGATGTTGAGCATCTTTTCATGTGCTTTTTACCCATTTTAAAAATTGGGTTGCTTCTCATTTTGTTCTTCAATTGTAGGATTTCATTATATATTCTGGATATTAAAGCCTTTTTAGATATGTGGGTACCATATTTTCTCCCATTGTGTAGCTCATCATTTTGCTTTCAGGATGAAATCTTTTGAATCACAAAAGATTTTAATTTTGATGAGGTAACATTTATCTGTTAAGTTTCTTTGCTTTTAGTGTAAAGTCTAAGAAACCATTGTCTAACACAAGGTCCTACAGGTGCTTCCCTGTTTTCTTCTAGAATTTATAGTTTTGGTTTTTATGTTTAAGTCTTTGATTCACTTTGAGTTCATTTTCTGTATATGGTGTGAGGTAGGGATCCACTTTGTTCTTCTGCATATGGATATCTAGTTTTCACAGTACCATTTATTGAAGAGACTATTATTTCCCTTTTGGGCAGACTAGGCACCCTTATGGAAAATCAGTTGGCTATAGATGTAAGGGTTTATTTCTGAACTCATAATTCTGTTACCTTGGCCTTTATGTCTGCCCTTGTGACAGTACCATGCTGTTTTGAATGCTGTGCCTTTGTAGTAAGTTATGTAATCAAGAAATGTGAGTCCTCCAAATTCATTCTTCTTTTTCAAGATGGCTTTGGCTATACAGGACCCTTTATCCTTTCATATAAATTTCATGATTGATTTGCAAAGAAATCCGCTGGAATTTTCTTTGGGATTGTGCTGAATCTATAAATCTCTGGGTAGAACTGACATCTTAACAATATTTAGACTTCCAGTCCATGAACACAGAATATCCTTCCATTTATTTAGGGTTTCTTTGATTTCTTTTAGCAATGTTTTGTAGTTTTCCATGTACAAGTCCCTTATCTTCTTGACTAAATTTATTCCCAGACATTTTACTCTTTGAGTTTCTATTGTAAATAGGTTTTTTTCCTTATTTCCTCTTTTGATTGTTCATTACAAGTGTATAGAAATGTTCCTGATTTTTGTGCATTGATCTTGTACCCAGACACTTCTCTGAATTCATTTATTAGCTTAACCTAAAATGTCAATAGTCCCTAGGCTGAGAAATCCTGACTTACTCTAGAGTTTTGGGCTCATCCATGCTGTTGCATATATCAGAGTAGTTCCTTTTCATTGCTGATTGGTATTCTGATGAATAGATATACCACCACCTGTTTACAGGTTGTTTGCAAATACCACAACTTACTTACAAGTTGATGGACCACTAGGTTATTCTCAGTTTCTGATTGTTGTAGAAAAAAAACGCCACTATAAATGTTCATTTATATTTTTTGGGTGAAAATAGGTCTTCATTTTAGCAGATTTCCTTGACTCTGGGGACCTTTTGAGTATTTGTTAATCTATTTTGATTCTGCTCTTAGTCCTAGCTGTGATTCTCACACCTCATTTCAAAGGGAAACCTGAAGTGTTTACCAAGTCCCTCTCATTTAGCAAAACTTGTATTCCAGCTCAGCATTCCAGCAGCAGGAAGATGTTGAGATCCCTTATAGCTCTTTCATCCTCCAAGCTCTGGATATCTGCTTGGATCCTTAAATGTAATACCCTCACATACATCACATCACTCAGGACTCAGCCAAGGATTTAGAGGGAGGTTTTTGAAGACTTTGACATTGCCACATATGTGGCTCCCTCTTTTCCCTTCTCACTCAATGCCCAGCCACTCCATTAGCTACCAACTCTGGTCTCTGACTTCTCTGCCCAGGAACCCTGTTGCTTGAGTTCTATCGTCTTTCCATGTAAGGTTTGGTGTACAACCAGGGAAAAGCCAAATATAAGCATATTTCATAAATGCATTTTCTTTCTTATATACCAGATATGCACTATCTCCTATTTGTTTTGTTTGCTTTATTTTCAAACATTTGTTTATATATTTGTCCATATTTAACTGTTAGCAGCAGAATGATTAGTTTACCTACGCCACCAGTGCTTACAAACTTTTCAGACTCTACTGGCCTCTTTCCTGTTCTACGTGGCTTGCTCTATATGTTTTGACTAAATCAAACTTCTCAAAGTCACTTCTATGAAACAGAGAAACTAAGAAGGCCTTCAGGAATCTACAGCCATACTTTCAGTGGCCACCTAAGATAGATCTCTCCTATTACCATAAACCTTCTTTTGAATTGACATGAAAGATTGGTGCATTATAGCTTATCCCTTGACCCATCAGCTATGAATTTTCCTCTTTACCTCAAAGCAATTTCAACTTCAGCTAAATTAGTTAAAGCATCCTGTGTACTCTATTCAGGTCATCTTGAAATCTAATGGCACAGCATGCATTAGAAAACTTAACGTTAACTGAAAACAGCCAAAATTGTTCTACCTGTCAATTAATTAATTATGAAAAACTCTTCCTTAGGTCTCATATTATGTGCAATAGTGTAACAGGCTCCAACTGATTACACTCAAATGGATTTCAGACTATGTTTCTGTATTTCCAGAAGTGTCCAGGTCCAGAAAAGAAATTTAGATAGTCCCATGCCAAATTCTGACTTTATGCTACTTGTCTTTAGGTCTTATCTTAAAAATAAAAATGGATGATATCAGGTTGATCATGAAACAATGACTCCAGATTCCTTTGCAGAATCTAATCCTTTACCAGGTACCACACTTGTAGCCATCCTTGGAAATGTCAAATTAGTATTAATATATGCACTGAGAGCAAAAATGCTTTTGGAGAAGTTCATGAATAGTTATATAACAACAAACAGGTTTCTTACAAACTCAGGTACTATCCTCCTCAAAATGGGCACAAAAAACATGAATTGATTCCTTGGAACTGCCCAGAGTTGTTTCATAAAGGTGGAAACCCTCAGTAAAGCAGATACCATAGAAGATGGAGGAAATGTTTACTCAGATCCTTATGCCAAACAGGATGCTCTAACATCTTTATCCAAGAACATTTTGTAGTACAGAAAGAAAAATTCTTAGAGTAATTTAAGGATTTCAACACAGATGCACAAAATTTGCCTGCTAATTCTAAAGAGAAAAACTGAAAACGATTAAGTTATAGATCCATGAAAATAAAATCTGGCATAGCCATAACAGCTACCTGTTATTACCATAATACTTCAAATAGATGCTTGCTACAATTCTCCAAAAGACAATCCATTACAATAAGGACAAATCAAGGGTGATATTAAGCAATGACTGATGCAGAATAATTTTTCTAATAGGAAAAGGCAGGTACATTCATGTCTCACCTGTACCCAACAAAATCTGAAGAAGTTCAAAGGTGAAACATGGACTTGAGCTATGTCCTAAGAGTCCCCTGAACATCTCTAAATGGTTTGCATGTAATTGTCTCATTCTGTGGGTAATGAATGTATCTCTCTATCAATATGTTTCTTTAATAGATGGGTTGAAACATTTCTCTTAAAAATGCACAGCCCACAATGTGACTTGAAAATTATTAGATTTGTTTTCCCTACATGCACATTCCTTCTTATTTATCCAGTGATACGAAAAAATTTTTAACAGTTTAATTATTTATGATTTATTCAAGATTTTGCCCCTAATTCAGAAATCTCACTTTTTAGCACTAGTCCTTTGGAAGAGTGGAAAAAAAAAAAAAAAATAGAATATTAATACCAAAAGTAGCTAAAAGGAATCAAGTTCTAACACATGCCACAACATGCATGAACCTTGAAAACCTTGGGTTGAGTGAAGTCAGCCAGATACAGAAGGACAAATATTGCATGATCTCATGTATATGAAATGATTAGAATATGAAGAAATTAGAATACAGGTTACAAGGGCAGGGGTGGGGCTGGGAAACGGGAAGGTAATACATAATTGGTACAGGATTTCTGTTTGGTATAATATAAAGGTTTTAGTACAACATTGTGAATGTAATTAACACCTCCAAATTGTTTACCTGTTACCAGAATATTTTTTTTAAAAATACCATAGATCTGTATAACACAAAGACTGAACCCTAATGTAAACTCTGGGCTAGATTTAATAATACAATTAGAATAACATTGGTTCATCAATTGTAACGGCATTGCCACACTAATCCAAAATGTTAATAATAGGGGAAACCATGTGTGTAAGTAGGGGTTTATGGAAACTGTGTTCTTCCTGATAATTTTTCTGTAAACGTATAACTGCTTTAACTTTAAAAAAAAATCTCAAAGTAGCTGATTTATCAAATATTTTTAACTCCTTTGGAATACTACCCTTAGCCTTTATGACTTGGCAGTATTTCTTTTCTCAAAGTTATATATTGTCTTCCTCACAAGCAGGCCCTCATCACAAGGAATATCTCCATCAATACTCATTCCAGTATTTTGCAATTCCATCTAAATGTTGAAAAAAGTCTAATCAAATATATGCTGTGCTATTATCACAGGTATAAGCTGCTTTTCCTCATCAACCACATGATCAATCCCTACATGACATAAAAGCAGGTAATTCTGGGAAAGACATCAGAGAAGATAGTCCTAGAACATTGCCCAAAGGGACCCTCTCAGTGCTCCTCCTGAAGACCCATACAGTTGTAAGTTTATAAGAACTTACGCTCAGATGATAAGAATTGTAAAGTTATACACATTAAAAATCTTAACAGGTGGTTTGCCAAAGAACCTCTGAAAGAAGACAGTCTGTAGAGGTAATTACCAAAGCAAACAAGCAAAACGAACAAGTACACACCAAGAAAATACCAGAAATCTTCATCAGTTAATCAGCTTGTACCCAAGATTACTGAAACAAGATTATCCTAGATATCTAGAACCACTGACAGTACCACTCTCCTTTACATACTTTTGTTCATTATTATTTTATTTTGGTTGTATTTTTCCTTTATATCAGTTTAAGGCTATACAATTCTGAGTTTCAATAAATTGCTCTTCTTGCTACTAATAATAACTTCTTTGGGTACTAGAAGCAATCCTGCCTTAACTCTACAATTTACTTCTTCCAAGCTGTTGCTGGTGCAGCCAACTGAAAGAATTACACACATTCTAGTTCCTGAATAACAATTAAAAAAAAAAAAAAACAGAACTAATGACCTTGCATTAAATTGACTCTATTAAAGTGAAATTTGAATGATGATACTGTGATCAACAAAAACCCTTTAGAGTGGCAAACAGATAGATACTATTGATAAACATGCAAGACATGTTTGCTGCAATAAATTTTTGTAAAGTCTTGTTGATAAAAATTGGTCAAATTTTATAAGAATTATCAAATCTTATTACTCAACCTAATCATATGAATCAGTCTAACCCTCAGCCATACTGGCCTTTTGTCAGTGTTCATAGGTAATTCCTTTGCAGTAACTACAAATAAAATGCCAGAAACTCTGACATTTGAAACCATGAGCTATTACTGATGAAAAGATAAAAGATTTAAAATTTGTAGGCACAGAAATAACTGAAGCTGGTATCTCACTGTGTTCCCAACCAATGCATGTCCAACAAAAGGCATGTTTAGGTCCCAATTCATGGTCTCGTGGTTGTGAACACATTTGTAAATATGATCTTGAAGATGTTATCAGTTAAGGTGTGCCCAAACTGAATGATGGTGGGCTCTAATCCAATATAGCTAAAATCCTTATAAGCAGAGGAAGTAAGACATGGAAGGAGAAGCCACAGAGAGCAGCCCAGAAGATGGGAGTCAACAGAACCCAGAGGAGAAAGGAGAGGATGCCACCATGCGATGCCACATTGTATTGTCATGTGATGAAGAAGCCAAAGAACTCCAAAGATTACCAGCCAACAGGAAGATTCTGACCATGGGAGAAAGCAAGCTTTCTAGCCTCTGAAGCTATGAGCCAGGAAATTCTTGTTGTGAAGCCAACCCATTATATGGGATTTGCTTTAGCAGCTAGGAAAATAAAACAGCATTCTTTTTAGCCAATACATAAAAGAAGAAAAATGTCCTGTGCTGCAAAGATGATGACAGACATATTCCGGAGTCATATCAGAAACTGTTTTTTCAAAAAAAAAATCCAGACATGATAAATTTATGGCATCAGTAGATTAGACCAAGCCTCTTGTGGAGCTCCTACCTTCTTTTTCTATGTGGGAATCAGGATTTTGTAAGACAAACCAGGACTGTGGGGTCTGAGTTAGATCATTCCAGGGTATGACTCTCCAAATACTTCAGAAGAGAGTTCAAAGAGTGTCCTTTCAAAGAGTCCAAAAGTATAAAGTATACATGTAGTTATACCTTGGAGCTGATGGAACTGACTCCTAAGAATTTGAATTGGAAAGCTCAAGGTGGCCATCTAAACTTGTCCCTTGTGCTGGCTATCATAATAAACAGCACAATTCAAGTTGTGTAGCAACAACAAACCAGCTTAAATTCTCAAGCCCAAATAGTTATGGGTAATGGAAATGCTTAGATTTTCTTTGATTAACTAGTGGGATTCTATGTAAACACATCATGATGTACCAGGATTAACATCAAAGTTGAGCCGGAACAATCTATAAGTAAAATAAATAAAAGGCAACCTGCCCATCTGATCTTTTACAACAGGAATTTGTTTCTTCCACTCCTAAGTTAGTTCCTTGATAAGATGGAGGCATTTTACCCTAGTACATTTATCTCTGTTCTCAGGAGACATTACCTGTGCTTGGCTGCCTAGCTATATTTAGATAATGTTTTAACATTCTTTCTTTTATTCTTGAATTGTAGGAATCCCAAGTTAAAGCAAATTCGTACCTAATAATGCGTCTTAAGCACATCCACATATATATAATGAACTAGTAAAGAATGGCCACCTTGAGTCAACATGAATGAGGATTTGAGTAGGGTATTTTTGGGGGGAAAGGCACATCTTTATCTGTATAAGACAATGTGGCAACTTTTGAAAATTATTCTTTCCATTGTGTCTCATTACCATTAGCATTTTGAAGGGGCCAGATCTGGAAACTGAGAGGAAAAAAATATTTCTCTGAATAGCTTAAAGTTGCATTTGCATATTCAGTTTACCCTAAATTAGGGTAATTTTTTTGGTTTCGTATCATTCAAGAAGCATTACCATACATTTACTATTTGTCAGGTATTTGTCTAAGAATTTCAAAAATGTTAGTCCATTTATTTAAAATAAGAGGCATTATCCTCATTTTTCTGGTAGAAAGCAGGCACAGATGATGAAGTGGCTTGTTAAGTTCAAGTGGATAGTTAATGGCATTACTGGGGCTTGAGGTTAGATCTTCTAGTTGCACATCCTGGGCTTTTCCTGGAAGCCTATTTACACCATTGAAGAAGACTTCAGATTTCAGTGTTCTGTAATTCCGGGGATATCTGCACTTCATGCCACCAACCCTCTCCGGACTTCAGCTTTCTCATTCATTCAACATGGGGGCCAAAGCCCTTCTGACACCAACATCCTAAGATTCTATGATTCTAAGCTCTGACTTTACTGTAAGTTTTGGGGCACTCATCTATCCATTTTCCTATCTGTGAAATGAGGATGCTATCTATCACCTGTGATGTCTAGCTTGCAGAGTCAGAGGCCAAATGAAATGATTGTAGCCAATTTTTATGTAGTGCCTACTACCTACTAGACACTAGTTTTGAGTATCAACAAACAAGTCACACAACGGTTCTATACAGGACATGTGATTATTATCCTTATTTTATAGATGAGGAAATGGAGGAAGCAAGAGATCAAGTGATCAACCAAAGATCATACAAGTAGTCAAGGTATGAGTGCAAGTGGTCTGGCTACAGAGCATATACCCTTATATATGCTCCTATTTGTCTCTCAAAACAATTTGGGGAAAACAAATATAATACTTCATCATATGTGTGAGATTATGGACTGTCCTTTTTGCTTCTTCACAACAGTAAACATCCCTGGATGTCACCCATACTGGCTTGGTGAATAGATTTTGGCATTTTGGTGGGAATAAGAGGAGCCTGAGATTCATTGAGCGCTGTATCCAGACCTTCCCCACCTTCTGTCTGCTGGGACCTGAGGGGACCCCTGTGTTTTGGACCCTGATGGACCAGACTGGAGAGCTGTGGATAGTAGGCAGGCTCTGGAGAAGCAGTGTGAATGATGAACAGGAGCTCCACCATCCCAGTCTTCAAATTGCTCATGTACTTCTCTGAGGCTCCTCTGCAAGAGCAAGCCCAGGCATTCCTACCCCCAGGAAGTAGGGTTAGTGCAGCTCCCCACCTCCAGATCCTTATGATGCTGTGTAATTAGTTGCATGCTTTTCTCTGTTGTTCTTCCTAGAACTGCTCCCTCACTGACCTTTGCCAATTTTTCCAGGAGGCAGTAATATTTGTGGGTTCTATGGCTTCTCCCTATGCTTCTATGGCTTCTCTTTTATTGGCCAGAGAATGGCCTCTCTCTTTGGATCATCATCCTTTCCTAGGTCAGTTTCCTGGCCTGTATAATTGTCATGTAAAATATCACACACACATGCCCATGATCCAATATGTTATCCATAATATACACGATACAGAAGGGAGAATTATTAAGAAAAGGACTAACTAGTGTTGATATTTTCTTTCCTAACTCTATCTCAGGAAAGAGATAGTGGCACTGCTTCTAAAGGCTGTTTCCTTAACCTCTACACCCCCACCCACATCCGCATTCTGTGTTTGGTTGTGGAAGTTTAATCTGTGTGGTGAGTGTGTAGAAAGGGGGAAGTGAGAGCCAGATCAGGAGGTGCATATCTGTTACTCAGGGACAAGGGCTACGGGGAGGCTTTGTCCAGGGTGGAGACAGTGAGTCCCACTTGGCAGCAACACTCTGCATCAAGATACCTGAGCAAGAATTTCTAGGGAGACTGGTTGATGGAGGTGACCACCAGAGGAGTCATGCCTGAGTCTCCCCAGGAAAACTGTCCCCAAAGTGTTGCAGAAATAGCACAGACATGAAGGAGTAAAGGAAGAAGGGGAATGTTGCTAGGTTGAGCCCTGGGAACACCACAGCCCATTCCTTAGCACATCAAAATAATAGGCACACTTTTTATGTATGAAACAAGCTAAAACTCCCTCAGAACTGCCCTGAGGCCAGCAAGGAAAGAAGGGCTTCATGACACTGACATGGAGAAAGGAGATCTTGTGACACTCAGAGAAAAAGGGACTTGGAGAGAAAGGTACACTTTGTATAAGGGGACAAGCGGGGGGAGAGGAAGGGAGAAAAAGGTCATGTGGCTCCTGTGATAAAGATTAGCCTAGTAGTTCTAGTCCAAACCATAAATCCTAAAATGATTTGCTCTGTCGCTCTGTGCAGTTCATTTTAGGTTCCTTCAGGTCTTCATTTTGTCTGCTGTGATTGACAGAGATCCATTTTCTTTTCCCTCTAGGCTAAAGCTACAAAAGGATGGTGAAAACATAGGGGTTCCCTTCTACCTTACAGTTGGTTGCTCAGTAAATGGGGTTATGTGAATATTGGGGAAGTGACAGGAAAGTGACACACTCCTGCATTGGTCAAAGTTCCTACGAAGGGCACTCAGAGAACCATAGTGATGTGCACATTCCCTTTTGCAACCAAAGACTCCAGGTCTCAGAATTCAATATTAGGGAATATTCAAAGGAATCAAAAATATCACAGTAAAAAAATTTAGAGCAGCATTGATCTGTAGCAGGAAAGAGCTCTAAACAATAGCAATATCTAAGATTAGAGGATGTAATCATTATTTCAGCAACATGAAAATGAGGAGTTAGAAAAGATTAGTTTTCCGGTTGGTTGCCCAATTCTAAGTCAGAGAAATTTGGGGTGCTCATGGAACGGAAGGCACTGGGGCTTGCCTGCCTACCCATTCAAAGGTAGATGGACTCTGCCTGATCCAGAAGGCCCAGTTTTTACTCATTGAGCTGTTGGGGCTCTCCATTATTCATTGCTTGAACTTTGCTTTCGTTCTCAGATTCACCTAATATATTAGTCAGGTTTTGCTACATTAATTCTGTTAATGAAAAACTATAAAAGCTAAGAGGCCTTCGACAGCAAACATTTATTTTTCTGCTTATGGGTCTGCAGATGGGGGAAGCACAAGAGTTGTGTGTGGCCCCTGCTTGGAACAGGCTGCCCACATTTCTTTTGGCCAAGGAAAATCAAATGACCATACCCAACATCAACAGTGTGAGGAACTGTATTCTCCCTGCTATAGTGGAAGGCCCAGAAAAGTCACATGGCAGAGGGTGTACATGTATAATTCTATTATGAGGAAGAAATGAGAAATTAGGGGGAAAAAAACAATCTACCACACCAACTTGTGACATAAACTTTTTTATCTTCTGGAGTACCATAGTCTTGATATTCACTGCCACCTACTGCCAACAGTACTTCATTTGA
Organism: Choloepus didactylus; assembly: GCF_015220235.1. NCBI lineage: Eukaryota > Metazoa > Chordata > Mammalia > Pilosa > Megalonychidae > Choloepus > Choloepus didactylus. Next base: position 18,541,207 of record NC_051312.1, read on the forward strand.
CCACTTATAACTTTTTCCAGAATGAAAGAATAGACAAACAAATACAAATAAACCTATATACTCATCACTCAAAAGTTTTTATACAAGAAAGTCAACACGCTTAGCACTCTCCAGGTTGAACCCACCTGTCCCACCTTTCCATGTGTCCCTCCAACAAGGTAATGTGACAGTTTGAATGTATTATGTCCCCCAAAACACCATTATGTTTGATGCAATCTCATGTGGGCAGACATATTAGTGTTGATTAGATTGTAATTCTTTGACTGGGTGTTTCCATGGAGATGTGACCCACCCAACTGTAGGTGATATCTCTGATTGGATAATTTCCATGGAGGTGTGGCTCTGCTCATTCAGTGTGGGCCTTGAGTAGTTTACTAGAGCACTATATAAGCTCAGACAGAAGGAGCGAGCTTGCTACAGCCAAGAGGGACACTTTGAAGAATGCACAGGAGCTGAGAGGGGAGCTGTAGCTTACAGAGACATTTTGGAGATGGCCTTTGAAAGCAGACTTTTGCTCTGGAGAAGCTAAGGGAAGACAAGTGCCCCAAAAGCAACTAAGAGTGACATTTTTGAGAAGCTGCAGCCTAGAAAGGAATGTTCTGGCAGAAAGCCATTTTGAAACCAGAGCTCTGGAGCAGATGCCAGCCATGTGACTTCCCAGCTAACAGAGGTTTTCAGGACACTATTGGCCATCCTCCAGTGAAGGTACCTTATCTTGGACACTTTATGGCCTTAAGACTGTAACTTTGTAATCAAATAAACCCCCTTAATAAAAGCTAACCCATTTCTGGTACTTTGCAAAAAGGCAGCATTAGCAAACTAGTACAAACCCCAACATACTTCCAATCTCAGAGGAAGCGTCAGTTGGCTTACAGTTCCACTGGTTCCAGATGCAGGGTATGTGCACATGGTCCATTTTCAAAAGCACATTTTCATGACTTGATTAGTTTTTTCTAACCTACCCATGGAAATATATAGGTAGGTTGAAATTCTCCATATTATGAGCATAATATATCCAGGGATGTTTCCTTAAACATTTCTTGGTTGCTATAGGGAACAAGGGAACAAGATATATGAAATATAAGCTATTAATCCCTTCCCCTGGTACTTGGGCCCAGTGCCTGCCATCCTTTTGGAACCTCTTTGGTTCATCAAGACCCAGGACACAGTCTTCCCCTCTGGGACCAGGAGACAAATGTTAGGAAAGTCTTAGATACAGAGCAGGATGAATTTCAGGCTCCTTTCTGTGCCACCAAATTCCAAATCTGACTGACCAACTCAACATGGCTTATATCCAGGGATGTTTCCTTAAACATTTCTTGGTTGCTATAGGGAGCAAGGAAAAGGCAATGTGCCAAATGGCATCAAGTTGCTTCCAATGGGCAGTTACTCTGTGGTTTTGTTTGATCTTTGCCAAAACCCTCTGGGTAGGTAGGACAGGAATTTTGTACCTATTTTGTAAATGAGGAAACCCAAGACACAATTTCCGTTTTTTAGATAGTAGATTCAATACTTGGATCTTTGAAGTCTTAATCTTTTGGAGTTCAAATGGGACTTGAGATTACCTAAGCCAATGGACTTATTTTACAAACGGGGAAGCTAAGGTCCACAGAGGTAAAACAGCCTGGACATTCTTTCACAAAGGTAGCTTAAAGCACAGGTCAAATTAGTACAGACCTCTTCGTATCCCCACGTTGGTTCTCTTTGCCCTTTATCCTTTAATTCAGACTGTCCATAAACATACTGACTTTTTTTATTTAGACCACATGTGGTCAGTGGGGCCTGTGATTTAATTATTTACTTTGGACATAAGATCCACAGTGTGTGTGTGTGTGTGTGCGCGCGCGCGCATGCATTTTTTCCCATTGTTATTATTTTTTTTTTATTTTGAAATAAATTCAAAGTTACATGAATAGTTGCAAAAACAATACTAGCCCCATACACGGAATTCCATCATACCCTGACCCCCTCCCCCGATAGCTCAATCCACCAACTTTAACATGCTGTCACATTGCTATTTCTTTCCCTCCCTCATCTATTGCTCTGTCTTCTGAACATATGAGAGTTAGCTGCACACATCCTTGAACATACACTATAATTCGCATGTGTACTTCCCATGAACAAGAACATCCTTTTATGTAAGTCCATTAAGTGCAGCTAAGAAGTATAAGAGATTCAACAATGATACAATGCTTACATTCTATATTTCCTTTTCCTTATGTCTCAACTGTGTCCCTTCGAGTCACCTGTCCTCCACCCTCCAATCCCATCCAAGTTCATCCTTAGCATTCAATTGTCTTCTATTTAGACTGTCTTTTTTTTTTCTTTTTTCAATTGTAGAAACATATATACAGCCTAAATCTTCCCATTCCACCCCCTCCCTAGCCTTCCACTAGTGGGATTAATCACATTTAGAATGATGTTATGCTCTTTCCCACCATCCATTACTAGAAATTTCCCTTCACCTCAAACAGCAACTCCACCCTCATTTCTTAACTTCCCATTGCCCCTTCCTCCATTTCTCTTAACCCAAACTCTACTTTTCATCTCTATGGTTATATTCTCTGATAATTTCTTTGTGTTTACTGTGGGGCTTAAAATTAACCTCTTAAATCCCTATCAATCTTGTTTTTCTTTGATATCACCTTCACTTCAATAGGGCACATAAACTATGTTCCTATATTCCTTCATTCCCCCACCTTTATATAGTTGTCTAAAATTACATATTTTACATTGAGTTCAAAACCACTGATTTGTCCTTAAAGTTTGTGTATTTTTTATCATGTAGAAAGTAAATAGTGGAGTTATAGTTCAAAAATTAATGACTCTATTTGTATTCCATTGTGGTTGGAAAATGTGCTTTGAGTATATTCAATTTTTTTTTTTTTTTGAATTTCTTGAGGCTTGTTTTATGTCCCAGTTTATGGTCCCTTCTGGAGAAAGATCTATGATCACTAGAGAAAAATGAGTGTCCTGGTGCTTTGGGATGTAAAGTACTATATATGTCTGTTAAAATTCTCTATATCTCTTTCTCCTTTCTTTGTCTCTCTGTTGGTAGGGCTTCCTTTAGAATCTGAAGGAGGGCGGGTCTTTTTTTGGCAAAGTCTCTCAGTATTTGTTTGTCTGTGAAAAATTTAAGCTCTCCCTCAAATTTGAAGGAGAGTTTTGCTGGATAAAGTATTCTTGGTTGGAAATTTTTCTCTTTCAGAATTTTAAATATGTCATGCCACTGCCTTTCTCACCTCCATAGTGGCCGCTGAGCAGTCACTACTTAGTCTTACGTTGTTTCCTTTGTATGTGGTGAATTGCTTTTCTCTTGCTGCTTTCAGAACTTGCTCCTTCTCTTCAGCATTTGACAGTCTGATCAGAATATGTCTTGGGGTGGGTTTATTTGGATTTATTCTATTTGGAATTCACTGGGCATTTATGCTTTGTGTGTTTATATTGTGTAGAAGGTTGGGGAAGTTTTCCCCAACAATTTCTTTAAATACTCTTTCTAGACCTTTACCCTTCTCTTCCCCTTCTGGGACACCAATGAGTCTTAAGTTTGGACATTTTATTTTATCTATCGTATCCCTGAGATCCATTTCGATTTTTTCAATTTTTTTTTCTCCATTCTTTCTTTTGTTCTGTCATTTTCTGTTCTGTGGATTTCTAGGGCACTGAGATGTTGTTCAGCTTCCTCTAGTCTTGTATTGTGAATATCCAGAGTCTTTTTAATTTGGCCAACAGTTTCTTTTATTTCCATAAGATCTTCTATTTTTTTATTTACTCTTGCAATGTCTTCTTTATGCTTTTCTAGGGTCTTCTTTATGGCACTTATATCCTGGGCCATGGTCCTCTTGATGTCCTTTAAATCCTTTGCCATGTTTTCATTCTTCGATTGTAGTTCTTTGATTAATTGTGCAAGGTAAAATGTTTCTTCCAAAATCTTGATTTGTGTGTTTGGAGCTGGATTCTCCATATTGTCTGATTTTATCATATGCATTAAGATTTTCTGTTGTTTTTGGCCTCTTGGCATTTGTTTTGCTTGATAGGGTTCTTTCAAGTTGTAACAAAAAAAAGGATATTGATCTAATTTGTCAGAGACACAGTTTGGTGACGTACACTTTCTCTAACTAACCAGCAGATGGCGTCTGTGAGTCACCTATATCCCTCAAGTCAGTTCTCAACCTTTTTTTCCACGTTGTGTGGGGAAATGATTCTTGTGGGTTCAGTTGGAGAATTCAGTTTGGGTGTGTTGCTGGAGCCATCCGCCCTGAATGTGGGGCGTGTGTACGGGTGGCCAGGGAGGAAGGGCAGTTCTACTGTTCAAATCTCCCAGGTTCCAGGAGATTCAAGGCTGCCACAAGAGTCTAAGCCTTCATTTCAGTTCAGCCCCAGACCCTCTCTCTCGCTGTCCCACAAACCACCGGACTTGGCGTAGCACCCCTGGGTTCTCCGAGCGGATCCCCCCTCCCAGCCACGATCCTCCCTCAGCCAAGGGAATGCCGTGCTATGTCATCAGAGTGCGCTGCCCCTCAAGGGAAGCCCTGGGCCACTGGGCTGTGCCATGGGGCTCTCAGCTCATTTCAGAATGCAGAACGTCTGAGGCTGTCTTTACTGCAATGCCTTGCAGGCTAAGAATAGCTGAGGTTTTCTCCACAGAGAGAGAGCAAGGGACAGAAAAACTCCCAGGTTCACCCATCAGCCAGAGATAGCACCCGATCCTCTGGGCTCCCTGTCCTGCGATTCTCCCAAGGTCAGTTGTCTCCAAAAGCCTCTGTCTGCTTGTTGAGGATTCGCTGTCTGTATTGAGCAGTCAATATTAAAACCTCACTTGGAGCTGGGCTGAGAAAGTGCACGGCGCGGCTTCCGTGAGGGAGGGGCTCTCAGTTCTAGGCTCTCAGCTCTCAGGGCAGGTCCACAGTTTTACTTACAGATTTTATGCTGTGATCTCGGGCATCCCTCCCAATTCATGTCGGTGGATGTTGAGTGTACAGTCGTGTTTGTCTCCCTGCAGTTATTCCAGGTTATTTACTGGTTTTTTGTTCATTTATGAATTGTTCTGGGAGAGACTAAGTCTTCCACTTCTTTCTATGCCACCATCTTCCCAGAATCCCTGCAGTTTTTAATAAATGAAAATGTGACCCAAAGCTTTAACAGAAGAAAAAGTTATATGCACACAAACAAGCTTATTGAAGCACTGTATATAATTGTTAAAGTCTCAAACCAATCTAAATGTATGAAAAATGGGTCAAATAATGAGATAGTACAGAAAAACACCAGCATGGCTAAAGAAGAAACGTGAGTTTAGAGCAGGCAAACTTGAATTTACATCCAAGCGTTCTCTCTTAGCGGTTGAATGACCTTTGCCAAGTTAATTACTTGGCTTCCATTTCTTACTCTATGAAATTAATGAATTTGAAAATCCTTTGAAATTTGTAACATTTTGGACAAATTATAAACAAGACATACAGAGGGATAAAAGCACTTCTGGTGATATAAACCAAAGGCGGTTTCTGGAGTACCAGTGAGTGTTAATTATCTTGACATAAAATGAAGCTTAAAATCCTGAGCTCTAGAAGCAGACAAATATGACTTCAAATCTCACTCTGCCTCTTGCTAACTCTGTGACCTCAGGCAAGTTCCTTTCCCTCTCTGAGCTTTGTTTTGCACATATACAAGGGTTTGTGAGGATGAAATAAGTTAATACATGCATAGCACAGAGACCTAGTGTGTATTCAGCAAATGATTAGGTTCAATGTTATTAACCAGTTAGATGGGGATCTTTTCACACAACAAGATAAAGCAGTGGGAAAACAGAATTACTTTTATAGTGCCTCTCTTCATTTCCAGCTCTACTGGGACACGTATAACATGGAGGATGTTTGTGTATGTGTGTGAGTTTGAAGTAGAATTTATGTCACTCACATGTCCTTGGGTTTTAGCAATAGCGGTGTTATTTTCATTTCAATGAGCAGGGAAGGAAGCAGTTTCTTCACTGTTTTCAGGGACATATACATGAGCCATTCTGTTCGTGAGACAGTGAAAGACTTGGAAGCAGTTCCTGGTTAAATAATAGAAGACCTAAATAGATGGAAATACATACCATGTTCATGGATTAGAAGACAATGTTAAGATGGAAGTACTTCCCAAATTGATTTACAGATTCAGTACAATCCCTATCAAAATCTCAGCTTCATTTTTTGTGCAAATCAACAATCTGATCTTAAAATTTATATTGAAATGCAAGGGACCCAAACTAGCCAAAATAATCTTGCCAAACAAGAACAAAGTTGGAGGACTCACACTTCACAATTTCAAAGCACTTTACAAATTTAACTAATTATGACATTGTGGTATTGGCCTAATTATTTGACTGAATAGATCAGTGGAATAATATTGAGAGCTCAGAATTTATCCCTTAGAATTTCAGTCAATTTTATTTTGACAAGATGCCAAGATTATGCAATGGGGAAAGAATAACTTTTTCAATACCTAAGCACAAGCAATTAAAGGAAAAACAGATAAATGTGATTTCATAAAAATTAAAAACTTCTGTGCTTCAAAGGACTCTGTCAAGAAACTGAGGGAACAACCCACAGAATGGGAGAAAACATTTGCAAATCATGTATTTCATAAGGGATTAGCATCCAGAATATGTAAAGAACTCCAATAAATTAACAATACAAAGAAAAAGAATCTAATTAGAAAATGGTCAAAGGAACTGAATACAACTTCTCCAAGGAATATACAAATGGCCAATAAGCACATGAAAAGAGGCTCACCATCATTATTCATTAGCAAAATGCAAATCTAAATCAAATGAGATAACAATCAAACACAAAGGCCACATATTGCATGATTCCAATTGTATGAAATGTCCAGAAAAAGCAAATCCATGGAGACAGAAAGTTAATGAGTGGTTGCCAGTTGCTGTGGAGAGGGGAATTGAGAGTGACTGTTAATGGGTATGAGGTTTCTTTCAAGGTTGATGAAAATTATCTGGAATGAGAGTGGTGATCGTTCTGTAACTTTGTGAACATACTTAAAACTACTAAATTGTATACTTTAAAAGGATAAAATTTATCATATGTGAATTATATTGCAATAAAAATGAATATAATACAAATCCATATGCAAAAGATAAATAAGCCAAAGCCATAATTTGCAAAGGTGTAATTGGCAATTCATAGGAGGAATATTGGTAGCCAACAAACATGTAAAGTAAACATACGTAATGATCTTTAATCTTGGAAGGAACTGGTAGTTCCTATTAAATGAGATAAAAATGAAAAAAAAATTGGATTTTGCTCCCTGATCCTGGCCCTGGACCAAGCCAGAAGTTTTATTCCTCCCTGCAGAATGTAATTTGTGATCAAGGAAGGCAATAATAATCTTATGTTGCTCACAACTTTGCCCTTTGACCTTATTTAAAAAACTTGTTACCTACAAAATGCCCTTGCCACAGGTTGACTGAGATAATTGCCACACATAACCTAGCTTAGTACCAGTGTCTTTCCCCTATCTTGGTTACCAAGGGCACTGCTCCCATCAGAACTCATTCCCACCAGTGGCCCCAAACATGCCCTCTCCTTGAATCTGCAAATGCTGCTTCCAGTTGATGATGCCTGGCAAACCAAAGACTTCTCATAAATGCCTTAGATTCTTAGTATAAATTTGGTAAGTATTGGTGCAATGATCAAGGTCATCTGTCATCTCCTAGATGAGTTGGTAAAAGAAATATTTTTAAAATAGACTTTGGAACACTGGGGAATCTATGCAGACATAAAACTTGTTCATCCCAACTCCAACACAAATATCACAGGGGAATGAGCTCAAATCCCAATAAGAGAATAGTCACTCCTACCTGCTCCTGTGGCCAGATGATGACTGTGTTAAAATTAGGCCACCTGTTCACCTGAACCTTAGATGAATTCCTCTAGTTTACATGCAAGAGGGTACTACAAGCCCGTAGCAGTCAAAAGATTTGAGAGGGTCAGGAAATTGGGAGAGGGCATGAGAGAATTCCTTGTTTGTGAATAAATCTTCCTGAAATAAATGCATAGACTCTTTAGGGATGGTGGAGTTGATATACAGGCTCTATATATAGCATGTTGACCAAGAGGTGTCTGCTTGAATAGCTTGAGTGATAGGGAACTTACTATTTTCAAAAACAACTCGATCTGCATTTGGTCAACTCTGACTATCAAAAAAGTTTGCTTTCTGATGTACGATAATCTGTCTCTTCCATGATTTCCCTTTTCAATATCACAATGAACCCATGCAGAATCATTCTTCATTTCCCCACTACAGAACTTAATGTTATTGAAGGCTACTGCCTTGGTATAATTATGACTATTTATTAAGCATCATAATAATTATGATTATTTATTAAGTTAAGTGTTCAGGCACTTAACTTACATTATCTGATTTAATTCTTATAAACATATTATTTCCACTTCAGAGTTGATAAAACTGAGGCTTAGAGACATTAAGTACCTTGCTTAAGTTCACATGACCTGAAAGTAATCTCAGATTTATCCAACTCACTGTCCCATGATCTTTCTGCTTCACCATGTTACAATTTATCTAATATAATAAAAGTTAGGAGAAGGGTGTAGGGCAGACATTGATAGTAAAAAGCAAGGGGACTTATTTGATGGAAATGTGGTGAGATGAAAGATTGTCTGCTTTCCTTTTGCAGACTAGCTTGATTGCCTTCAGATCCAATCCATGGGCAAATGGATTTGAGAGACGGAGGGATGGTGAGTTGCTGACATAGCCTCTTAGTGCTTCAGCTCCTAACCATTATGCAGGCAACCCGGGGGAGTGGGTGCAAGTATGGACACCAGAGTCTGAATGAAGGCTCTACCACTCATTTATAAGCTGTGAGAATTTAAGAGCTTAGTTAAATTCTTGGTGTCTTAGTTTTCTTACTTACAAAATGGATAAAGAATAGTATTTTCCTGGTGTAAGCATTAAATAAGATAATAAACATAAAGTAAAAATTTAGAATTATATCTGGCACATGATAAGCACTCTATAAATGTTTATCTACTATTATTATTCCCTCTCCAAATTAGTGGCAAAGCCAATTACAAAAGCCAGGGCTTTAGAACCAATTTCAGTGCTTTTATCATCATGCATAGGGCTAGGTTTGGGTCAGACAATAGAAGGAAAAGTAACTTAAATTTCAGAAGCTCTTGGCATATCACAAACTACTTGTGCCTATATTAAGGTATCTAAGCTCAAAATCAAAAACAAAAACAAAAACAAAACAAAACCTTCACTCCATAGATGCAGTGCAGCCTTCTCTATAAAACGGAGGCTTCTGGAGGGCAGTAAAATTACCTCAGTTACCTAGAGGAAAAGTATTAGGTAATCCAGGGTTTTGAATTTTTCTGCAAACTGATGAACAAATATTCCAATGCTCAGAATTTTCTGAATATCTTGTAGGAATCAGGAACCTCTTATTTCAGTTTTCTGACTAATACTATATTAAAAGAAACCCATTAATACTCTTCCTGAATCAACACAAGCACATACACATGGTTTTCAGGAGCTGAATCTTGCAAGTTCAAGAATGTTTTTGACTCCTTCCCTTCCCCTCACCTTCCAGACACCTCTGGAATCCTTGTCCCAGAGACTCTCCCATGGTTACATTCAGGAAATCAGAGAGGCTATTCTTCGGGGACTTCTCCAGGATCTGAAGCAACTGGAACAACAGTGTGACAGGGACTTTAACCTAGAGGAGACCCAGAAAGAGCAAGGAACCTTTTTCGGTGTCTGATGTTTTAAGAACTAAAAGGAGGTAGGCTGACTTACGGCCACAGACCATAAGTGTTCCTAAAGATCTATTTACCTCTTGGTGGCTTCCATATGAAGAGGGCTTGAATACATATTACTTTCTTAAACTGGATGGAGGCTTTTGTCAGACTATTTGGAACAGGCACACATACACAAAGACATTTCCATCTCAGCAGGATCCTCAAAGGCAGACATGAGGCTTCAGGAAGAGGGGACCATATCACAACATCTTGACAAATGCACTGAACCCTAGAGCTCTTTTCATATTGGCAGGCTGGCAAATTCTCTTTCATCCCAGCTTCTGCTGAGTCCCTCATTCCTGAGAACTCACTTTGGGGAGGAAGTGGATGTTTCACAGAGTTTACAATTGTAACATCAGGGAACTTGCTTCTTGAACTTAAAATTTGCCTAAGCTGCCTGCTACAGGGTCTGAAGATTTGAAGAAGTGCAAACAAAATGTCAGCTGACTGCGTTTAACATTCCCACTCCCACTTCAGAAAACCCCCCATGTTGCTGGGTGGACAAAAACTAGCTTGGTGGAGCCACATCCCAGGAGCATCCATGTACGGCCCTCTCAGAAATAAACTGTCATGGCAATTATGTGTGTAGAACAAGCTGGTGCAGAAAAACCAGCAGCAAACCTATGGCACATTGTGGTGCAACCACCACAGATTTTTATGGGGATTTGACCACCAGGAGTTCCTTTTCAGGAGCAGTCTTAGATTATGTGATTCCACCTTTTATCATCCCTTCATGACAGGTGGCACTGCAGATTGTCAATTTTTTAACTGAAACTCAGTGGTTATATATCTTGTAGATAGATTTCCTTATGTAAGAACTAGATGGCATGAGTTGTTAGAAAAATGTTTGCAACTGAATTCTACCAATGAATAAAACGTACAGTCTGCTCTAGTTCTCCTTCGTGCCTGGAGTGGAGAACCCAACCTTAATTAAGCTGGGGAATTTGGTGTTCCCCTACTCTCAGGGACAGTGGGATAGGGAATTTCCCACTCTCTGTTTCTATAATGAGAACTTCCACTGCTGTTCTTAACTTCTTTACATTCAGGTTCTGAAGACCACTGTAGAGACCAGTAAGAAAAAATAAGAAGGTAGGTGAAAGGAAACAATAAAATAAGAGAACAAATGTTCTAGCAAATTGTTTCAGTTTGCTAAAGCCAACAAAATGCAATATACCAGTAATGGACTCGCCTTTAACAATGGAGATTTATTAGCTTACTCGTTTACGGTTCTAAGGCCATGAGAATGTCCAAATCAAGGCATCAACAGGGCAATACTGTCTTCCTGAAGAAATGCTTCTGGAGATCCTCAGCTCCTCTGTCACATGGGCAGGCACATGGCAACATTTGCCGGTCTCTCGCTTCTGTCTCGTGTTTCTTTTCTTCCAGTTTCCAGTTTCAGTGGCTTCCTCTCTGCTTTCTGTGATTTCTCCCTATTTTCTGTGTGTCCTTCTCTCCCAGCTTCTCAGGCTTTTCTCTCTGAGCTTCTCTGTCTTTTTTCTCTGAGCTTCTCTGTGTGCTTCTCTGAACTTCATCTCTTATAAAGGTTTCCATCTTTAAGAACTTTCATCTCTTATAAAGGTCTTAAGAGGATTAAGACCCACCTGGGGCATGCCTCAAGTGAAATAACCTAATCAAAAGGTCCCCCTACAATAGGTCTTTACCCACAGGCATGGATTAGCTTTAATAACTTGATCTTTTCTGGGCTACATATAGCTTCAAACTGTCACACAAACTAAATAGAAATTGATATAGAGACTAATAAATTAAACAGGATTTGAAGTAGAATTTATTTAAAATAGGATAAAAATATTTAGGATAGTTTCAGTTTGCTAAAGCTGCCATTATGCAAAGTACCAGAAATGGATTGGTTTTTATAAAGGGGATTTATTAGGTTACAAATTTATACTTCTAAGGCCATAAAAGTGTCCAAACTAAGGTATCAACAGGAGGATATCGTCAATGAAGAAAGGCCGATGGCATCCAGAACACCTCTGACTGCTGGGAAGGCACATGGCTGGTGTCTGCTGGTCCTTTGCTCCCAGGTCACATTTCAAAATGGCTTTCTCCAAAATGTCTCTGGGCTTCTGTCTCTCTTAGCTTCTCTCAGCTCTCTGCTTGGTTCTCCTGGGGCATTTCCCTCTAAACATCTGGGCTCCTCTCAGCTTCTCTGGGGCAAACTCGGGGCTTCATCTCTTAGCTTAGCATCTCCAAATATCCTTCTGTCTACATCTCCCAGTGTCTCCAAGAATCTGGGTCTGTATCGGCTGTTAGGTTCTCTGGGGGCAAACTCTGGATCAAATATCTCAGCTTCTCTCAAAAATGTCTCTCTGAGCTTCTCTGAGCTTCTCCTCTCCGTGAGCTCTCTTAAAGTACTCCAGTGAACTCATCACTGGATGGGCAGGGACACACCTTCATGGAAATGATCCAATCAAAATGTGTCACCTACAGATGAGTGCTTCACATCTCCATGGAAACAACTTAATCAAAATGTTCCCCCAAACAAGACTGGAATAAAATATGGCTCTTCTGGGGTCCATAACAGTTTCAAACTGGCACAAGGATTATAGCAGTTTATTTTTTTAATCAAAGATAAGGTTAAGTTTTTTAGAAGTGGAATAAGTAAAATAAAAGCAATAATATATTCCTAATAATAATAAAAATAAAATTTAGCTAACATTTATTGGTTTGAAAGCAGAATTAATAGCTGAAAAAAATGATAAATTTCAGTTAAAGTTAATGAAAATAAATATGTGATTTATTTTTAACCATCCAAGTTCATCATCCTTCTCAGTTCTATCTACATATACCTGTGGGCCTACTGATCTCCATTTAGGAACCCCTAAAATTGCAAAATCACCAGCAAAATCGCAAAATCTCTCCCCATCAAAAGATGATTTCTTTTAAAAATGAAATATTGAGAGGAGAAAACATGGTGGCATAGAGAGAAGTGGAAAACTGTTAGTCCCCCCAAGAACAATTCATAAATGACCAAAAAACTAGTAAATAACCAGGAATAACTGCGGGGAGACAAACGTGACTGCCTACTCATCAACCACCAACCTGCATTGGGAGGAATGCCCGAGATCACAGCATAAAATCTGTAAGTAAAACTGCAGACCTGCACTGAGAGCCGAGAGCTGAGAGCCCCTCCCTCACAGAAGCTGCGTGGTGCTAGAGAACAGCACTCTGAACAAGCTAGCATACCACAGCCCAGCTCCATCTGAGATTTTAATGTTAACTGCTAAATACAGACAGTGAATCCTCAACGAGCAGACAGAGGCTTTTGGGGACAACTGACCTTGGGAGAGTCGGGGGACATATCTGTCTCAGGACGAGAAGCCCAGAGGCTGAAGGGTGAACCTGGGAGCTTTTCTGTCCTTTTTGCTTTCTGTGGAGAAAACTGCAGCCGCTTTCAGCCCGCAGCACTTTGCAGTAAAGACAGACTCAGCTATTTTAAAATCAAAATACTTTGATCAGCAGAGTCAAAGAAACAAAGAATTTCCTGATAGGCAGTGACCTCTTTGGAGGGGGCATAGCTTCCCAAAGGAAAGGGAGGGGCCCAGCTTTACTGCCCGCCTTTCCGGAACCAGACCCCAAAGCCTGGGGGAGGAGAGCCACAGGCCACACCCCCTCACACAGGCGGTGACAGACTGTAACTGCCAAACAGAAAAGCACAGGTGTTATTAATCCCCTAAGAAAAACCATCAGGGGAACCAGATACTGAATATTTCCTCCTTCTGTGACCTGAACCTGTTCTTATCTGGGAAAACCTGATTGGGGTGGCCTAGGAGGTCAGATGCCTAGACAACAGAAAACTACAACCTACACTAACAAAAACGAAGCTATGACCCAGTCAAAGGAACAAACATACACTTCAACTGAGATACAGGAATTAAAACAACTAATGCTAAATCAATTCAAAAACTTTAGAGAATATTTCACAAAAGAGATAAGAGGCTGTAAAGAAAACACTGAGCATATATACGGCAGAAATTGAAAGTTCAAAAAAACAACTAGTAGAATCTAAGGAAATGAAAGGCACAACACAAGAGCTGAAAGACGCAATGGAAACATACAACAGCAGATCTCAAGAGGCAGAAGAAAACACTCAAGAACTGGAGAATGAAACACCTGAAAGCCTACACGCAAAGGAGCAGATGGAGAAAGGAACAAAAAAATATGAGCAACATTTCTGGGAACTTAAAGATGAAACGAAATACAAGAATCTATGTATCATTGGTATCCCAGAAGGAGAAGAGAAGGGAAAAGGGGTAGAGGCAATAATAGAGGAACTAATCAATGAAAATTTCCCATCTCTTATGAAAGACATAAAATTACAGATCCAAGAAGTGCAGCGTACTCCAAGCAGAATAGATCTGAATAGGCCTACGCCAAGACACTTAATAATCAGATTATCAAATGTCAAAGACAAAAAGAGAATCCTGAAAGCAGCAAGAGAAAAGCAATCCATCACATACAAAGGAAGCTTAATAAGATTATGTGGAGATCTCTCAGCAGAGACCATGGAGGCAAGAAGGAAGTGGTGTGATATATTTAAGACACTGAAAGAGAAAAACCTCCAACCAAGAATCCTATATCCAGCAAAGCTGTCTTTCAAATATGAGGGAGAGCTCAAAATATTTTCTGACAAACAGTCAATGAGAGACTTTGTGGACAAGACACCTGCCCTACAGGAAATACTAAAGGGAGCAATGCAGAGTGATAGGAGAAGACTGGAGTGTGTGGTTCAGAATACAATTTTGGGAGATGGTAGCACAGCAATGTAAGTACACTGAACAAAGATAGCTATGTATACGGTTGAGAGAGGAAGGTTGGGAGCATGTGAGACACCAGAAAAAAGGAGGAAAGATAAAGAATGGGACTGTGTAACTTGGTGAAATCTAGTGTTCTACAATTGTGATAAAATGTACAAATATGTTCTTTTACGAGGGCAACAAGAAAATGTCAACCTTGCAAGGTGTTAAAAATGGGGAGGCATTGGGGGAGGGATGCAATCAATGTAAACTAGAGACTGTAACTAACAGAATCATTGTATTATGCTTCCTTTAATGTAACAAAGGTGATATACCAAGGTAAATGCAGATAAGAGGGGGGGATAGGGGAGGCATGTTAGACACTTGACATTGGTGATGTTGTCTGACTCTTTACCCTACTTTGATTTAAGATTACTTTTCCTTTTGCTACTTCCTAGCTGTCATTTTTTTTCCTCTTTCTTTTCCCTCTCTACCTTCTTTGATGCTCCCTCCTGCCTTGTGGAAGAAATGTAGATGTCCTTATATAGATAGTGGTGAAGGTGGTGAACACATAAATATGTGACCATACAGAGAACCATCAATTGTTTACTTAGGATGGAATGTATGGGGTGTGAAAAAATCATCTTAAAAAAAAAATGAGTTGATGTCAAAACCTCAAGGGCAATATACTGAGTGAAATAAGCTGGACACAAATGGACAAATATTGCAGGGTCTCACTGGTAAGAACTAATTATAATATGTAAACTCATAGACATGAAATATAAGGTACCAAGATATAGGATGAGGCTTAAGAATGGGGAGTGGTTGCTTAGTATGAGCAGAATGTTCGACTAGGACGAACTTAAATGTTTGGAAATAAACAGAGGTGTAGGTAGCAAGATGTGAGAATAACTAACAGTGCTGAATGGCATGTGAATGAGGTGGAAAGGGGAAGCTCAGAGTCATATATGTCACCAGAAGGAAAGTTGGAGGTCAAAAGCTGGGAATGTATAAAACTGAATCCTATGGTGGGCAATATCCATGATTAATTGTACAAATATTAGAAAACTCTTCTATGAACCAGAACAAATGTATGACAATACAACTAGAAATTAACAATAGAGGGACATATAGGGAAGAAATATATACCTATTGCAAACTATATACTACAGTTTGTAGTATTTCAACATTCTTTCATAAACAGTAACAAATGTACTACACCAACACTACAAGTCAGTAATTGAGGGGGTTTGGTTAGGGATACAGGAGGATTTGAGTTTCCTTTTCTTTTCCTGTTTTTTTTTTTTCCCCCATCTTTCACTTTATTTCTGGCCTGGAGTAATGAAAAGTTTCTAAAAATTGAACAAAAATTAAGTGTGGTGATGGATGCACAGCTGTAAGAGGGTACCAGGGGCAACTGATTGTACACTTTGGATCTTTGGATAATTGTCTGGTATCTGAACAATCCCAATAAAAAAAAATGAAATATTAAAAATTATAGGCTTCCAAATGAAAGAAACCTCTCCTACCTCTGGTTTCCTACAACTCCTTATTTTCATTCATTCTTTCATTCATTTGCAGAAGGAGGACAGTAACTCCAAATTACAATTTTATGTTAAATTATCTTTATCTCCACCCCTTCCCACCCTCCAACTGAGTGCTCTGATGTCAAACGCTACACCATACTTCTGTCTGTGCTCCTGTAATCGTTGTGTTAGGCATGTCTGTCGCATGAAGCCATCATGTTTAAAGAATGACAGCATTATTCGTTTCAGACCCAATTCTGAGAACACATACCTAGAGAGACAGTAGCATCCCACTTGATATTTTTCCCTTGCAAGTGTTACGGCCATAATGTCTCAAGGCCACAATGTCTCCAGAAGTCAAGTTGTAATAAAAGAAAAGCAACATCTGTTACATATATGCAGTAAGCTCAAGTCACCTGAAATCCCAAACAATCTCACCCAGAGACTCACTTAACATTCTGAGCCACTTAACTTTTTAAAAATTTTTTAATAGACTTTATTTTTCAGAACAGTTTTATATTTACAGAAAAATGAGCAATAGCACAGAGAATTCCCCTGTACCTCCCTCACCAGCACTCATATCCTCCTATTATCAGCTTCTTGGATTAGTGTGGTACATTTGTTATAATCGATTAACCAATACTGATACATTATTATTAACTAAAGTTCATAGTTTACATTAAGGTTCACTCTGTTTTACAGTTCCATGGGTTTTGATGGATGCATAATGTCATGATTTCACCATTATATTATCATATGGAATAATTTTACCACCCTAAAAATCCCCCGTTTCACTTGTTAATCACACTCTTTTCCAAACCCCTGGCAACCACTGCTCTAAAGTTGATTAAAGGAATGGAGAAGAGGTAAGTATGTAACAGCAGCCAAGCCCTTCTTTTTCTCTACTTCGACAACCACGTGGATTTATTTTTTTTAACTTTTATAATTGTACTATTAACTATAGTCCATTGTTTACAATATGGTTCATTTTGTTGTACTGCCCTATGTATTTTTTTTAAATTTTTTTCTAGTAACATACTTACAACCTAAAACTTCTTCTTTTAACCATATTCACATATGTAATTCAGTGCTGTTAATAAAATTCACAATGTTGCGCTACCATCACCACCATCCATTACCAAAACTTTACAATCAACCTAGTCACTTAAATTTTGAAGTGAGGAATTTTCGTTCTGTATGACTGAGCCACCTCTGCTGCCCCCTGCTGGCTAAGCTGGAAACACAGTTTGAAGCATAAACTGCCTTGGAAGATCCAGTAACAACCAGCATGGGTGCCCTGCTCACGGTAAAGCACCTTCTACAAAGCCATACGGATGATACAGATTCAAATCATCCATGGGATGAATTGACAGATTGGGGGGTGGGGTGGATCATTTGTAAATTTGTTTAAGTTATTCAAGTCTTAGCATATGACATCTCCATACCTCTAGTTGTTCAGACCAAAAATCTGGGTGTCATTCTTAAACCTTTCACATCCCACATCTCCCCCACTTCTTACCATAACCACTTGGACTCCAAAGTTTGAGCCATGGTCATCTCTTTTCTGGAGTATTAAAACAGCCTCCCAACAGGTCTCCCTACCTTGGTTTATGACAAATGTATTACAGCCACGAGACTGCTTATGTCACTCCATTGTTCAAAACTATCCTGAGAAGTAAAAGATTATCTCTGTATCAATTAAATAGCTTTATAGCTATATCTAATCAAGATGTTGAATATTGTGACTAGCTCTATATCTATTAAAGAAATGGAGTATGTGAAAATGTCATGTAACCTAGAAACACCTAATTGAAAAGCTGCTAAAAGAAAAGCTAAAAGAAAAAACCTAAAATAGGAAAAGCTGCTCTTTTCTTAAACTAGTAAAAAAAAAAATTAAATATATATATATATATATATATATATATATATATGCCATAAGACTTTCCTTTTTCCTTCTCTCACTCCCCTTCTCTCCTTCCTCTGGAATGCAGGGCACAAAACTGAAAAAGAAATTGGAAAATAAAGCTTTCGTCCAAATATATTTCTCATTGTTCCCTGACAAGCAGCACACTATTCTACTTCTCTCCTTGTGCTTTACTCCTCCTTCTTCCTGTCTCACGTCTGTCTCACGTTTAAGGAGCCATCTCAAATGGGATCACCAGCATGATATTTTCCTTGATTTCTCTCTCACCTAACCTCTTAAACAATACTCTTTAACTTTCTGTTGCTTTATTTTTAAAATATCACTGTATCTGATACACTTTGTGATAAGTTTCCAGGGAAACTCATGAAGCTTAAATTTCAAGGTCGCTCCCTCCTGCCACACTTCCACTCTTGTTAGGTGACAATGGAGTTTTCATGGGAAGTTTGGAGATCCAGCTTAAGGAAATGGCAAATCAGGATATTTGTGGCCACAGTTATTTAAAGCACCTTCTACAAAGCCATATGGATGATACAGATTCAAATCATCCATGGGATGAATTGACAGGTTGGGGGGTGGGGTGGATCATTCGTAATTTCTTTACATCATCTCCACTATCCGCATTGCTTATTCTGCAGTTTGAACTCTGGCCCTGCCTGCCCTGAAAAACTCTCCTAAGCAAATGCTTCTGAAGGAAAGTCTGAATTCTCTATCTGATCTCTGTATATAAAATTATTTTACAACATATTCAGCATATGAGGAGGCTGTCAAAGACTATACAGCCAAAAACTAGGGAAAAAAAATTATAAGAGAGGTTTGTCAGGCAGTTAATAATAAAGTTATGTTATTTTTCTGTATTTTGAAACATTTATGATAATATGTTTAACTTCACAATTTGTTGTAATTTTTTCCATATTCAAACAAATTTTTAAAGTGGGCCCCCTGCAAAAAAAAAAAAAAACTGATTAAGCTTCAGGGCCCCAAATCTTGAATCTTCCCCTGCTTACCTGCGTCCAGGCACTTCAGTTCCTGGCATCTTTTCAGCCATGAATGCCACCAATTACTCTGTGCTGGCCCCACCCAAGTACAGCCAGCTGCACACCCGGGGTCTCTGGCTTTTCCCTGTGCTTCTGGACTTGAATAAAATGACAGGAATCAGGGTATGGGCTTTGGCTTCCCAAGCTGCTACCCAAGAAGCTAAGTCCACAACCTGGAAGTACAGGGGAATTAATGCCCTGTGGGGCAAACTGAAACTAATGGGAAATAAGGGACAGGAGAAAGCCAGCCCCTAAATCCCTCTCCCTTTCTCCCTTCAATAGGCGAGTCTAAGGTTTTTCCTTACAGCCTGTCAGGAGGGCGATGAACTAACGCTGCTGAGCAGTTGGCTGTGTCTCCTCCTGGTTTGTTGTGAAGTGGTAACAAATGTAGTAAGGCATCCACCTTGCACTTTTTTCCTTCCTTCCCTTCCTCATATCTATTCCCCCTCTCACTGCCCTAGGATTGTATCTCCCAATAAGGATAAGTTCCTAAGCTTTATCTCAGGCTCTGTTATCTACAGAACCCAAGATCAGCAGTGGTGTTAGGAGAAATTTTACTTTCTAATGTATATACTTTCTATGTTATATATTACATTATATGATATTATATTATATTATATTATATTATATTTTAATGTATTATATATTCAAAAAAGGAGTCACTTAACGTGTTTTTTAATTTTGTTAGAATAATATATTTAAATTAAAAGTAATCTGGGAGTGAGGAAAAGGTAAAATTACTAAGTGTCTTGGGTTGAGTCTTTAAAACAAAACTAAACAAAACATACATATATACACACAAAATACTCTTGAATTGCTTATGCATTGCAGGTTCTATGTTCATAACATGCTTTGTAAAAAGCTTTGATTTGTTGAATTTATGTCTGTCTTCATCTAATGAAGGAAAGCTTTTGGGGACAGAAAGAGAGAATTAAATTTATCTACTTCATATGAGGTACTTTAAACCTGCTATTTCATTTAAGTTTCACAGCAAAGATCAGAGGAAGGTCTTGGCTTGTCCCCCAGTCAAAGACCACCAGGGCCCCAACTGTAGTCACACGGTATTGGATTCATGGCTTGCTGTAGCAAGGGAAACCACACACCATGGGGAGCAGTGGGGTGTTTCAAGAAGAAGAAGTCAGAAATTACTCATGGTTTGGGGGCTTTTTTAGGTGATTGTTAAGGGAAGGCTCAAAGAAGGAAGGCTTTTCTCTGGATTAGACACTGACAGGAGACAGGGGTAATTCTATGATTGGGAATCAATAGTTTTTACCCAAGGGTGGGAATAATGAAGTAAGTTTTCTTAGTTTGTCAGAGCTGCTCTCACAAACACCACAAACTGTTCTGGCTTAACAACAGGAATTTATTGGCTCATGGTTTGGAAGTCTGGAGGTCCAAAATCAAAGTGTTGCAAGGGAAAGCTTTCTGCCCAAAGTCTGTGGAATGCTGGTGCTGGCTCGCCACAATCCTTGAGTTTCCATGATTTGTTTCTCTTGGGACCTCCCAGCACATGGCAATCTCCCTCTCCTTGTGTCTGCTTTTCTGATACCCACTGACTTCCAGCTTCTGGCTCCTTGTGGCCTTCTCTCTCCTGTGGCCTCCTGTTTCTTCTCTTTGTAAGACCTCCATTAATATGGATTAAAACTCACCTGGATTCAATCTGGCCACACCTTAAAAATAATAACATCTTCCTAAGGTCCTATTTACAAATCAATTCGCATATACAGGAACACAGAGTAAGGTTAAGAACATGGCTTTTGTTGGGATACGTGATTCAGCCTACTTCATAAGGCTACAATTATAATTGGAGAAGAAGCATCTGTCATGCATATTAACCAGGGAAAGGGGATGCTTGGTCATTTTTGTGTTTTGAACCACGCCCTTTTTTTGTGTGTGTTCAGAAGCAATCATGACGGGTCTTGGTTTTGCCTCCCTCCATCATGGTCACAACATGAAAGTGTGTCTGTGACCATGTGAAATTGCATATGTACAACAGAAGTACACCACGTCCTTGCTGTGAGTGCCAGGCCAGCTTCTACCAACTTCAAGGACTATCTGTTTGTGCTAGGTCAGCTCCCAGCTGCCATGAGCTACTTTTTTCTTTCTTGGTATTACCATTATTTTATTTTACACATGAGGATACTCAACACAGAGAGGTTACTAAAGTTCCTCCAGGTCATCCAATAAGTTCCAGAAACAAGATTTGAACCCAGACATATCTGATTTCATAGGCCAAGCATTTCATATTATTTGCTACCACCAATAGTATTTTATTTACAGGCAAAAACAGGAGCAGGCAAGAGATATATATGTATGACATGAAGAACTAAACACTTTTCCATATAAGTAAATAAATTCTTTAAAAGAACTGCTCTTCAGCAGGAACTTTGCCCTATCCCAACCATAATTCTTCCCTCAATAAAATCATCAGACACCCAAATTGAGAAATGAATTCTAAAAATACATTAGCAGCAGAAGGGTCCTGCTCTTCATGTAGAGGAGAATGTTAATTACCTCCTGATCCTGGTTAATTACTTGATACAGAATGAAGTGAGAGGAAAATCCAAGTGAAGAACACTGAGGATGGAGAATGAAAGGTAGGAGAACTTTCTAAGCAAAGGGAATAGTAAGGGAAAAAGACCTACAGTAGAGTTAACAAGGACACAGTGGCTTGCTCCAGGGGAAAGAGTGGTGATGGTAGGGGATGAGGCAAGGCAAGTTTGTAGATATTAGTTTATACTATAGCACCTAGCAGTGCATGGTAAGAAGGTTAGATTTTAGTGTGGCTGTGAAGGGAAATCATTGGGGCATTTTGATGTGATCTGATTTACATTTTTTTAAATGTATTTAACTGCTTTTTGTAATGGTGGCAAGAATGGAAACAGAGAGACCAGTTCAGTGTTATAGTGGAAGAGTCCAGACAAGAGAGAACCATGACTTGATAGTGTGACAGCAGTGGAGGTAATAAAAAGTAACTAGATGTAGGGTTGAAGGTATACTTGGCCTGACTTACTAATGATTTGGATGTTGTCTAAGTTTGCAAGGGCTGCTATGACAAATACCACACACTCGTTGGCTTAACAACAGGAACTTATTGTCTCACAGTTTTGGAGACTAGAAGTCTAAAATCAAGGCATTGGCAAAGCCACACCTTCTCTCCAAAGTCTAGCTTTCAAGTGCTTACCTGCCACAATCCTTCAGGTTCTTTGACTTGCATCTCTGCCTCCTGTCACATGGTAAACTCTTTTTCTTATGTCTGCCCTCCCAATTTCTGCTAACTTCTGGCTTCTTCCTGTAACTTTGTCTGACTGACTGCATCTGAATTTCCTTTCTTTATAAAACCTCCAATTATACAGATTAAGACTCACCCTGGTTCAATTTGGCCACACCGCAACTAGTAATAACATCTACAAAAGGTCTTATTTACAAATGGGTTCACACAACAGGAACACAGAACATGTCTTTTGTCAGGGTACAAGAGTCAATCTACTACAGATGTGGAGTGTGAAAAAAAGAGAAGAATCTACAGATGACTTTTAGATGTGGGTCCTGAATGATTAGGAAAATGGAATTTCATTTACTAAGACATAAAGTATTAGAGGCAGAAAGGAGACAGAAGTTCTATTTTTTTGTTATGTAAGGTTTTGACCATCTTTACAAGTCCCAGGAGATGTAAAGAGGGCATTGGGTATCTCAGTGTGGAGATCAAATGAGAGGCTGATTTGTAAATATAAATTTAAGCATCATCAGCACAGAGATGATATTGAAAACCATGAACATGAATGAAATCACTTAGGAAATGAATAAATAGAGGTAATGTCTGCAGACTGAGCCCTGTGACATTCAATATTTAAGCTTCTGGAGAAAAGGAAAAAATAACAAAAGAGAAAGAGATTAAGCAGTAAAGAAGTTAAGGAAAATGTGAGTGAGAAGCAAAGTAAAGAAAACATTCAAGAAGGAAGGAGTCAACTGTGTCAAGTACTCTGAAAAGATGAAAGAAATAGTATCATCAGCTTTTGTGAGATGGAAATTGTGGGTGACTGTGCTGGTCTGAAGCTGTTATATACCCAGAAAAGAACATGTTCTTTTAATCCATTCCCATGGGTGCTGACCTATTGTGGGTGGGACCTTTTGATTAGGTTGTTTCAATTGAGATGTGACCAACCCAATTCAAGGTGGGTCTTAATTTTTTACTGGAGTCCTTTATGAGGATAAAAGACAGGAAAAAAGCTGAGAGCTCAGAAAGAGTAACAACTGGAGAGAACTCACACAGAGAGAAACACCCAGAGGAATTGAGAGAAAAGCCCAGAGAGAAGCAAGCAAGGATTCACAGAAACTGAAAGAACCAGAATCTGAAAGCAACAAAACCCCAGAGAGAATGATTAGCAGATGCCGGCCATATTGTCTTCCCGTGGGACAGAGGAATCCCGAATGCCATCAGCCTTTCTTCAGAGAAGGTGTCATACTGCTGATGCCTTAATAGGGACATTTTCATGGCCTTAGGACTGTAAACTTGTAGACTAATAAATACCCATTGTAAAAGCCAACCCATTTCTGGTTCATTGCATTCCAGCAGCTTTAGCAAACCAAAACAGTGACCTAGACAAATGACAGTGCAATGACAGTGTCAAGTGGGAAACAGAAGGTGAGAAAGTGGTGACCACAACTACATAAAATTATTTCCAGCAGTTTTTCTATAGAAGGAAGCAGTAAATGGAGCCATAACCAGAGAGGACAACCAAGTACAGAGAGAAGATTTCTGGTGGCCATGGTGGGGAGTGGGGCTAGGGAGCTGATGAGAATGACATGAATAGCACTCCTGAGTTTGTGAAGTGAGTCACTGCCATTGCATATAGAACTTGAGGACTGAAAGATCACAGAGACCATACAACTCAAACTAACCTAAAGCCCAGAGGAACAAGCGACTCGTAAAATTGAACCTAGCTGGATGGTGGCCAAGTCAGAACCTGAAGCATGGTATCCTGTCTCTCAGGGCTCCTTCCAAAAGACCTCAAAAAAATGTATATGGGGAGGAAAAATAAGAGATAACTGATGGAAATTGAGTTCCTATTCGGTGTGCTGGTTTGGATGCATTATATCCCCCAAAACATCCTGTTCTTTGATGCAATCTTGGGGGGGTAGACATATTAGTGTTGATTAGGTTGAAACCTATTCGTTGGGTGCTTCCATAGAGATGTGACTCAGTCAACTGTGGGTGAGAACTTTGAGTGGATAATTTCCATGGAGGTGTTACCCACCCATTCAGGATGGGTCTTAATTGAATCACTGGAGTCCTATAAAAGTGTTCACAGACAGAAGGAGGTGCTACAGCCAAGAGGGAGACTTTGAAGAATGCACAGGAGCTGAGAGGAGCTGGACACCACTGGCCCTCCTTTGGTGAAGGAATACTTGTTGATGCCTTACCTTGGACACTTTATGGCCTTAAGACTATAACTCTGTTACCAAATAAACCCCCTTTATAAAAGCCAATCCATTTCTGGTATTTTGCACAACAACAGCATTAGCAAACTGGAACACTTGGTGTCAGGTATAGTGCTGGGAACTGCATGTGAATCTTACTATTGAAATCTTACAGGTGAGGAAACCTAGGCTCAAAGTGGCAAGTTCCCACACCAAATAGATAGTTTTGTACACACACACTCAAACTCCCATGTGTATAATTGCAAAGCTTATATTCTTTCCACTATTCCATTATACCATGTTATATTATAAAACAATACAAGAGAAGTCACAGTGAAGCACAGATTTTAATGGTAAACTATTATTTCTGACAATAATTTCTAGGAGTTTAGAGAGTTTCCAGTAACCTTCTTGGTTATCATGCATACTTTTATATTGACTTGGCTTTGAGTATTGTTTTCTTATATTGCATACTACCAAATCTTTTTCTGAAGGAATTGTTGAACCTAAAATTCTTGGGCTCTGTCTAACTGTTGGAACTTGGTCATACAGGCATGAGAACTACCAAACAGAATGGGGGAGCAGGCAAGAAATCCTACTTTATTTTTAAAAGCAGCAAATGTTTGGAACCTTCTCACAAAATTGTAAGGAACTCTCATAACTTTTCTAGACCGATCTACCTTTAATATTATTATTTCTACTTAAGCTTATTTTCTTTCTAGGTAGGATACAGGAGGCTATTCTTAGGATAAGGGTCTACCCAACACCTTTACCAGGCTATGAGTGAGAAAGCTAACTAGGATTAGACTCTGAATCTCCTGGAAGAGGGTTTTAGCTTTGCCATTGCTGGAATGAGAACAAACAAACAAGGCACTACAGCATTTCTAGCAAAATACAGGGTAAACTCCACCACTAATCCATTTTCAAAACCATCTCTTAGAGCAGAGAGGCAGGGAGTATCCCAAGACAGAACAGGATGTTTTTTGAACAGCCTTGGTTCCTAAGGGAGAATATATGATGCTATGACATTAAGCCTGAGGTTATGATGATGATTCCACCCAAATAAGATTTCCTTCCAAATGGCCTTACACTAAGTAGACTGTTTTAAATTGTACTCTACTCTCCCAATCTTCACACTCTGAGTTTCAATTTTAAGGAGTCCTTCTCTACTTTCTCTAGGAATCATTTGTGGCAATATATCCCATCTTTTTGATCTTTTAGTGTATATCACTGTAGAAAATTGACTGAGAAGCCTAGAGACACTCCAACCCCTGGAATTGGCTCTGTATATTTGGCTCAGATGAACCAGTCCAGATAAAAAGAACTAATATTTGTGGCTATCTATTTAATTATTCAGTGCCTATTCTAAATCCTACTTGTATTTTCTGCTTCATTCTCTCAAGACCCCAGAGAGTAGGTCTATTATTACCTCTCCCTATTTAATAGTTGGGGACACTGAGGCACAGAGGGGTGAGCAAATTGTCCAAGTCCCACAGCTTGTAGAAGATGAAGCCTGAATCTCAAGTGAGGCAGTCTGGCTCCAGAACCTCTGCATATAACCACTACATTTAACTGCCTTCCACATCACAGTATGAACAATTACAGTTGAATCTCTGGACCGCATTCTTTCTCTGGTATGGTACTCCACATAATTGGTCAAGAGTTCTGCTGACCCATTCCACAGTGAAACTGGTGAAAATTATAAATGAACAACACTTCAGAACCTCTGGAAATGGTCCTAAGAGCAGATAGCAGATGGAAAAATATCTATCAAAAAAAAAAACTATGAAAATTTGGAAATTAATTTTCAACAGAGCAATTTAAGCCTAAGGGTAGTCTCAAGAACAGTAGAAGTTGTGGTGAAGGCACATTAGACTATGAGCTCCATGAGAATAAAGACCTTGCCTGTCTTTTTACAACTAGTTACTATAGTTCCAGCAATATTCAAAGTCAAGTCAAATGAAATCATGGTCGACGAACAAGAAAGCTACCAAAAATTCACTTAACTCACATTACTTACTGTCAGGCACATAGTAGATCTTCAATAAAATATTCATTGAAAGAAACCAAACAGGAGTCAACTGCGATGGTTTGGAGGTTTGATGGACCCCAGAAAAGACTGTGTTCTTAAAGCTAATCCATTCCTGTGGGTGTAGACCTATTGTGGGTGGGACCTTTTGAGTAGGCTATTTCAGTTGAGGCATGCCCCAGGTGGGTCTTACTCCTCTTATAGGAGTCCTTTATAAGAGGGTGAAAAACAGAGAAACAGACAGAAGCTGAGAGAGAAGAACACACACAGAAGTTCAGAAAGAAAGCCACAGATAAAGCAGCCAGAATCTGAAAGCAACAAAAACCAGGAAAGAAGGACCAGCAGACTCTGCTATGTGCATTGCCATGTGACAGAGGGGTCTAGGATCACCAGATCATCTTGATGATACCTAGATTTGGACATTTGCATGGTTTCAGAACTGTAAGCTTGTAAACTAATAAATCCCCATTGTTAAAAGCCACCCTGTTTCTGGTATATTGCATTAGGGCAGCTTTAGATAACTAAAACATCAACCATGTTTACATATTTTATGTGAACTAACAATAAATCAAGCAGTTCATCTGATTTTTTTCTTCACCAGCAAATCAAATACCAGCAGTTATGGTATCTAAGAAGAAATTCCCTTGTAATCATTTATATCTGATTATTAAATTTTGCCAGTTAACAATCTAAATAACCATCTCAAAATAATTTGTTTATGAAAATAATAATTTGCTTATGTCTCATAAGAAACAAAATCTCCAAGTGACAACCTTTGAAAACAGTAAGTTCTTTGGCAATTCCAAGTTAACTATTTACTAAGGATTGCCTAGAGTGACCCCATGGCAGGCCCAATTGCCAAGGTCTTCCTTCTTCAATCCCCCAGAACATTGCCCAAAGAAGAATTATGTATCTGAAGTTAATCTTGCCTTTAATAATATGCATCATCCATGAGGCACGGGAGGAAATTTCAAGAAGAGTAGTCAGAAGTAGTCCTCAAATGCAAGTAGGATTTGGAGACATGCTGAGATGTGTGGGAAAGGCCTGCCCAGACAGGAGAACAAGATGAATAAAGAAACAGGAAAACAAGTATGGGGCACATACCAGGAACAACGAGTAGGCAGGTACAGCTGAAAAGTGGGGTTGCAGCAGCAGA
This sequence comes from Choloepus didactylus, assembly GCF_015220235.1. Lineage (NCBI taxonomy): Eukaryota > Metazoa > Chordata > Mammalia > Pilosa > Megalonychidae > Choloepus > Choloepus didactylus. Next base: position 18,568,863 of record NC_051312.1, read on the forward strand.
TGAAGCTGAAGATAATGTTGGATAGGTAAGCTAAGGCTTTTAAATCTCATTTGCAGGTATTTGAAATTTAGTATGCTGAGAAGGATTGATAGAATTCTTTTAAGCAGAGGATGTAATAAAATGAACTTGCTTCAAGGCAATTTATTTCCATGGCAAGAAGGAAGCGATAAAGAGGGGAAAAGTAAGAGGAGGAGAATATTAATTGCTTATTATAGTAATTAAAATCAGAGAATCTCAGCTGATGCCTCCAATAGGCTGCTGTTTACCCCACTTTGCAGAACAAATATAATTTTCTGTGTCAATGATTTGAAAAACATTGGGATCACTGGATCCAGATCTACTTGTTAAGAATTTCAGTGTTCCAGTTTGCTAATGCTGCTGTATACAAAATAAAACCAGAAATGGATTGACTTTTATAAAGGGGATTTATTAAGTTATGAATTTACAGTTCTAAGGCCATTAAAGTGTCCAAACTAAGGCATTGACAGATGATACCTTCACTGAACGATGGCCAGTGGCGTCCTGAAAACTTCTGTTAGCTGGGAAGGCACGTGGCTGCCATCTGCTGATTCTTTGCTCCGGGGTTCTGATTTCAAAATGGCTTTCTCCAAAATGTCTCTGGGTTTCTCTTAGCTTAGCATCTCCAAACATCCTTCTGTCTGCATCTCCAAGAATCTCTGAGTGTCAGCAAGCATCTCTTGGGGTGTTTTTTCCTCTCTTTGCTTCTCCGGAGCAAACTCTGGGCTAGCATGTCAAAGCATCAGCAAGCAACTCTGTTGGCTTCCAAGCATCTAACATCTGTGTGTTCTGGCTTAGCATATCCTGGGGGATTCTCCTCCCTCTGCTCCCTTTAAAGGACTCCAGTAAACTAATCAAGACCTACTCTGAATGCATAGGGTTAAATCTCCATGGAAACATTCAATCAAGGGGTCACACCATGTTCTAGTTTGCTAATGCTGCCAGAATGCGAAACACCAGAGATGGATTGGCTTTTATAAAAGGGGGTATATTTGGTTACACAGTTACAGTCTTAAGGCCATAAAGTATCCAAGGTAACGCATCAGCAATCAGGTATCTTCACTGGAGGATGGCCAATGGTGTCCGGAAAACCTCTGTTGGCTGGGAAGGCACGTGCCCGGTGTCTGCTCCAAGTTCTGGTTTCAAAATGGCTTTCTCCCAGGATGTTCCTCTCTAGCCTTCAGCTCCTCAAAAATGTCACTCTTAGTTGCTCTTGGGGCATCTATCCTCTCTTAGCTTCTCCAGAGCAAAAGTCTGCTTTCAAAGGCCGTCTCCAAAATGTCTCTGTAAGCTGAAGCTCCTCTCTCAGTTCCAGTGCATTCTTCAAAGTTTCCCTTTTGGCTGTAGCTCCTCTTCAAAATGTCACTCACAGCTGCACTGAGTTCCCTCTTTTTGTCAGCTCATTTATATGGCTCCAGTGATTTAATTTAGACCCACCCTGAATGGGTGGGGTAACACCTCCATGGAAATTATCTAATCAGAGTCATCACCTACAGCTGGGTGGGGCACATCTCCACGGAAACACTCAAAGAATTACAATCTAATCAACACTGATAACGTCTGCCCACACAAGATTACATCAAAGATAATGTTGTTTGGGGGAACACAACACATCCAAATTGGCACACACCCTACTCAAAAAGATTAATCAATCTGCCCCCACAAGATTGCATTAAAGAATATGTCTTTTTCTGGGGGACATAATATATACAAACCGGCACACTCTGGAAGAGGGTTCCTAGAATCAACACTCTGTAAATTTCCCAGAGGATTCAGATGTAATCCATTTTTGTGCTGGCATTTGGAAACATCTGGACTGGGAGGTAATAATGATCTAAGGAAGTGAGACCTAATGGGTAGAGGGGAAAGAATGGAATGAATCCAAGATATGTAATATAGTTAAAATTGGCAAAAGTTGGCAATTAGTTTAAAGTTGTGGGTAAAGGAATAGGTGAAACAAAAGAAAAAAATATTTTTAAAAAGAATAAGCAATATGTACAAGATTGCCAGGGGTTGTAAAGAGTGGGAGAAGAGAATATCCCAGTATTCTATATCTGTTCCAATAACTAGAGAGCCCCAATGGCAAAACACACACACCGAACTGACTGAAATGGATAATACAATAAATTGCTGATATACTCCGTGACCCTGTTGCAAATAAATTCCCATTGTCTCTTCCAGCACTGCAGCCTGATTCCCTGAATTAGTTGAGACTGTCAATTTTCTCACTATCTGGCCACATTCTCCCCATCTTGCACCATGCTAGAGAACTCAGCCCCTTTTCCTGACTTGCAAACATTACAAAGAAAGAAGCACATAAAGGTTTTGTGCATACAGCAAGTTTTCCATTATTTGATATAGCAGAGCAGACATTAAATGGTTGAACATGAGACACCCCAGTTCCTATAAGATTTTTAGTGACCTTAGTACCTGTTTATTTCCCCCCATCAATGCCCCCTCTGTCCTACTGCCTCCTCTTTCCTCTTTCTTGCATCAACTCTCTTCCTCACCTTCACCATTCTGAATCACCTAAGAGAATTCAAAATCCTTCTCACTCCACTGTGAAGAGGAATTGGGCTCTTATCTGACACTAATTCAAGTTAAGTCCCATTTTGCCTTTCCAAAAACTACAAGATACTCAGCTTTAAAAACAAAAGAAAAAGAGACTTGAAACGACATTGCAATTTCTCTTAAAAGGATCCGCTCTTTAGAAAGCAATTGTAGTTTAAGGAGAGAACTTTTGCATCTGTTGCACCTTTATTGCATATGATGTCCATACCTTATTTTGCTATACCATGAACTCCTTGAGGTCAGCAAAGCTGTTCTATTCATGCCCATCTTTCTTCTCTTTCCCACTGTCCCATGCCACCAGTAATCTAACACGTTAGTCAGGAACATGCAAACAGAAGGTGCTCAGTAAATGTTCAGCAAATGAACAAAAGAGGGAGCAGGTGGAGAGAACATCTTCTCTTTCTAAGTTGGCCCTCCAAAGCTCCCAGAGAGTCTGCTGAATAAGGCACATACTGCATTTTTAATGATAATTGGATTAGACGCAGGCATTTTTAAATTGGTCATTTCAATACATAGTTGCATTCAGACTTCTGAAAACTCAGATCTGGCTAAACAAGATCTTCATGCCTACAAGGCAACAATCAGCCGAAGTTGAGTAGCTGCTGAACCCCTGGTTGTGCCATGCACTCTCCCGTGTACCATGGGGTAGAAGCCAGTCCACAGCCCCGGTGGGAAAGTGAGTTTTCCACTTCTGCCCTGGAGGAAAGTCTTGTGTGAATCCAGTTATAGTCTTCTAAATCATCCTGCCTTTTTTCTCCCAATATCTAAATTGAAATACTCTGTTCCTGTCATGTTTACTCTTGATCATGGTATTTTTGCAATATGCTATATGTTATTATTTTACTATTGTAAACTAATTAAAGTTAACTCACCCTTTTCAATTGTTCTTCCTTTGCTAATGACATGCCAGGTCAACTACAACTTTAGCGTAGCAACTGTGTTCCCTACTTGGAAAGATCAGCCCAAACCAGACCTGTTGAGTTCTGGCATGTTGATTATGTTTATAGTTCAATTTCTAAGAGAAAGCAGTTTTCAAAATCAAGTCTTACAGTGAAGTAGTTTTTATTTATTCTGAATCAGAATCAGACAAGGCCCAGCTCACCAGATTCTGCAGACTAAATATGCACCAAAGGAATGTCTTTTATTTGGGGAAATTTTTTTTAAAGACTGAAAAAGCTGGAAACCATGTAAGAGTTTACCCCAACTGCGCTTGGCCAAAAAGAAAGGGAATGATTCCATATGTGGTAACTAGAGTGTGTCAGTCAAGATTCTATAGAGAAACAGGAGATAGATAGATAGACAGACAGACAGATAGGTAGACAGGCAAATGAGAGATCTCAAGAAATATGATTTAAGGAATTGGCTCATGCAATTTTGGGGGCTGTCAAGTCCAAAGTCTATAGAGCAGACCTGTAGGCTGGAAATTCCAGTAGGGGTGAGATTGCACTCTTGAGACCAAAATCTATAGGGAAAGCTGGCAGGCCATAAATTCTGGTAAAAGTTGAAGTTGAAGTCTTAAGTTCAAAATCCCTAGGGCAGGCCAGCAGTTTAGAAACTCAGAGAGAAGTAGACAGTGTAATCTTGAGGCACAATTACATCGTGGAACCCTCAGTTCTTTGTTCCTAAGACCTTCAACTGATTAGATGAGGTCTTCCAACATTACTAAGGGCAATCTACTTAAAATCAACTGATTGTAGACGCTAATCCCATCTACAAAATACTGCCACAGCAACATCTGGGACAGTGCTTGACACACAGAATTATCCATCTCACAAGATTTTCAAGAGAAGTGGAGTGGAGTGGGGTGGGGTCAGGGTCTCTATCAAGGCTATGGTTCCTTGAATCTCTGCATAGGCCACAGTCATGGGGTTGCAGGCATAATTTGGAAATGGGAAAAATTTATATTTGCTATCCTCTCATCTCGTACTGTCTCCCCGCTCTTCTCATTGCACTTCTCTTTCAAGGATCTCCGGGTTCTTTTGCTGCCCATTCCTGCCCAGTCTGATAAGTACATGCAAAGCTGTAAGTTTCTCCTTAGAACACTCATAAGACTAACTTATCTGGGAATTCACACTATCAAGAAAATGACAGGAAGCAACTTCCATCTTTCCAAACGCATTCTCTAGTCAGTGGAAATAAGGGCAGTGAAGCCACCTACAAAAGTGGAAAACTTAAGGAAGAAATACTTGTCTTTTGCTGCTGGACTCTCCCTTACAGAACTGGAGAAGCACTTATTATTCCCAGTGGATTCAGTGATGTTGCTGGGGGCCTGCATTTGCTTTCCATGATTTTGAATCTCCCTTCTCTCAGACCTTCTCATTTCCTTGATGTTTCTTGGTCCTTTCTCTACACTAATTCTCCAGTAAAGATGCTTGTATCCAGATGATACAGACAGTAGAGAAATCCCTGGGTGAAAAAAGTCCCCAAGTACCTGAAGGTGAAGATGGGTGCTCTTGTGGGGAGTGTGAAACTCAGCCTCTGTTGTAATAGAATCAGAAGGGTGCCAGCATTCAATGAGTCACGCTCTTGCACAGTCTAATTTCACTTTAATCTCGTGATATCCCTGGAATGATATACCAATATCCAAAGAGGGGAGTTGAGTCCTGCAGAGGAAAGCTATGGCTGATAAATAGTGGAGCTGGGATTTGCTAGACCCAGAAACAATCCTCCTTTCTCTAGACAATATTTCATGTCAGAGGCAATTCCACAGATTACCTCCTCAAATCATACAAATGTGAAAAATTATGTCCGAATTTATGTCCAAAAAATACTGATGTGATTTTTATTTGAATAGTGTGACAAATCATACTCCAGTGTTTTCAAAATAATGTATATTTTATGGATATTCGGCTCCAGTCAATATTCCTTGAATGAAGTGGTTCACTGGTAGAGACTTCAAAGTCACAGGTGCTCCTTCATTTATTCATTCAGTGTCTACTAGGAGCCAGGTTCTGTGTCGAGCACTAAGGAGGTAGATGTGAATAAGAGACTCCTAGTCAGAGGGTAAGATGGATATAATCACACAATCACACAAATAACCATGTAATTAAAACAAGGCCAAGAAGTACAAATAAAGGGGGCTAGGAGAGCATACAAATGGCACCTCAATTCCCCCAGAATGGAGAGGTCAGTGCATGCTTCCTTGGGAAACTTATGGTAAACTGAGACCTGCGAGAGGAGTAGGGATTGTTTAAGAGCAGCAGAAGGTCCAGAGTTGAGCTGATTCTAGAGGCCTTCTCCAGCCTCCTTTCCTCAAGTTTTCTCCCTGCTCTGGCTTGCCCACTCTGGAACTGGAGGAAGCAGCAGAGAATACAGTGCTCCTGACAGATGAATTTGTTTCCCTTGCCCCTAAACCCTACTCTAAATCTGCTCAAACTTCCAAGTGGAAGATATCCTTCCTACTACAAAAACTATGGGGGAGAGAAAAAAGAGAAGAAAATGAAGTCACAGAGAAAGAGAACTTCATCCCCTTTGTTCCTGATCCTGAAGTTTCACAGGTCACGCAGTGATGTCATTACGTCTGTGAGTCTATTGCCCTTGATTCACATTACAGCACCTCACTTGCAGGTAGAATGCAGTCGGCTCATTTAGGAAGGACTGGGGCAGTGGATGGCAAATTATCTGAGGGTGATGCAGTTTAACAACCAGTCACATTTGCCTCATCAGGAAACTGAAGCTAATGCTAATGCCTTCCTCACAGATGTATTCTGAGAGTTAAGTAAGTAAAGGAAACCCTGTAAAAGACCACAGAAATGTAAATTGTTGAAATTAATCTTAAATTTCCTAAAAAAAAATTCATAGCAGCAGGGGTTAGCAAGTAGATTTCATCTCTTGCCAACTGTCAGTCAACAGGTCATCAACATTTGGAGCCTTGTACTGTACGAGACTCTGAGAGTATGTTAGGCTTCAACAGGATTCATGATATCTGCCAAGGGACAGGAGTGAAAATGGCCATATAGTTGCCAAGAGCACCTTCCTAAGGAGGTGACTGTAAAGGCCTCTAGTTCTAGTCTACACTCTGTAGTCAGATGATTGCAGTTTGGTTCCTGAGACTACCATCAGCATCACACCTGAGTGTGAGTGAGCACGTCACTCTATTTGGTTCTGTTTCTCCATTTGTAAAATAAAAACGCTATATTGGACTTCTTTCTTACTTTTACTTAAGTTTTTAAATTGATGTGTAACTCACATAGCATGAAATACACCCTTTTAAAAGTATGCTATTCAGTGTTTTTTAGTATATTCACAAAGTTGTACAACCATCACTATTTAATTCCACAACATTTTGATCACCCCTAAAAAGAAATCCCATACTCATTAGCAGCCACCCATCATTCATTCCTCTACCAGCCTCCAAACACTATTCTACCTTCTGTCTCTATAGATTTGCCTATTCTGGATATTTCACATAAATGGAATCATACAATATGGGCCATTATATCTGGCTTCTTTCTATTAGCCTAATGTTTTCAAGGTTCCTTTATGTTGTAGCATGTATCAATACTTCATTCCTTTTATTCTAATAAATGCATATGTGGGAGCCAGGGCCCAGGCCTCTCCCTGACACTCTGTGAAATCCAAAAAGCACATTGCAGCCTGCATGACCCAAGTCAGCTAATGTTTAAGTGTGCCAGTTTGAATGTATTATGTCCCCCAAAATGCCATTATCTTTGATGTAATGTATCAGTGTTGATAAGATTGTAATTCTTTGAGTGTTTCCATGGAGATGCGCCCCACCCAACTGTTGATGATGACTCCAATTGGATAATTTCCGTGGAGGTGTTGGCCCGCCCATTCAGGGTGGGTCTGAATTAAATTACTGGGGCACTATATAAGATCAGACAGAGGGAGCAAGCTTGCCACAGCCAAGAGGGACACGTTGAAGAATGCACAGAAGCTGAGAGACTAGCTGCAGATGAGAGAAAGTTTGAAGATGGTCATTGAAAGCAGACTCTTGCTCTGGAGAAGCTAAGAGAGGACAAACACCCCAAGAGCAACTGAGAGTGACATTTTTGAGGAAATGCAGCCTAGAGAGGAATATCCTGGAAGAAAGCCATTTTGAAACCAGAACTTTGGAGCAGATGACAGTCACATGCCTTCCCAGCTAACAGAGGTTTTCCGGACACCATTGGCCATCCTCCAGTGAAGGTACCAGATTGTTGATGCCTTACCTTGGACACTTTATGGTCTTAAGACTGTAACTGTGTAACTAAATAAACCTCATTTATAAAAGCCAATCCCAGTTCCTTAGAAAACTAAATATAGAGTTACCCTTTGATCCAGCGATTGCACTTCTCGGTATATACCCGGAAGATCTGAAAGCAGTGACATGAACAGATATCTGCACGCCAATGTTCATAGCAGCATTATTCACAATTGCCAAGAGATGGAAACAACCCAAATGTCGTTCAACAAATGAGTGGATAAATAAAATGTGGTATATGCACACGATGGAATACTACACGGCAGTAAGAAGGAACGATCTTGTGAAACACATGACAACATGGATGAACCTTGAAGACATAATGCTGAGTGAAATAAGCCAGGCACAAAAAGACAAATATTATATGCTACCACTAATGTGAACATTGAAAAATGTAAAACCAGTGGTTTATAATGTAGAATGTAGGGGAACTAGTGATAGAGAGCAATTAAGGAAGGGGGAACAATAATCCAATAAGAACAGATAAGCTATCGTGGGTAAATTTAACGTTCTGGGAATGCCCAGGAATGACTATGGTCTGTTAATTTCTGATGGGTATGGTAGGAACAAGTTTACAGAAATGTTGCTGTATTAGGTTACTTTCTTGGGGTAGAGTAGGAACATGTTGGAAGTAAAGTAGTTATCTTAGGTTAGTTGTCTTTTTCTTACTCCCTTGTTATGGTTTGTTTGAAATGTTTTTTTAAATTTTTTTTTATATAGTTGATTTTTAAAAAAAAGTTAATGAAAAAAAAATATGAAAAGCCCCCTTGAGGAGCTGGTGGAGAATGCAGGGATTTTGGGCTTCCCCACCTCGATGGTTGCTGAGGTGCTCACAGACATAGGGAACTGGTGGTTTGATGGGCTGAGCCCTCTACCACAGGACTTGCCCTTGGGAAGACTGTTGCTACAAAGGAGAGGCTGGGCCTCCCTATAATTGTGCCTAAGAGCCTTTTCCCGAATGCCTCTTTGTTTCTCAGATGTGGCCCCATCTCTCTAGCTAAGCCAACTTGGCAGGAGAAATCACTGCCCTCCCCCCTAAGTGGGATCTGACACCCAAGGGAGTAAATCTCCCTGGCAATGTGGAATATGACTCCCGGGGAGGAATGTAGACCCGGCATCGTGGGATGGAGAACATCTTCTTGACCAAAAGGGGGATGTGAAAGGAAATGAAATAAGCTTCAGTGGCAGAGAGATTCCAAAAGGAGCTGAGAGGTCACTTGGGTGGGCACTCTTACGCACAATACAGACAACCCTTTTTAACTTCTAATGAATTAGAATGGCTAGCAGTAAATACCTGAAACTATCAAACTACAACCCAGAACCCATGACTCTTGAAGACGATTGTATGAAAATGTAGTTTATGAAGGGTGACAATGTGAATGGGAAAGCCATGTGGATTATACTCCCCTTTGTCTAGTTTATGGATGGATGAGTAGAAAAATGGAGGAAGGAAAAAACAAAACAAAACAAAACAACAACAACAAAAAGGCACCCAGTGTTCTTTTTTACTTTAATTGCTCTTTTTCACTTTAATTTTTATTCCTATTATTTGTGTGTGTGTGGTAATGAAATATCAAAAATTAATTTTGGTAATGAATGCAAAACTATATAATGGTACTGTAAAAAATTGAATGTATGCTTTGTTTTGTATGACTGCATGGTATGTGAATATATCTTAATAAAATGAAAAAAAAAATCCAGTAGCAAAGGAAAAAAATACAGAGAGAGAGTTTCTATTTGGGACAATGGATAAAGTTTGGCAATGGATGGTGGTAATGGTAGCACAACATTGTGAATCTAATTAACAGAACTGAATTATATATTTGAATGTAGTTAAAGGGGAAACTTTAGTTTATATGTTGTGAGAATAAAAATTAAAAAAAAAAAAAATATGGAGTTGCATAACACAGTGAGCCCTAAGTTAAAACATGGACTATAGTTAACAGTTACAAAAATGTGCTTTCATCAATTGTAACAACTGTACCACACCAATGCAAGGTGTTAATAATAGGCTGGTATATGGAAATCTTGTATTTTATACATGATTTCTCTGTAAACCCACAATTCTCTAATAAAAAAAGGGAAAAAAAGTGTTTTAAAATATCACCTTAAATGGTTCTTTGTTATGAAATACCTTGATCCATTTGGATATCTTAACAGTGGGAATGACAGCCATTCTACTTGTTTCATTCTTGTTGTAGGGCCTTTTTTTGTCCCCAAATCTTTTCAAGTTTACTTTTTAAAGCTTGGGAATGAAAAGCAGCTACTTCTTCCAACTCTACAAGTCTTCTCATTCTGGTCACTCCCTGTTCCCTTTATCCTTCCTTGGAAAATGGCCAGCTCTATTCCAAGTACAAAGTTTTTATGTTATACTAATTAAATGCAGTCAAACAGCCGACAGACTACTAATATTCTGTTTTCCAACCTCTTCCCCTAAGTCAATGACATATTTTTTTGTCACAGGTAAAAATTTCTGTCTTGTGAGGGTAGACACTGTAGCAAAAAAAAAAAAAAAAATCCCAAAGCTCAGTGGCTTTAATGTTTTTTTCTTGCTCATGATATATGTACATTGCAGTTGGTTGAGGGCTCTACTCCATGTCCATTCACTCCAATAGCAGACATGGAAAAGGGAAAGAGAGCAGAGCAAATTGTTCCTTCACTCTTAAAGTGACATTAGTCAATTCTTCTCACATTTAATTGACCAAAGCAAGCCACACAGCCATGCCTCACTTCAAACAGGAAAGGGAAGTCTGATACCACTATGTATCCAGGAGGAGAACCCCAAATACCTGATAGACATCAAATAACCAAACCAAGGGACATGCTCACATTTTCGTCTTTGAAAAATCAGTCTTGTGGCATGGTGAAGAATGGATTCGAGGGGAGCAAGACTGCAGCTAAGGAGACAAACTAGGAGCCTGCCGCAACTTTCTAGGCAAGAGATAATAATAGCCTGCACCATGGTGAAGACAGTAGAATGGAGAGAAATGAGTGGATTCAAGAGACAATTTGTAGTTCATCTTGATAGAACTTGATGAATGACCAGGTGCAGGGTTTAGAGACAGGAAGGAGTAAAGATGAAGCAGGTTTCAGTTAAGAACTGGAACTGAAGGGAAAATTTAGAGAGGAAGTGGAAGATGCCGTTTGCTTACAATGGAACAGGTGTTCCAGAAGGATTCAGGACACAGTCTGAAAGGGAGAAGAACAGTGGGGTGCTGGCTTATAAGAAAGGAATCTCAGAACACCACAGCAGGTGCGGAGGTAGCGCAAGAGATTTTAGAACAAGAGATTTTAAGTGTGTCAGGTACCTGGTCTTCTAGAACTCAGGTGTGTTGGATATAAAATGTGTCCACAATCCCACTGCTACTTTCTGGCACAGTTAGAATTCTAAAACTAACTTTAAGACCACAGACAAGTTATTTCCTTTCTCTAGGCTTCTGTTGCCACATATCTTGAGACATGTGGACCATGTAAGCCTCTTTTAGTTCTAACATTCTATAACTGGTTTTTTAAGGACTGATTCTGCCACTTACTAAATGTGGGATTTGGGGCAAGTCACTCTTGCATGAAATGCCTTAGCTTCTTCATCTCAAAAGAGTAATGACAATACTTACCCTGCCTAGTGCTCATAGTTTTTCTAAAGATCATATGTGATCACCAACAAAATCCCTTTGAAAATGCCCCAGTACCATATAAAATATGCTTTTCCATTGTCTCCAGCAGCCCAGGAGATATTTAAACTCTCATCCCTGAATATCACTGTGTTGCCTTGATCAATAAATTTTGGCATTTTGGTGGTAATGAGAAGAACCTGAGATTTATTGAGCACTGTATTTGGACATTCCCCAGCTTCTGCCTGCTGGGATCCGATGGGAATCTGATGACCTGGATCCTGATAGACCGCACTGAAGAGCTAAGGATGGCTGGCACTGTGCCTGAGTGTCGAGGACAGGGCCACGTCTCCTTTCTCATCTACTCTCAGATCCAGGCTCTGAACAAACTGAGCTTTCCCGTGTATTCCCACATGGACCAAGACAACACAGTTATGCAAAACATAGTGCAAGGTCTGCGACAGGTTGCCACATCCTGTGGATGGCACCAGTGGAATTGTGTGCCCCTTGGAAGTTGCACCAGAGGCAAACATGAAGTCAAACAAGAGTGTGGGAGTGCAGTTTAATGGATGGATATATAGATATACAAGGGGAGACCCTAAGTTTCTTGCTTATTATGTTTTTTTTTTTATTTTATTTATTTATTTTTTTTAATTCAGTTTTATTGAAATATATTCACAAACCATACAGTCATCCATGGTATACAATCAACTGTTCACAGTATGATCATATAGTTATGCATTCATCACCACAATCTATTTCTGAACATTTTCCTTACATCAGAAAGAATCAGAATAAGAATAAAAAATAAAAGTGAAAAGAGAATACCCAAACCATCCCCCCATCCCACCCTATTTGTCATTTAGTTTTTACTCCCATTTTTCTACTGATTTTTTTTTCAATTTTTTAACTTTGTTTATCAAAAAATTAAAAACAAACAGGCAAACAACAACCAAAAAAACCCCACAACATTTCAAACACAGCAATGGATTAAGGAAAACAAATAACCTAAAATAACTACTTTGCTTCCAATATGTTCCTACCATACCCCAAGAAAATTAATAAACCATGTCCAGAGGAGTAAGAAAAACAAATAATCTAAAATAACTACATTGCTTCCAACATGTTCCTACCATACCCCAAGAAAATTAACAACCCCTAAGAAAACAAAGGAATAAGAGAAAAAAAAAACCTAAAATAACTCTATTGCTTCCAACATGATCTTACTATATCCAAGAAAGTTTACAAACCATAATCATTCCTGAGCATTCCCATAACATTGAGATTACCCTCCATAGTTTATCTGTTCTTATTAGATTATCATTCCCCCTCCACTAATTGGTATCTCTAGGTCCCCTACATTCTACAGTATAAAACATTGTACATTTTTCACAGAATTCACATTAGTGGTAACATACAATATCTCTCTTTTTGTGCCTGGCTTATTTTGCTCAGCATTATGTCTTTTTTTTTGTTTTTTGTTTTTTTGTTTTTTTTTAATCTTCATTTCATTGAGATATATTCATATACCACGCAGTCATACAAAACAAATCGTACTTTCGATTCTTCACAGTACCATTACATAGTTGTACATTCATCACCCAAATCAATCCCTGACATCTTCATTAGCAGACACACAAGAATAACAAGAATAATAATTAGAGTGAAAAAGAGCAATTGAAGTAAAAAAGAACACTGGGTACCTTTGTCTGTTTGTTTCCTTCCCCTATTTTTCTACTCATCCATCCATAAACTAGACAAAGTGGAGTGTGGTCCTTATGGCTTTCCCAATCCCCTTGTCACCCCTCATAAGCTACATTTTTATACAACTGTCTTCGAGATTCATGGGTTCTGGGTTGTAGTTTGATAGTTTCAGGTATCCACCACCAGCTACCCCAATTCTTTAGAACCTAAAAAGGGTTGTCTAAAGTGTGCGTAAGAGTGCCCACCAGAGTGACCTCTCGGCTCCTTTTGGATTTTCTCTGCCACTGAAGCTTATTTCATTTCCTTTCACCTCCCCCTTTTGGTCAAGAAGATGTTCTCCGTCCCACGATGCCAGGTCTACATTCCTCCCCGGGAGTCATATTCCACGTTGCCAGGGAGATTCACTCCCCTGGGTGTCTGATCCCACGTAGGGGGGAGGGCAGTGATTTCACCTTTCAAGTTGGCTTAGCTAGAGAGACAGGGCCACATCTAAGCAACAAAGAGGCATTCGGGAGGAGGCTCTTAGGCACAACCATAGGGAGGCCTAGCCTCTCCTTTGCAGCAACCGTCTTCCCAAGGGTAAAACCTGTGGTAGAGGGCTCAACCCATCAAACCACCAGTCCCCTATGTCTGTGGTCATGTTAGCAACCATGGAGGTGGGGTAGGCGAATACCCCTGCATTCTCCACAGGCTCCTCAAGGGGGCACTGCATCTTTTTTTTTTCCCCTTGTTTTTTTTTTTTTTTTTTTTTAACTTTCCCTTCTTTTTTAAATCAACTGTATGAAAAAAAAGTTAAAAAGAAAACAAACATACAATAAAAGAACATTTCAAAGAGACCATAACAAGGGAGTAAGAAAAAGGCAACTAACCTAAGATAACTGCTTAACTTCCAACATGTTCCTACTTTACCCCAAGAAAGTTACCTAATATAGCAACATTTCTGTGAACTTGCTCCTACTATATCCATCAGAAATTAACAGACCATAGTCATTCCTGGGCATCCCCAGAATGTTAAATAGCTTATCTGTTCTTCTTGGATTATTGTTCCCCCTTCCTTAATTGCTCTCTATTGCTAGTTCCCCTACATTCTACATTATAAGCCATTTGTTTTACATTTTACAAAGTTCACATTAGTGGTAGCATATAATATTTCTCTTTTTGTGCCTGGCTTATTTCACTCAGCATTATGTCTTCAAGGTTCATCCATGTTGTCATATGTTTCACCAGATCGTTCCTTCTTACTGCCGCGTAGTATTCCATCGTGTGTATATACCACATTTTATTTATCCACTCATCTGTTGAAGGACATTTGGGTTGTTTCCATCTTTTGGCAATTGTGAATAATGCTGCTATGAACATTGGCGTGCAGATATCTGTTCGTGTCACTGCTTTCCGATCTTCCGGGTATATACCGAGAAGTGCAATCGCTGGATCGAATGGTAACTCTATATCTAGTTTTCTAAGGAACTGCCAGACTGACTTCCAGAGTGGCTGAACCATTATACAGTCCCACCAACAGTGAATAAGAGTTCCAATTTCTCCACATCCCCTCCAGCATTTGTAGTTTCCTGTTTGTTTAATGGCAGCCATTCTAACCGGTGTTAGATGGTATCTCATTGTGGTCTTAATTTGCATCTCTCTAATAGCTAGTGAAGTTGAACATTTTTTCATGTGTTTCTTGGCCATTTGTATTTCCTCTTCAGAGAACTGTCTTTTCATATCTTTTGCCCATTTTATAATTGGGCCGACTGTACTATTGTCATTGAGTTGTAGGATTTCTTTATATATGCAAGATATCAGTCTTTTGTCAGATACATGGTTTCCAAAAATTTTTTCCCATTGAGTTGGCTGCCTCTTTACCTTTTTGAGAAATTCCTTTGAGGTGCAGAAACTTCTAAGCTTGAGGAGTTCCCATTTGTCTATTTTCTCTTTTGTTGCTTGTGCTTTGGGTGTAAAGTCTAGGAAGTGGCCACCTAATACAAGGTCTTGAAGATGTTTCCTACATTATCTTCTAGGAGTTTTATGGTACTTTCTTTTATATTGAGATCTTTGGTCCATTTTGAGTTAATTTTTGTGTAGGGGGTGAGGTAGGGGTCCTCTTTCATTCTTTTGGATATGGATATCCAACTCTCCCAGCCCCATTTGTTGAAAAGACCATTATGACTCAGTTCAGTGACTTTGGGGGCCTTATCAAAGATCAGTCGGCCATAGATCTGAGGGTCTATCTCCGAATTCTCAATTCGATTCCATTGATCTATATGTCTATCTTTGTGCCAGTACCATGCTGTTTTGGCAACTGTGGCTTTATAATAAGCTTCAAAGTCAGGGAGTGTAAGTCCTCCCACTTCGTTTTTCTTTTTTAGAGTGTCTTTAGCAATTCGAGGCATCTTCCCTTTCCAAATAAATTTGATAACTAGCTTTTCCAAGTCTGCAAAGTAGGTTGTTGGAATTTTGATTGGGATTGCATTGAATCTGTAGATGAGTTTGGGTAGAATTGACATCTTAATGACATTTAGTCTTCCTATCCATGAACATGGAATATTTTTCCATCTTTTAAGGTCCCCTTCTATTTCTTTTAGTAGAGTTATGTAGTTTTCTTTGTATAGGTCTTTTACATCTTTGGTTAAGTTTATTCCTAGGTACTTGATTTTTTTAGTTGCTATTCAAAATGGTATCTTTTTCTTGAGTGTTTCTTCGGTTTGTTCATTTCTAGCATATAGAAACATTACTGACTTATGTGCATTAACCTTGTATCCCGCTACTTTGCTAAATTTGTTTATTAGCTCTAGTAGCTGTATCGTCGATTTCTCAGGGTTTTCTAGATATAAGATCATATCATCTGCAAACAATGACAGTTTTACTTCTTCTTTTCCAATTTGGATGACTTTTATTTCTTTGTCTTGCGGATTGCCCTGGCTAGCACTTCCAGCACAATGTTGAATAACAGTGGTGACAGCGGGCATCCTTGTCTTGTTCCTGATCTTAGAGGGAAGGCTTTCAGTCTCTCACCATTGAGTACTATGCTGGCTGTGGGTTTTTCATATATGCTCTTTATCATGTTGAGGAAGTTTCCTTCAATTCCTACCTTTTGAAGTGTTTTTATCAAAAACGGATGTTGGATTTTGTCAAATGCTTTTTCAGCATCTATTGAGATGATCAATTGATTTTTCCCTTTTGACTTGTTAATGTGTTGTAATACATTGATTGATTTTCTTATGTTGAACCATCCTTCCATGCCTGGAATAAACCCCACTTGGTCATGGTGTATGATTTTTTTAATGTGTCTTTGGATTCGATTTGCAAGTATTTTGTTGAGGATTTTTGCATCTATATTCATTAGGGAGATTGGCCGGTAGTTTCCCTTTTTTGTAACATCTTTGCCTGGTTTTGGTATTAGATTGATGTTAGCTTCATAAAATGAGTTAGGTAGTGTTCCATTTTCTTCAATGTTTTGAAAGAGTTTGAGTAAGATTGGTGTCAGTTCTTTCTGGAAAGTTTGGTAGAATTCCCCTGTGAAGCCATCTGGCCCTGGGCATTTATTTGTGGGAAGATTTTTGATGACTGATTGGATCTCTTTGCTTGTGATGGGTTGGTTGAGGTCTTCTATTTCTTCTCTGGTCAGTCTAGGTTGTTCATATGTTTCCAGGAAATTGTCCATTTCTTCTACATTATCCAGTTTGTTGCCATACAGTTGTTCATAGTATCCTCTTATAATTTTTTTAATTTCTTCAGGATCTGCAGTTATGTCACCTTTTTCATTCATTATTTTGTTTATATGGGTCTTCTCTCTTTTTGATTTTGTCAGTCTAGCTAGGGGCTTGTCAATCTTGTTGATCTTCTCAAAGAACCAACTTTTGGTGATATTTATCCTCTCTATTGTTTTTTTGTTCTCTATGTCATTTATTTCTGCTTTAATCCTTGTTATTTCTTTTCTTGTATTTGGTTTAGGATTGGTTTGCTGTTCATTTTCTAGCTTCTTCAGTTGATCCATTAGTTCTTTGATTTTGGCTCTTTCTTCCTTTTTAATATATGTGTTTAGTGCTATAAATTTCCCCCTTAGCACTGCTTTTGCTGCATCCCATAGGTTTTGGTATGTTGTGTTCTCATTTTCATTCGTCTCTATATATTTAGCAATTTCTCTTGCTATTTCTTCTTTAACCCACTGATTGTTTAGGAGTGTGTTGTTTAACCTCCAGGTATTTGTGAATTTTCTAAGTCTCTGATGGTTATTGACTTCTAATTGTATTCCATTGTGGTCAGAGAATGTGCTTTGAATAATTTCAATCTTTTTAAATTTATTGAGGCTTGTTTTATGTCCCAGCATATGATCTATTCTGGAGAAAGCTCCATGAGCACTAGAAAAGAATGTGTATCCTGGTGATTTGGGATGTAATGTCCTGTATATGTCTGTTAAATCTAATTCATTTATCAGATTGTTTAGGTTTTCAATTTCCTTATTGGTCTTCTGTCTGGTTGATCTATCTATAGGAGAGAGTGATGTGTTGAAGTCTCCCACAATTATTGTGGAAACATCAATTGCTTCCTTTAGTTTTGCCAGTGTTTCTCTCATGTATTTTGTGGCACCTTGGTTGGGTGCATAGACATTTATGATTGTTATTTCTTCTTGCTGAATTGCCCCTTTTATTAGTACGTAGTGGCCTTCTTTGTCTCTCAAAACATCCCTGCATTTGAAGTCTATTTTATCTGAGATTAATATTGCTACACCTGCTTTCTTTTGGCTGTAGCTTGCATGATATATTTTTTTCCATCCTTTCACTTTCAGTTTCTTTGTGTCCCTGTGTCTAAGATGAGTCTCTTGTATGCAACATATTGATGGTTCATTTTTTTTGATCCATTCTGCGAATCTATATCTTTTAATTAGGGAGTTAAACCATTTACATTCAACGTTATAACCGTGAAGGCATTTCTTGAATCAGCCATCTTATCCTTTGGTTTATGTTTGTCATATTTTTCCCCTCTGTCTATTAATATCCTTTATTGTACCCATACTGAATCTCTTTAGTACTGAACCTTTCTCCAAGTCTCTCTGTCCTTTCTTTGTTTCTCTGTGTGTAGGGCTCTCTTTAGTATCTCCAGTAGGGCAGGTCTCTTGTTAGCAAATTCTCTCAGCATTTGTTTGTCTGTGAAAAATTTAAGCTCTCCCTCAAATTTGAAGGAGAGCTTTGCTGGATAAAGTATTCTTGGCTGGAAATTTTTCTCACTCAGAATTTTAAATATATCGTGCCACTGCCTTCTCGCCTCTATGGTGGCTGCTGAGTAGTCACTACTTAGTCTTATGCTGTTTCCTTTGTATGTGGTGAATTGCTTTTCTCTTGCTGCTTTCAGAACTTGCTCCTTCTCTTCTGTGTTTGATAGTGTGATCAGTATATGTCTTGGAGTGGGTTTATTTGGATTTATTCTATTTGGAGTTCGCTGAGCATTTATGATTTGTGTATTTATGTTGTTTAGAAGATTTGGGAAGTTTTCCCCAACAATTTCTTTGAATACTCTTCCTAGACCTTTACCCTTTTCTTCCCCTTCTGGGACACCAATGAGTCTTATATTTGGATGTTTCATATTATCTATCATATCCCTGAGGTCCATTTCGATTTTTTCAATTTTTTTCCCCATTCTTTCTTTTATGCTTTCATTTTCCATTCTGTCATCTTCGAGGTCACTGATTCGTTGTTCAACTTCCTCTAGTCTTATACTATGAGTGTCCAGAATCTTTTTAATTTGGTCAACAGTTTCTTTAATTTCCATAAGATCATCCATTTTTTTATTTAGTCTTGCAATGTCTTCTTTATGCTCTTCTAGGGTCTTCTTGATTTCCTTTATCTCCCGTACTATGGTCTCATCGTTCATCTTTAGTTCTTTGAGTAGCTGCTCTAGGTGCTGTGTCTCTTCTGGTCTTTTGATTTGGATGCTTGGGCTTGGGTTATCCATATCGTCTGGTTTTTTCATATGCTTTATAATTTTCTGTTGTTTTTGGCCTCGTGGCATTTGCTGAACTTGATAGGGTTCTTTTAGGATTTGTAGACCAATTGAAGTCCTTATCTCTAATTTATCAGATCTACAGCTTCGTGGAGTACACTTTCTCTAACTAACCAGCAGGTGGCGTCCACGAGCCACCTGTTCTCCACAAGCCAGTTCTCCCCTGCTTAGCCTTTTTGGTGAGTGGGGGAGTGAGTCTTGTGGGGTCCAATTGGTGTACCAAGCTTGCGTGTGTAGTTGGTGTTGCCTGCCCTGTATATGGGGCGTGTTTCTGGGCAGTCAGGGAGGGGGGGTGCCTCTAACAATCAAATCTCCCTGGTGATCCTAGAGTTTTAAAGCTGCTGCAATAGTCTAATCCTTCAGTTCAGTCCTGCCACAGTTTGTCTCTGCCACTGACCCACAAGTCCTTGGTATTGGCGTATGGCTCCAGAGACTTGCAAGTGGGCCCCTCTTCCAGGCCGTGCACCCCGGGTCCTCTGTTGAGGGATGACTGTGCTATGTCACAGGTGAGTGCCGTCCCCCCAGGGCAGTTCTGGGCTGCTGGGCTGTGTAGGGAGGCTCCCAGTCTGCTGAAATGATGGCTGAATGGGGCTTTGTTAATTCACACTGCTCTACCTTCCCAACTCTGGGACAATCAGCTGAGGTTGCAGGGAAGGCTAATGTCCATGCCCAGTTTTGTGGTGTGTGCCTGTTATTTGAAGCACTTCCGTCACACTGGGTTGTCTGGGGCAGTTCTGGGCTATGGGGCTGGCGATGGGCAGGAGTGTTTCCTGTCCACCAGGATGATGGCTGTGAGCGGACACCCCCCTTTTCTTGGGAAGTTGTGGTGTTTAGTGAATTTTCTCAGCCACTGGATTATTGCGTTTTGTCTCAGAGCTCTCCTAGTTCTGCTCTTGACTTGACCTGCCCAAATAGTAAGTCTTTGAAGCTTTCTGTATTGGCTTCTTAGAGTAATTGTTGTAGAAAAAGAAAAAAGGATTAAAAAAAAAAAAAAGAAAAAAAAAGACGGGCCCTCCTCAGAGATCTAATGGGTTATTGAAATGCTAAGAGACAAAGCAACCAGGGCCATTAAGGAAAGGTCCACAGGGCAGAGAGATCAGCTTTTCTTCGGGATTTGCATATGCGCCTCAAGGCCTGAGCTCCGCCCTTCCCCTTTCTATGGTCACCAGAACTCCAAAAATCTTCCGCTTTTATTTTGGAGTTTTTCGTGTTGTTTTTTTCTATGCCTGTCTCCTCTCTGCTGGGCTGGCTGCTCTCAGATTCTCTGGTGTCTGGTCTCAGTCTATCTATGGTTGGATTTTGGATCAGTAGAATGAGTTTCCGATAAGGGCAGCCACTGCAGTTCTCCCTTCTCCTTCCCGGAGCTGACAGCCCCTCCTCCCATGGGACTGAGCCTGGCAGGGAGGGGCGCGGGTCCCCTGGCCGCAAAAACTTACAGATTTCGCTGATCTCAGCAGTTCCACGTTTTCATGAGTGTTGTATGAAGTATGCCCAAAGTCAGATTGCTCTGTGGTGTCCAGTCCACGCAGTTTCTGGCTTTCTACCTACTTTCCTGGAGGAGTAACTAAAACATACAGCTCACCAGTCTGCCATCTTGCCCCGCCTCCCCTTATTATGTTTTAAGGTACCTAGTAAATTTCTTGGTCCATAGATATTTTCAATAAAACTTCTTTAACAAACAAACATTTGCTTAATGTAATTTAAGACAGCTCTAACCTGTTTGGATTTAATATGAAGACCAGCATGCACAGAACATGTTGATATCCTTGAACAAATAACAACTTGGGAACAAAAGGGGGTGGGCTCTGTACTCACCAAAATGAGATAAAAGAATCCTTGCAGGTGTAAACTGAGCCCCAAAATAGAGCATTCCCATGGAAGTATTTTAGTTTGTCAGAAATTTCCAGGTTTCCTGGGCCTTATAAAGCCCCCAAATCCATGTTGCCTCCATATCCAGAAGCTGATCATTTATTAGCATTAAAAAAATTCACAGGAAATTGATGCGTAACCTAGAACCAATTTATTAAATTTTACTGACAAAGACGTATCAGAATAATACATCACAAGTGCATTCCACATCTGAAGGAAAATCTACATGACAAGGTAAATTATATATTAACATGTCAATTTCTCTACACACACACACACACACACATATGAAATCAGAAGGCTGCTTAAAAATCAGACAGTCAGCCTAAGGGGTAGTAAGTGGTATGTTAGAAAAAATTCTAAGATGGCCTCCAAGATTCTCACATTATACCGGTTTGTATATATTATGTCCCCCAGAAAAAGCCATATTCTTTGATGCAATCTTGTGGGGACAGACGTATTAGTGTTGATTAAATTGTACTTCTCAGAGTGTTTCCATGGAAATGTGACCCACCCAATGGTAGGTGATAACTCTGATTGGATAATTTCCATGGCAGTGTGGCCCCGCCCATTCAGCATGGGCCTTGATTAGTTTACTAAAGCACTATATAAGCTCAGAGAGAAGGAGTGAGCTTGCTACAGCCAAGAGGGACACTTTGAAGAACGCACAGGAGCTGAGAGAGGAGTTTCAGCTTACAGAGACATTTTGGAGACGGCCTTTGAAAGCAGACTTTTGCTCCAGAGAAGCTAAGAAAGGACAAACACCCCAAGAGCAACTAAGAGTGACATTTTTGAGGAGCTGAAGCTTAGGGAGGAACGTCCTGGGAGAAAGCCATTTTGAAACCAGAACTCCAGAGCAGATGCCAGCCACATGCCTTCCCAGCTAGCAGAGGTTTTCCGGATACCACTGGCCATCCTCCAGTGAGGGTACCTGATTGTTGATGTGCTACCTTGGACACTTTATGGCCTTAAGACTGTAACTGTGTAACCAAATAAACCCCTTTTATAAAAACCAATCCATTTCTGGTGATTTGCATTCTGGCAGCATTAGCAAACCAGAACACACCTCCTATGTAATCCCTTCCCTTTGAGGGTGTAAACATGAGATATCAATACAGTGATTATGTTACATTATATGACAGAAGAGGTTTTTCATATGTAATTAAGGTTCCCTAATCAGTTGACTTTGAAGTAACCTAAAGGGAGACATTTTCCTGTGTGGGCCTGACCTAATTAGGTGAGCCCTTAAGAGAAGTCAGGAAGAGTCTCCTGCTGGCCTCAAAGGAGAAAACAGCCATGTTGTGGGGAGCACCTTGTGCCATGGGGAGCATCTTGTGCCACAGAAAAGTGGGTGGCCTCCAGGACCTGAACACAGCCAGAATGTGGGGGCCTCAGTTGTAGAGCGACAAGGAATTGAATTCTGCCAATGACCAGTGAGTTTGAAAGAGGGCCCCGAACCTTAGAGAGGACTGCAGCCCTGGATGACACCATGATTTTAGACTGCTTAACCACTAGGCAGAGAAGCCAGCTATGCCATGCCTGGTCTCCTGATAGGAGAAACTTGTGCTGGTTTAAGCCACTAAGTGTGTGGTAATTTTTTACACAGTCATAGGAAACTAATATAGGTGGGTAACCTTAATCACCAGTATTATGTAACTAATGACGCCCATGTAACAGATGTGGCCTTCCCACTCAGGCCCATGGCCCCAAAGTAGCTGCCATTAGAATGAGAGATGGGGAGGGGGGTGGTAAACTGACACAAGGTTGGTGGGTGAGCCTATGAGAGCAAGGAACCAAGAAAGTCCATTACATAATTTTTAAGTTTGGATCTTGAAAAGAACTTTAGATGAGGTTGGTGGCACTTGTAATTAACTGAAAGCAAGTACTAAGTAGATGAGGGAAGAGAACTACCAAATAAATTACAAATTCAGACTTTAAAACCCTTTGACTCTTAGACACTTAAATGAACCCTAGTCCCTCAAACTTTTACAGACAGGAGATAGGTTGAGTAAGCTGTGTAGCTCCCAGAGATATTTTTCCCAAATCTATTTCAAATGAGGCTGAAGAGAAAAATGGAACCAAAAGAATGTTTCAGAGGATGGAGACACAGGCCACAGACAGCAAAGAACAGGGAACCTGGAGTTCCTCCCACAGGGCAGAATCAAGGCTTGATTAAGTAACTCCCCAGCCTCAAGGTAGGGCCTTCAGAGCATCTGCCCAGTAGGATTTCAGGGTTGCTACAGAGTAGTGACCACCATATGTTTCATATCCTTCCCTCTTTGACTGCATGGTGAGGAGGGGATTGTTACGTCCCACCCTTGTTTATTGGATATGAGTGAGAAGAGAACTTGTCTTTGGGTTCCTAAGAGGACCACAGTAGACACATCTGGGTTTACTGTGTTCCCCCTGGGTACCTTCAACTTCTATCAAGAAGCAGTGGATGGATGGGACTTTAAGTTGTCTCTCCTGGGAAGGTGCTAGTGTGTTCAAGAGGAAGAAAAACAACAAAATGATTTGGTGACCAAAATAGCAGGCTATGGCAGAAGTGATGTTCTATGTTCATATCCCCAGTTTATCTTTTTTTAAAAAAATCTTTATTATAGTTACATATATATATAACTCAAAATTTCCCAATTTAACTTTGAGGCATACATTTTCTCTTTTTAGCACAGGGAAATATTACATTTCCCAGGCTGTATGTAGTTAGGGACCATATGACAGAGAACGGCTACATTTCCCAGCAACACTTACAGTTAGTGACCAGTGACTTAAGTTGTTGCCAGTGGAAATGTGAGCGTATGATGTATCACTTCAGGTGCAAAGCAGTTTAGAATGGAGATCAAGTTTGCCATACTCTGTCTCCCATCTACATGGCTGAAATCAAAGAAATCTTGCAGAGTTGCAAGATAGAAGCATCCTAGATCTCTGACTCACTGAAGAGATTTGCCAAAGTGAACCCCAAAATAGCATCTCACAGAGACATGAAAGAGAAATAAACTTTAGTTCTGTTAAGCCACTGAGGTTTGGGGAATTATTTGTTACCTTGGCATAGCCCAGCCCACCTGATTAATGCAATCATATTAGTAGCTGGAAAACTCATTCATTTTAATCAGGCCAGGCTATCTCTGGGTTTATTATAACCATGCTTTCTATCCCGTACTCTCTTCTGAGGTCATTTCTTAACTCTGATTTCTTATTCCTTGACTGAGCAGATCCATGTCTACATTCAATTTGTCAGCTAGCCCAAAGCTAATAAACATGAGTTATATGTATTCACTCATACATTAAACACATTTTATTTGAGCACCAACTATATGCCAGGCACTGTCTTAGGTACTATGAAATCGATAGTGAAAAAGTCTTCGAGCTTATATTCTAGTAAAGAATGAGACAAAAACAAAATAAATAAGTAAATTATGTAGTATATCTGAGGTTCACAGATGCTTTGAAGAAAAGTAAGACAGGAAGGGTTAATAGGTGTGCCAGGAAAGGATTTGGCAATTTTACATAAAGAAAATTGAGGAAAATTGTAAAGGATTTTGTGAGGGAGCAAGCCAGGTTGCCATTTGGGGTAAGAGTTGCCAGGTAAAGGGAACAACAGCAAATACCTGAAAGTGGGAGCATGTCAGAGGTGTTTGGAGCAGAGCAAGGAGCAAGGAAGCCCATGCAGGAGAAAAGGACAGGGACACCAGGGGGCATCATGTGCAGGCTTGTGGGTCACAGTAGAGACTATGGCTTCTATTCTGAGCTGGGTTTTGCACAAAGAACTGACATAACAACATAACTGATGGCTAGCTGTGCTGAGGTTAGACTGTTTTAGTTTCCTAGGCTGCTCCAAGCAAATACCATGAAGTGGTTCAGCTTAAACAATGGGAATTTATTTGCTTATGGTTAAAGTCCAGGAAAATGTCCAAATCAAGGCATTATCAAGGCAATGCTTTCTTCCCAAGGGCCAGATGTTGGTGATCCTTGGCTCCTCTGCCAGATGGCAAGGCACATGGCGGCATGTCCTGGTCTCTTGGTCTCTTCCAGGTTTTGTTGATTTCAGCTTCTTACTTCTGTGGCTTTCTCTCCCTCACTCTGTATTCATTCCATTTATAAAAGACTCCAGTAATAGGATTAAGACCCATTCTGAATGAGATGGGTTACACCTTAATCAAAGTAGCTTCATCGAAAGGTCCTACTTATAATGGGTTCATAACCCACCGGAATTGATTAAATTTAAGCTGAATTTATTGATGCTCAGCTTCTTACCTCCTATGACTTTATTCTCTGTCTGTATTTGATTCTGCTTATAAATGACTTCAGTAATAGGATTAAGACCTATCCTGATTGAGATAGGCCACACCTTAATTAAGGGAACCTCATCACAATTTCTGCTTACAATGGTTTCGTGTCCACAGGAATGGATAAGATTTAAGGTCATGTTTGTCTGGGGTACACACAGCTTCGAACCACCACACCATGCTTTCCAAGGGCTGCTCCTGCCAAAGACTGAGCAAGGCAGGAAGACTCCAGACTCCTCTGATGGGAGACTTTGGCTCAAGAATGCCCATCTGCCAAGACCTTCCCTCCCTCTCTCTTTCTCCTCCTCCTTCTTCTCCATTTTCTTCTCTGTCTTCTTTCTCTTTCTTCCTCCTCCTCCTCTTCCTCCTCCTCCCCCTCCTCCTCTTCCTCCCCCTCCTGTTCTTCTTCTTCTCCTCTCCCTCCTTATTCCCCTTCTCCTCCCCCTCCTCTTCCTCTTCCCCCTTCTCTTTCCCTTCTTCCTCATCTTTCTCCTCTTCCTCTTCCTCCTTTATCTTCTTCTTTTCTCTGTCCTCTCCTTAACTGGGATCATAACTTCATTTCAGACTGGCAACTCTCCTAGCTTCCCCCAGCTCCCCTGTCTTAGCTTCCCAGCAGCTAAAACAAATACCATACAATGGGGTGGCTTAAACAATGGGAATTTATTTTCTCATGGTTTGAGGCTAGAAGAAGTCCAAAATTGAGGTGACAGCAAGGCTATGTTTTCTCCCTGAAAACTGCGTCATTTGGGGATGCTGCCAGCAATCCCTAGATCTGTGGCTTTCCTGTCACATGGCAATGCAACATGGTGATGTCTTCTGGGTTCAGTTGACTTCCAGCTTTTTGCTTCTCTACATGACTTTGTCTCCAAAAGTCCCCTTATAATAGGATTAAAGTCCAACCTCATTCAGTTGGGCCATACCTTAACTAAAAACAATAACTTCAAAAGACCCTATCTAAAATGGATTTGCACCCACAAGAATAGATTAGGA
The DNA here is from genome assembly GCF_015220235.1 of Choloepus didactylus. Classification (NCBI taxonomy): domain Eukaryota; kingdom Metazoa; phylum Chordata; class Mammalia; order Pilosa; family Megalonychidae; genus Choloepus; species Choloepus didactylus. Next base: position 18,595,109 of record NC_051312.1, read on the forward strand.
TTAAGAATTTGAATTTTTCTTAGTTCATAATTCAATTTACCACATCCCTGTACCACCATCACCCCATTTTGTCTCACAGATGTTCTCCCTATGAATCTCGTGCACATCAAATTCAGTCTAGGAGGCTCAGAGAAATGGACTAATTGAGAGAAAGTAGTTCAAAGACAACAACAAGGTCTTTGGTTTCAGAAGCTGGAGAGATGGAAATACCATATCCTTAATACGTGCATGCATGAATGAACCTCCACACCCATCCATCTGTCTAGCCGTGCCATGCATTGCCAGAAAATTCACATCTGTATTACCTGGATGGATTTGTAGAAGGCCCCAGGAGAGGTGAACTTAACAAATACCACACCCTGCTCTGGATCTCTGCATTTGTGGATTCCACTGAGCCAGAAGAGGGCGGCAGAGGTAGCCAGGCCAGGAGAAAAGGATTATCTCCCTTCAGAATGCTAAATGACACTGGAGATCCTAAGTTCAAATTGTTGAGATCTCAGGTGGTTTTAGCCCATGGCATAGTAGCTAATAGGTGTTGCTGTTCTTTTATTTTAACCCAACTTCTGGGAAAACTGGGACCTTGGGGCATTCGGCCAGATCATTTGCAAATGAGTATGACAGTGAAAGATTACTGTATTGGGGAAGAAGTCCCAGAGAGGGGGCTGCAACAAATAAAAATGTCATCAAGGTGACTTCCTTGTGCTACAGGCATCTCTAACCAAGGATTACAGAAGTGGAGGGATCACTAATGAAATGTTTGACATTGAGTCACTCAGTTGGAGCGGGGAAAGAGATAGTAATGCAGAAAATTTAACTGGAAATGCCTGATAATTGTAGCTTGGGGTCCCCTCCTGTGCCTACCAAATTTCATGGCAAGCAGTCGATAAATATTTATTGAATAAATAAAGTAATGAATGAGTCAAAATAAAGTTAAAAAAAGAATATAAGAAAGGATTCTTGTAGCTTCATGTTCTTTTTCGTTTTCTATAAAAACTATTTATTATACACGTACAACACTAACAATAGCTATCTATGGAATGTGGGAATTTTCTACAAAGGCTTGCTTTCATAAGTTTTTCTGTGATAAAAAAGTTAGAAGAAAGTAATAAAAATAAAAATTACGGAAAAGCAAAATAAAACTAAAATGGAACTGCCTTTTCCCCCTATTTTACTGGGTTGGTGTATTAGTTAGGATTCTCTAGGGAAACAGAATCAATACGAGATATCTATAAATATAAAATTTATAAAAGTCTCATGCGCCTGTACTTCGCGAGCTCTTGGGACGTATCAGCCCCCATCCTCCGTGGGCCGGGGTCGCTTGGGGCCCAGGACTTCTGCGGAGGATGGCGGAGCAGAGGCGAAGGGAACGCGGCCTCCGGAGGTGACCCGGGCGCCCTCTGCGGCGAGAACGACCGCCGGCCCCGGGCTCGTGGTCCAAAGAAGCATTTGAAGCGTGTAGCAGCTCCAAAGCATTGGATGCTGGACAAACTGACTGGTGTGTTTGCTCCTCGTCCATCCACTGGTCCCCATAAGCTGAGAGAATGTCTCCCTCTCATCATCTTCTTAAGGAACAGACTTAAGTATGCCCTGACAGGAGATGAAGTAAAGAAAATCTGTATGCAGCGGTTCATAAAGATTGATGGCAAGGTCCGAACTGATATAACTTATCCTGCTGGTTTTATGGATGTCATCAGCATTGACAAGACTGGAGAGAATTTCCGTCTGGTTTATGATACCAAGGGTCGCTTTGCTGTTCATCGTATTACACCTGAGGAGGCCAAGTACAAGTTGTGCAAAGTGAGGAAGATCTTTGTAGGCACAAAAGGAATCCCTCATCTGGTGACCCATGATGCCCGTACCATCCGCTACCCTGATCCCCTCATCAAGGTGAATGACACCATTCAAATTGATTTGGAGACGGGCAAGATTACCGATTTCATAAAGTTCGATACTGGTAATCTGTGTATGGTGACTGGAGGTGCTAATCTGGGAAGAATTGGTGTGATCACCAACAGAGAGAGGCATCCTGGCTCTTTTGATGTGGTTCATGTGAAAGATGCCAATGGCAACAGCTTTGCCACCCGGCTTTCCAACATTTTTGTTATTGGCAAAGGCAACAAGCCATGGATTTCTCTTCCCCGAGGAAAAGGTATCCGCCTCACAATTGCTGAAGAGAGAGACAAGAGACTGGCTGCCAAACAGAGCAGTGGGTGAAATGATCTTTAGGTGAAATGGATGGAGAACTCTTTGTGGTTAATAATAAAGCATGATTAATTGCAAAAAAAAAAAAAAAAAAAAAAAAAGTATCATGCAACTGTGGGTATGCACGAGTCCAAATTACGTAGGGCAGGCAGCAAACTGGCAACTTCTACAAATTCCTCAGGAAACGCTTCGCTGGTCAGTTAAGAAGAAGTGAAGTTCCTCTGTCTGTCTCGCTTAAAAGTCTTCGACTGATTGGATTAAATCCAGCTGACTGCATTCTCTCATTGCGGAAGACAAGCCCTTCATTGACATTATCAGTCACAGCTGCAGCCAATCGACTGATGATTTAACAAACCAGCCTTCTGGTTTATTAACCAGACACAAATGTCCTTGAAGTAACAGTTAGGCCAGTGCTGGCTTGACCAGACACCTGGGTACCATCACCTGGCCAAGCTGACACATGAACCTAACCATCACAGTTGGTGAAATGTGAATAGCTTTAACAGCGCCTATTTTTGAGGACAATGTGGAGAAATGGACACTCTTCTAATTACTGCTAGGAGTTTACATTGGTACAACCTTTAGGGGGGTAGTTTTAGAAGCCATAATATAAATACAATTTTATTGAAATATACTCACATACCCTACAATCATCCAAAGTGTACAATTATTCACAGTACCATCATATAGTTGTGCATTCACCACCAGAATCAATTTTTGAACATTCTCCTTACTCCAAAAACAATAAAAGTAAAAGTAAAAAAAGAACACATAAAACATTCTATCACCACCACCCCCAATCCCACCCTATTTTCATTTAGTTTCGTCCCCATTTTAGAAGCCATATTTTGATGCAGAGAAATTTTGCTGAAGAGAAGCAAGGCTTTTTAGATCAGGAAATTTTGACCTGATCAAGGCACTTCCAGCAGTTCATGGATAGAATTCAGGGAATCTCTGAACGTCCAGAGAAAGAAAAAATGCACCCTTATTTTTATTAACTTGCAACCATAATCTAGCATTCCCTTCAATTATGAATATATGCACCAAACTACAGTAAATTTGTAGTACTTCTGACTTTGTCATTAATAGTAATCAGATAATTTCATACCTGATCACAGTTACTGAAGATAATTTGAATAGCATTTACTCTCATCACTGTTTCTTTATATCCACTATTAAACTTGCAGGTTTCATTTAACAAATTAATCAATTTTTAAAATATTTGGATAAATGTATTTCGACATAATTCTGTTTCATTCATAATCTTTCTGTCTTATTTTATTCACTCATGATTCTGAGAAGTTTCCATCAGCTTCACCAGATTGCCAAGGAGCCCACTGCAGTAAAAAGTTTAAAAGTTGTGCTTTGGATGAAGAGCTCAGTAGGCTGCTGATGACCAGCTTTGTAGAGGTTTCCGGAGAGAAAAACATTAGCAATGGCAGGAGGTTATGAGAAAAGTCACCAGTGCAATCTCTCCCTGGATTTTTGTTTTTTATAGCAATTTGGAAGTTGCAGATTCTGTCTTGAATTTAATTGGTACCCATTGTTAATATTTTAGGTTATCATTTTAAGGTTGTATTTCTCTAATTATCAAAGTAAGAAGTAAAAGAGCATCTATTGACACTCCTATGTGAAATAAGAAACGTAGCATAATGTATGCCAATTATTGGTCATCAATTTTTTCTGAAACTAAAGTATGATATTTTGGACCCAGATTATTATTGTAATTTCATTTTTGCATTGTATATCTTTGCAGTCAAGAATTACTTTTTGGCATTAACATTCTATTTTATTACCATATTTAAAACGCTTTATCAGGCTTAATTCTGTATTTTATTGATTTCAGCACTCATCTCTTTACTATAATTTACCAATTCTTGATTATTTATTTTGATTCACATCTCATCTAACTGGAGCATGCCTTCAATCAATTTTTCATTTGGCGTGCATGAGTGGCATACTTCCTAAACGTATACATATCTGAGAAGGTCTTTCTGCAGACATTATACAAAAGCAGCAATTTGACAAGTTGTAATATTTTTAAATCATATCTTTTCTCCTAAAAACTTGACAGATAGCTTCCTTCATTTCTAATTTTGGTGACATGGAAGAGATGTCTGAGGAAACCTAATGTTTTTGCCCTTTTGCAGCTAAAAATCTGCCTGAATGATTTGAAAATTTTTTTATCCTTGAAACTCAAAATATTCACTAGGGAATAACCAGTTGCCAGCCACTTTTGTTCATTTTGCCTGATATATGGAGGGGTCTCTTTATCTACACACTCCTGTCATTCTTCTGTCAGCCTTCTTTCAAAGCATCAATTATCCTTAGGTTAAATCTGTTTTCTCTGTCCAACAAATCATTCTCTCTCTTTGTTCTTATCACCCAGTTCCACCTTCAGACATAAATCTCAGTTGGTTTATTTGTTAAATCAACGACAAATTAAACAAAGGTGATCAGGTGCAGCTCCTCCACTCCTTGCAATCACCCTGTGTAATGACAGGATGTCATTCCCAAGTGTCTGATGAATGATCTGGTTAAATGTCAGATCAAGGATAGAGTGGGGACCGAAATAAAATCCCTCCCCTGGTTGGAAGTGAGCCCCTGGCATCCGTATCACTGATGCTCATCTCTCCTTGTCTGAGGACCAGACTGTTGGCAACCTTTGTCTGCTGTGGATCTAGCTTTCCGTCTGCTCCTTGGTCCTTCTCCTCTGATAAACGCTCAGTCACTCCCTCTGTCGGGCTGGCTCTCCCCTCTGCATTGACTCGGTTCAGAAACACTGCAGATGCCCGGGCAGCCTCACTGTACTGGGCCCGGGACCTGCTCAGCAAATGCTGCAAGGTCAACTGCAGCTGCTCTGGGCGCCGGCCCCTGGGACCCTCTGCAGAGAAAAGGACTCATAATCACAGCAGGAGATGATGATCACAGCAGACTGAGGGGCAGCTCCTGGCTCTCCCCAGCTTCAGAACAAAGATGGGCTGAGACCTTCTGCTGAGGAATTTTCTAGAAAACTTCTTAAAGGCCCCCAAGTCAGACTAATAACTGGTTTCAATTTCTTTTTTACACTTTCTGGGTGACTTTAACCTCAGATACCTTACATTTTTGCCTTTTAACTATGTATCTTTTACTTTTGTCTTAAACACAATTCTCATCATTTTGTTTAGCTTGTAACCCAATTTTGAGTTTTAGGCTTTGGAGTCAGACTTTTCCGGTTCTGATCCCATCTCTGCCACTCACTAGCTGATGTTGAAGAAGTTGTCTTATCTGTCAGGCTTCCATTTAATTATCCATAAAATGGGAATAGTAATTGTTGCTACTATCTCACAGTTCTTGTGAGGATTACATAATAACATAATACCTATAAAGTGCTTAGACAATGCCTGGCATATGATTCCCCAATCATTTCTGATTAAGGATTTTGACTAATTGTAATCTAATTGTAATTATTATAATGAATAAATGTTATTTTTGTCTTCCTGATTTCACATATTTTTTCCAAGTTAATCTTATAATCAGTGAATTTTTAAAACTTGGCTGTCATTAAAAATATTTCACTAAACTTCCAAGAACACTAAACTTCTCATTTTTAAAGAGAGCCAAGTTTTAAAAATTCACTAATTTAACATCTACTTTAAATATCACTTATTTCATTTATTCTTCTCTATTTTACATCAATTTCTAGTTTTAAACCTGCCCTAACTTTGCTAACTTTTTCTCTTGTGTTCTCTTGTTTATTGGTCCTTTTTGGTCTTTTTATTAGTGGTCTCTATAGTGGTTGGCAGAACACAAATGTAGGAAACTATAAACAGTAGAGAGAGTCCATCTTATAAAGTTTTCAAAAGAGAGAACAGTTTCTGTTTGGGATGATGGAAAAGTTTTGGTAATGGATGGTGGTGATGGTAGCACATTATGAATATAATTAGCATGACTGAATTGCATATTTGAATGTGGTTAAAATTGGGAAATTTAGGTTGCATATGTTACCAGAATAAAAAAAAAAAAAAAAAAAAAAAACTCTAATGTGAACTATGGACAATAGTTAATGGTATAATTATAATAATATTCTTTGCTCAACTGTAACAAAGTTACCACACTAATGCAAAGTATTAGTTATAAGGAAAACGGTTTGTGGGGGTTGGGGGTTGATATGGGAACTCTCTACTTTCTGCCTGATTTTTCTGCAAACCTACAAGTTTTCTAACAAAAAAAAAAATGTATAGATTAAGAAAAATAAAGAAGAAGAAAGAGAGAGAAACAGAGAGAGAGGTGAGCTCTTTCTTATTCCACACTGTCTTTGAGAGTAAGTGGCTTGCACCAAATTCCCCAGCTTAATTAAAGATAGGTCACCAAAGAACTCCCATTTTAGGAAACTTAGGGGACTATAGAGGATCAAAAGCACATACTTCCCCACTCCCCACCCACATTTTTTCACTTAATGATTTGAAAGGTAGGTGGCACATTTGATCAGTTGGAAGAGAGCTTCTTGAAAACATTTTGCTCATAATTCATGCTGGCCAGTGCTTGTCCAGTGGCTGGATTTCAGGCAAAAGATGACTGGCTGCCATGCTACCAACCAAGAGGGGTATGCTGGTTTGGATGTATTATGTCCCCCAAATGCAATGCTCTTTTAATCCAATCTTGTGGAGGCAGATGCATTTGTATTGATTAGGTTGGAATCTTTGGATTAGATTATTTTCATGGACATGCGGCCACATCCATTCAGCGTGGCTCTGGATTAATTTACCTGAGCCCTATAAGAGCTCAGACAGAAGCTCAAAGGAGCTGCAGGTTACAGAGACGTTTTGAAGATGGCCATTTTGAAACAAAACCTGGGAGCAAGCAGACACCAGCCACATGCCTTCCCAGCTAACAGAGGTTTTCCAGATGCCAATGACTTTTCTCCAGTGAAGGTACCCTATTGTTGATACCTTACCTTGGAAACTTTATGGCCTTAAGACTGTAACTTTGTAACCAAATAAACCCCATTTATAAAAGCCAATCCATTTCTGGCATTTTGCATTCCAGCAGCATTAGCAAACCAGAACAAGGGGTGACTCAGAATGGAGTCATTTACTCTTAGCCTGATCCTGATAGGGAACCACATGGGATTAACCTCCTGGAAGACAGAAGGATGTGCGCCATGAGGCCCAGGGCTCTTTGATTCCAGCCCTTTTCCAACATACCATGGCAATTTCTTCCACTCTGACAGAGGAAGAGGTGGATGCTCTGGGGTGTGGCTCTGCGAGTTACCTTCTCTCCTCCTGCCTCTGAGAGGTGATTTTAAAGGGCAGAGGAGAGCTTTAGGTGCCTCACCTGGCCCCTGTTTGTGCATCTTTGAACCTTCAGGTCTTGTACCAGAAAATTCAAGCCTGAGAAGAAAGCAAATCACACAGTAGGCAAGCTTAAGTTATGATTATAAACCATGGCTTCCCTCCCACCAACTCCTCCTCCCCCTCCCTAGGGACACGCCTGGAGCTGGACACTCAAGACAGTTTTGTCAGGCTGCCAGGTGAAAAAAAGGCACATGTATCCTACCACACTTCATATTTTGGCACATTTTTGAAGATATTTTCATTTATTGGGCTCTTTGAAATCTCTCCTCTTTAAGCGTGTTTGCTCCACCACCAAATAATCTGACAAGGTCCCACAAGCAGAGACTGGAAGCTAGGTCCACACCTGCCCTTGACACACTGGAAACCACCAGAGGTGCATAAATACTGAGGAACAACCTACCCCTTCTCCAGCCTGTGGCCATAAATTAGCCTACCCCCTTTTGGTTCTTAAAATGCCAGATAGGCAAAGGATTCCTTGCTCTTTAAGGTCTTCTGTAGACAGGTTACAGGTCTGCCATAACACTCACTCTCCACAGTTGTCAGGTGCTGCAGGTCCTGGAGAAGGGCCTGAACAGTTGAAAACCTCTGAGTCTGCCAGGTTCAGGTTCATAATCTGGAACCACTGTGTGTGTGTGTGTGTGTGTGTGTGTGTGTGTGCAGGAGAGGTCTGTGTTTCTGGGTCTGTCTACCTGTAGGATATTGAGAAATATCTGAATATTGGATCTATGCCCATCATTCTTTTATGATACCAAACTCTAGCTCTACCCAATACCTTCCCCCTGGGTATTTTCAGGTTACTATCTCAGCCTCCTTGAGTCTCCATTTCATCATCTATGAACTGAACGTTGAATTGAAGCTTTAAAATTCCAATGTGGATGAAAGCAGTTTGCAACATGCTCAAGTCTGAAGAGGTTCACATTGTTCCCATCAAGGAACAGAGTAGGACTCAGAGAAGAAAGCTGTTAACAGTGGGATTGCTCAACTGATGAAATGATGGAGCCGAGATTCCAATTCAGATCCATTCTTCTGGAATGTGCAGTCTTTCCCTTACATGATGGGGAGAAAATCCTTCCGCTCCAAGCACACTGCTGCAACCAAGTCTAACCAGGAGTGATCCCACTGGGTTGTTAGGTGATCCCACACGCCCTTTCTGTCTGAGAGCCTTCTTTAACTTCAACTGCCTTAGGAAGGATAATAAAGACTCAAACACCAAATAGGAGGGAGAGGCACTGAGGACAGCCCATGAATGGAAACTGCTTTGGAATCAGACTACCTGGGTTTGAATCCTGAGGTCAAATGCTGGCTCTACCATGTTGTAACTGTAACCGTGAGCACTTGACTAATTTTTTGGGCCTTGGTTTCCTAAGGTATAAAATGAGACTGGTGGAAGGTTAAAAAGGATCATAAAGCCCCTGGCCCAGGGTCTCATTTATAGTAGCTCTTGTTTCAGGAGAGGGCCCCTACAGGGCTCCAAGCAGAAGGAATAGGACAAGAAAAGTATCCTTGACCCCTGGGCCTGTTTGTGGGGTATGTAAAACCCCTTCAGAAGTTCTGCCCCATCCGCGTGCCAAGGCTCTGGAGTTTTGGCATAACTCCCCTGCCCCTTACCTCTTAGAGCTGCCCTGAGTGTACCCCAGTTCCTTTCTGCTGAGAGCCCACAAGAAATCAGCTTAGAGCAAGTAAGACCTTAGCCACAGTGCCTCTCCAGCAGCCAGGTCAGGTGGGGAGAGAAACCCAGCTCTCCAGGCCTCCAGAGGTGAGTAAGCCCCTGGTTAGAATCTTCTCTGCCCCTGGCAGTGCCCCCTGGGCCCATTCCTTGCCCAGTTTGAGCTTTATATTTGCAAATTGCAGTATTAGGACCCAATATGCACACTCGGGCGAGGATGAGTGAGAGAGTAAAATACTAGGTGTTCAATCTATGTGAAGGTTTTGATTTTCTTCTTAGAACTGAGTCCAGAAAGGCCTCAGGTGTGTCCCCTTTACCAGACAGACTAGTTATCCCTCCCTGTCTTAGCCTAATGGCTGGATTCTGTCCCGTTTTCACTCTCCTGCATGCCTTCTGATTTAAAAAAACAAAAACAAAAACAAAACTTGCTTACTGTTCTTTGTTCTCAAGACCTCAAGGAGAGGCTGATGGGAGGGCCTAGCCATAGAGCAAGGCCCCGCCTTGGGGTGAGTCGCTATCCAGTGACCCTGCGCCTTTCAGCTCCCAGGCTGCAGACTTCCCCGCGGCTGAGACCCCATACCCCGGAGCCCTGGGGTTGTTGGCAGCCAGCAGCCAAGGCAAAGCTCTCCTCCAGCCGTGGCCCTATGCCTTGCACCCCTGCTGGTCCAGCTCTGGGCCTAAGGCTGCAGGATGAGGGATCAGGGGGCTTCCAGCTTCCAACGCTGCAAGCAGGCACTGAACTTGTGGGTGCTAGGGGCGCCGCCCGGCGGGCTGGGACAACCTGCGCAACGTGGAGTTGGGGCTGGTGCTGCGGCGCGAATATTCCATTGCCCCACCACGGAGGGACGGTGAGTACCTCATCCTCGATGATGTGCACGTGGCGCTGCGGCGGGAGAGCCCGGTTCAGATCCGCTTGGAGCTCATCAACGACTGGCTGAAGTACACCGACGCCTGGGCAGCCTCCATCAACGCCGAGCTCTCATTCCTCCCCAACCTCAATTGCAGGTTCTCGGCCGACCATCGGGAGGTCAAGGCGTACAACCTGGAGTATCAGACGGTCACGGCCAGGGTGCAGGTCCCCCACAGCATCTACTCTGTGAATGCCCTGGAGACCCCCGACTTCCAGCCCGCCTTCCTGCAGCATCTGCTGGCCCTTAGAGACCACCTGGAGAAAAAACGGACCCGTGAAGCTGAGTACCTGGCGGAGGTGCTGGTGCTCAGGTATGGCACACACCTTCTTACTGAGGTGGAGGCCGGGGCCTCGGTGCAGGAGGAGCAGGTGAGGCGAGAGCTGGTGGACAGCCAGGACAGAGAGACAAGCAAGGTCACGGCCGCCGCCTCAGCCATTTTCTTTGACATGGTCAACGCCGAGGCCGGAGCCTCCTAGCAGGCACAGAGCCAGCTTGCCCAGGACTACGTGCGGAAGATGGTGGCCTCCAATCATGCAACCGTGGCAGTGTGCCTTTCTACCCAGGCAGCACCCTGCAGAAGTAGCGACAGGGCATCAGCAACAGGCTGGCGGCCATCGGCAAGCCGGGGTTGCCCTTGCCCAGGCTGATCCAGCTGGAGGCGCTGCCCAAACTCCCGGCGCCCGCGGTGCGACGCCTGGCGGCCACCACCCACCGCGCCATCCACCACTGCTACGCTGTCAACGCGCACCCGAGCTGCCTGCGGCACGGCGCGCCCGCCTGCAACCCTCAGGACGACGTGGACGTCGGCTTTTGCAATAGCGCACGGCAGCGGCGCCGACTACAGCTGTGGAGGCGTCTTCCAAGAGTGTGAGGCCGTGTCGGGGCAGCAAGCCGAAAGCCTCCGCCAGGCATACGGCGCCCCGAACCCAGTCACCGGGAACACCTCTTGCCCGGCAAACTACACGGCCAGCGCCCTGCACAGCAAGCTGAAGACATTGAGTGTGCCCCGTTCCGAGTGCCAGAAGCAGTGCCACAAGTGCTGGCTCTTCTTCCAGTGCTGCCAGAGCGTATGCGCCACCTGCGAGCTGCACAGCGTTGTGGGCTTGACCGGCTCCTGGTGCATGCGCTCACAGGCCTCCCCGAGAGCCACTTCTGGCTTCCTTTTCGGAGGCCTTTATAACCCTGGCAGCCTAAACCCGCTCACCAGGACCCAGCTCTGTCCCCCTACTCCTATGCACTGGCACTCTTTGGAGACCTCAAAGTGTGCATTAGCAGAGACTGTGAGCTGGGTGCCACCCAGGCCCTTCAGCTTCCAGATGGGCAGTCCTTTGGCTGGCCTCTTGAAGGACCAGAGCCCTGGGCTCCTGAGGGATGTGTTCTACAAAGATACTGCCCTGGACAACTCCATGCAGTGCCCAGCCGGGTACAGCCAGCACCAGGCTTACCCCATTGATGGCTGTCAAATTCTCTACAGCCACGGGGCAGGGGCCCTCCTTGACCAGCCTCAGGCAGCTGTCCGGATACCCCCTTTTCTCCCCTGGCCACCCTTGCTGGACAGTAGCAGCTCCCATAGGCCTTCTGTCCTGGTGGACTCCAGTAGTCAGCAGATCTGGGTGAGGCTGCAAGACTCCAGCCACTGACGAAATCAATGACCCATCCCTTCTGGTCCGGCTCCATGGGGTCCTAGCAGCGGGGCCTTGGCTGGCACCTGGGTGGGCACTGTGGTGGCTCTCGCTCTGGGGATATACTGTGGCCTCAGGCACTACAAGAGAGGGAGCTCCAGGAGGCTGCAGGGGGGCACCCTGACAGAAGACCCGGTGGGCTACAGGGCCACTGAAATGACCGCAGAGCCCAGCTCTGAGTGCTCTGCTCCACCATCCTGGCCCAGCAGAGCCAAGGGAAGAAGTGAGGCTCTTTCTGTGTCTGAGTCCTGCCTGCAATTCTCTGGTGTCAGCTGGGATGAGATATCACCACTGTGTGTCAGCTGTGAGGGTGCCTGAGGAGGCTGCTTCCTGGAGTGACCTGGGAACTGAGGATTTGAGTCCCAATCCTGGCCCAACCTTTTCTGGGGAAGGGAAGGGTTAGACAGTATCTGAGGTCCCTGGATCTTCTTTTTATTTTTTAAGCATTTTTTTTTAGACGTTGGCTCTTAATTTTGTCTTTAATTTTTGTTGTGATAACACATATAACATGATGTCGCCCATTTTAACTACTTTCAAGAGTTTTTGTTTGGGTTGGTGAAAAAGTTTTGGTAATGGATGGTGGTGACGGTGGCACAACATTATGAATGTGATTAACACCCCAGAATTGCATACTTGAAAGGTCTCTGGATCTTATTTCAAATGCTTGTTGCTGCATTTAATGATTTCATTGAATAAGTATACAGGGTCTGGGTCCCCAAGATGATGTGTAGAGAACCAGGAGCCAAGAAAGTTTTTACACAATAAGGAGTGAAGGCTTTGGTTTCTATGGGCAAATGGGCGATTTCCTTTGGAAATTCCTGGCTACCATGCTCCTGATGCTCTAGAATAAGTGTGAAAAACAGTATGCAAAATGAAGTGAGTCATGAATGTAGGTTTGGTGAGATTGATGGATTTGCACCAAAAAGGGTGATGGAGGTGACTGCAACCTGATAGTAATCTGAGCTACTTAATCCCCAGTGGAGGTGACTCAGTGGTCTGCCCATTTGACTCCACTGGGCAGGGTTCTGTCTCTGACATCTGTTCTCAGTAAAGGTGAGCCAAGGTCATGGAGATTTGTCTAGATGAATCTAACCCACCTATATCTTTCCCTCCATTTGGTTTTCTCCTACATTGAAAATGTTCCTAAAACGGATTAGCCAAAATGTTTAATCTATGCATAGAGTTTTTATGTAGAGGCTGTAGAGGGTTTGGGTTAGAATCCTTCCTGAGTGAAGAGCCTACAGGTGGGAATAAAGGGCTGAAAAAGAAAAAAACAAAACAAAAAAAAACAAAACAAAACCCTGACTCCTGTCCACTGGGAGCTGGTCTGGCTGTAACTGAAAGGCCATTGAGTTCACCAGTGTCAGATAAGGTGAATCTGTGACCAGGATGGACGGAGACAAAAATAAAACCCCTTCTTAATCATGTCTGAGCACAGAATTCTATTCAAATCTCAAAAATAACCAAACATGGCTGATGCATCATTACTAATTAAAGCATTAGTCCCACTCTGTTCCTTCTACCACCTAGATAATACAGTGCCCAACCAGAAAATTAGCCCCACTTGCTGACAGCACCCATCCAGAGCAAAACTATGCTTCCTCAAACGCTCCCCCAAATTACCTAACACAAGTTCAAATCCCTGCAACCCCCTTGCCTTTCTCTTTGAGAAACCCCACAATTTCTCATGATGTGTTCCCTGTGGTTTCTGCCTCTCTTGTTGCAAGAGCCAATAAACCCGCTTTGATTATGGTATATTCATGGTGGTCTTTGGTGGGGGAAGTCAGCAGGGAAAATTGAATTGGCATGGATCCCAGGGCATTGAATTTTTTTTTTTTTTTTTGGTAACTGTTATAAAATTTATTACATCAACCTGCTTTCCCAGAATCATTGCTTTGTCCCCAAGTTAGGTAGTCAAAAATCCCCTCTATGTGCTTAGTCTAAGCCAGGGTTTCTCAAACAGGGCCTGACTTCTTTGTGGTTTGGGTGGTAATCAGCATTTCTTAATGCCATGGAAAGGGAAATATAATGCATTGCCTGAGATAAATGTAAAAATTGTGGGTCTTTGTTGTAGTTATATATTAAGTTCAGTTATATAATATTGCTCATGTTTAATTATTTTGACCTACAAAAAATTGCAGTGTACTATGGTTTAAATATATATACATATATACATGTACACATATATACATATACATATGTATATATACACATATACATATGTATATATGTGGGTGTGTATATATATATCCTGGGTCACAATGTAAAATATATTTCAATTTATAGTCACAGTTCATTTGAAAGCCACAGCTTGGGGTGGATATTCCATAATATTCATATCTGGAAAGCTTGGTTATGATTTCTTTCCTCCCCCCTACTCTCCCACTCCCCCAGCCACCTCCATGTCAAACAGATTCCCTTGAGGGTCCTGTTTAGCTCAAGTAAACCAGATTACATTCCCATTCTCTAACTACAGGAAGGAATCTCCTAGGCAGGGGTTCAGGTTTTGTGATGTTTTTGGAGCACAGACCTCAGATCACATTTTACCCGAGAGTGTGGGTCTCTTTTGGTCACAAGAACAAACTGAGGGTGCCCCATTAAACTCTAACTTCAGTACTAGAGAGCATGGAGGACCTGGTCCAAATGGGCCCCACAGGGTGTGAATTTTTAGAGCCAGTCCTGGAGGCCCATTGAAAGACCCTGGGTGCTGGTGGTCAGGAAGCGTGCCCCCCTAGGGTGATGCAACCCCACTTCCCTGACCTCCTGAGTGACCCTCAGAGAGTCAGTTTACTTCCTGTTATTTCAGCTATTCCAGGTACAAATTGGAATATATCAGAGATGCTTCCGTGGAATACAGATGACATTCTGTTGGTTCAAACTCTGTAAATCCTAAGAGTTTGAGGTAATTGAAATTGCATATAACCCTGACACATTTAGGATCATTTCTCCCGCTATGTGACATGAGCACATTGCAGCAGAATACCAGTCAAGGCCAGTCTAACCGGTGCCTCCCCTATGTCTTCTCCTGACTTGCTGTTCCTGAGACAGGTCACTACCATGTATAGACATTTTTTTCAGTGTGAAAAATACCTTTCTAGCAGCATTTCCCTTAATCTTCATGTTTTCGTTTCTTTGGCTGCTCAAGCAAATACCATGCAATGGGTTGACTTAAACAATGGGAATTTATTAGCTCATGGTTTTGAGACTAGGATAAAGTCCAAATCAAGGTGTTGTCAAGGCAGTGACTGGTGTTCAGGGGCTGGCTGCTGGTGATCCTTGGTCCTGGGCTCTGCTAGCACATGGCAGCCTTTTCGGGCCTCTCCCTTCTCTTCCGGGTTCTGATGGCCTTCAGCTTCTTGCTTCCCTCTTGTCTGTATTTCATTCTGCCTATAAAGGATTCCAGTAATAGGATTAAGACCCATCCTGATTGAGTTGGGCCACACCGTAACCAAAATATCTGCATCAAAAGGTCCTTTTTACAAGGGGTTCACACCCACAGGAGTGGATTAAGTTTAAGAACATGTTTTTCTGGGGTACATACAGCTCCAAACCACCACACTTAACAAACCTTAACTCAGGTAGGCAAATCCTATTTTATGGACGAGAGGACTGAGGCTCACAGTTGTTAAGTGACTTGCTCAAAATCACACAATAAACAGCAATTTGTCTGACTTGAATATTAAGAATAACAATGACTAATGCTTATTAGTATTTGTTTTTGCAAAGTTTACATCATGTAATTCTTTGAAGAACTGCATTGTTTGGCACTGAAAGTAGCCATTTTACCAAGGAGGAAATAGAAGCTTAGAGAATT
This sequence comes from Choloepus didactylus, assembly GCF_015220235.1. Lineage (NCBI taxonomy): Eukaryota > Metazoa > Chordata > Mammalia > Pilosa > Megalonychidae > Choloepus > Choloepus didactylus. The sequence goes on from NC_051312.1 coordinate 18,610,720, forward strand.
TAAGTAGATTTTACAGAAAACTGAAGCTTAGCAAAGAAATAAATCTGTAGAGCTGCATCTGGATCAAATGCTGGCCTCTGTCAATTCCTTGTACCACAGTTTAGTCACCAACGAAATGGAACTAGCATGCCAAATTCATAGGTTAGTTGAGAAGCTTAAATGAGCTAATGGATATAAAGCACTTTGGAACGGAGTCTGACTTTTCTAGATCTGAAAGTTCAAATCTGTGATGCTGACACTATGGGGTCCAATTTGCTGTCACATTTAGAGTCCAATCAGACAGACCTGAACTCAAGTCCCAGCACAGCTGCTTCCCAGCTCTGTAACCATAGACAAGTTGTCTTATTTCTTTAAGAATTAATCTCCTCATCTGTAAAATAGGGATGATTGTAAAACTGGTGTCATAAGATTACTGCAAGGATTAAACAAGATAACACAGTGAAATCCCTTAGTATGTCACCTGGTGTGTCACTGTTAGCTGTCACGATGCTGGGCCGACCGTGGTGAACATTCTGATGGTGATGAGTGGAGACGAGCAGCAGAGTACTAGGCACAAAGAAGTTCACAAGGATGGAGTGGGGCAGATACACACAAAATATAAATACTCATTGGGAAATGGCAGAGCTTCAAACAAGACACTATGGGAAAATGAATGAGGGAGACAAATTCTAACTGGGAGGGTAGGCTTTTGGGAAGGGATGGCATTTAAGTTGGACCTTGAAGAAAGATCAAGTATGAGGAAGGAAAGGGAGCTTTCCCGGAAAGAAACTGAGAGTTTGGTCCAGGGCTGGCAGTGGGAACATGGAACCCCTTTCCTCTACCCCTCTACTGGCTTTTTCCAGATAGCCTGACCTTCATGTTGCATGAAACAATAGTGCCTCTCCCACTGGCCGCAGCCAGGCACATTTGTTAGATTTGTTCGGTTCTGCTGACCTGGAAGGATCCTTTCAACAGCTACTGAATGCCTCCTGATGGCCTCAACTCATTCTCTGGAGGAGGGAGGAAAAATGAGCCCCAAGTCTCCAAAAACAGCTCCCACACCAAGAGTGGGAAGTGGTCAAGGCTGAAGGGAAGGCCTGGGCCTGTGATAAAAAGGTAGGGGGAAGAGTTGGACCCCAGACTCACAGTTTTTAGCAGGCTCCCAAGGCTGTTGCATGCAGAGCCAGGTTGGGAGCTGCTGCTGTGACAATAACCTGCTGTCACCTGCTCATGTCTGCTCTGTAGCTTATCTCTGACTTGTCTCCCAACACAGTTGTGAGTGGATAGGAAGCAGCACCCGTGAGCCAACTTCTTTGGGGCTATCGCTTGCACATATCTGTTGAATGCATTTCCAAGGTCTCCTGAGTTGACATCCACTAAATGCTCACGGAATGGACATGTGAGCACATGGCAAGGCTCAAAGAGTGGACATGCAAAGTTCTACCCATCGTTCTTTTACAAAATGCAGTGGTTTCAAGGCTCTCAGAGTGTTTCCCAAGCACCCATCTACCAACTGGTGGTGGTTTGTGTTAATGCCTTTTTATTGCTCTGCAAAGGGAAGGCGAAAGATAAGGAATGTGTAGGAAGTTTGCATAAACCTAAACAAATTTAATGGAAAACACTGTCTTTTAATTTTAGGTATTTTCTTACCTTTTTTTCCTGTTAAAAATATCCTTTTATAAAATGATAGTAACAATGAGGGCAGTTTGTTTTTTTAAAAAAAATTTCATTATTTAGTGAAATGGAAAGCTGTCAACCCTACATGCTGTACCCCTAATTTTTTGTTATTGTTGAAATTGTAACAGCCTGTAAAATTCAAAATCTGGGAACCTCTGAAACAGAAGCTGGCTCCTGAGGTCCGAGAAACTTTCTTTGCCCTGCCATGGCACCTGCCACTCATCCTATGTTACGTGCCAACTGAGCAATTCCCCTTTTTGTAGACAATGACTTTTTCCTGGTGGAATCTTGTTCAATAACCATTTGTTGAATAAATGAATGAGTGATTGGATGATTTCAGGAACTAAGAAAAAAAAAGAAGGGAGAAAGGCAGAATGGACCACACTTTAAGTAGGGTAGCCATATAATTTAAAAATCTAGACTCTTGTTGAGACTGAAAGGGAGGAGCTGTTAATCCTTACATCGGGACAACTGTTGTAAACTGGAATGTTTGTCACTCCTCCTTTATAGGTGGCTGTTGCCACTGAGGCCTGGCCCACCTCTTCACCCTGCAGTTAGTCTTCCAGTCTCCCTTGCCCCTCAACACCCACCCACACCTGCTGTGCTCTAGACACATTGATCCCAAAACATGATGTCAATTCTTGGCTGTGCCTTTGCCTTGGGAAATCTTACTCATGAATCAAGACTGGGTTCAAATGTCACCTCCCCTGAGAAAATGCTTCTTTCCCCCAACACACACACCTTTCAGTCTCCCAGGAAGAATTCTTCTCTTGCCCCTCGTAACTCCTGGATCAGTGCTTAGTGTGTAGAGGATGTCACTTTGTATTGGTTCCTTACCCAGCTAGACTGTGAGTTCTTTGAGTTGGGGGAAGAGGGAATATCTTGCTCACTGTAATTATTTCCAGAGCTTAGCATAAGGTGCTCTAAAAGTTTGCTTAATGAATGAAAGAAAACTAGAAGAAGTCTTGTGAAGCCCCAGATAGGAGGACCCAACCACCAAAGACTTTTAAGTCACCTGCCTTCTTGGATTCTTAAATGTATTATTATTTCCTTAATAAACCTGTTATAAACCCCATTTTTCTTATTGTAAGTAACACACAAAATATGCAAACTGAATAAAACTCAGTTTTCATTATGTCATAAATATTATAGGCAGATAGACAAAAAAAAAAAAAAAAAAAAAAAAAAGGATGGGGAAAGGAGGAGATGGTAGTATGTAATAACCATGCAGTCTCAAAGCTCTTTTTAGAATTCTGATTAAAAGGGTGGACAGGCTGCTGTAAACTTATCCCAGCTGATGATAGAATAGAGACTGCTGGCCCACTGTCAGAGAGTTGCTTCTTGGCATTCATTACACAGTGTCTTAGGCTTCTCCTGGACAATTTGGTTGTTGTTATTTATGGGCACTTCTAGTTATGTAAAAGAAAGAGCTCTTCTTTTTTTGACTTCTAGAAAGACTAGAACCAAATTCTGGTCCCTTTGGCAACAGTAGAGGCCTCTCCGTAACATTTTTGTTGCTAAACTTAATCTTGGTTCCCACTTTCCTTTTCTGCCCATTGTTTCCCTCCTGATTAACTCATTTTTCAAAATTTTATGTTATAGAATATATTTACATAAACTACCATATAGCTGAGCAGCTGTGTGCAAGGAAACTTAAAAGGGTGGGACCCGGTAAACATCTGAGCTCCACCATCTCCCAAACCCACTACTTATTCAACCACAATTTCACTGTCTCTATCCTTGGATATGTTCCACATCCCATTCGGTCTTGAGATTGTTCCCTTTACCTCATAGGGAAAGGCTCTCATAAACCAGATGGTCTCCAGTTAGCTCAAGGGGTTTTCTGAAATTTTAACAAATCAAAAATAATTTAAAATTTATTTTCAAAACCATGTTAGTAGTTTTAGTAATGATAGTAGTTAGTAGTTTGTTTTTTTTAAAGCAGATTGGGATGGTGAAAGGAAAAAGGGGGTATGTTGTTGTAAAAAGAATGTGTTGCAGCACTGAAATTTTGGGAATCTCTAACCTGTAAATAAAAGGATCAGCAAGGATGGGAGCTCATAAATGAGCCTGGGGTTCAAGGACTCTGCTGGGCTTCATGGTTTGAGGAGCCCAGGGTGGGGACAGTGGGAGGTAAGGAAGAAAGAAAGATCTTCCTTTCATATAAATCACTCATTCATCAACTCATTTATTCATTCTTGAGCTCATAAGAAGGAAAACCTTTTACTAAGTGCTAGAGTTAAAAAGCACTAAGGGAGAAAAAGTAGGAGAAATTCTTTGTGATCTTGTGTTAGGCAAAGGATTTTAGATACAGAACTAAAATAAAAATCCATGAAAGAACAAATTTATAAACTGGACTTGATCAAAATTTAAAACTGAGCTGAGAGGATAAGAACTGAAAGAACTCAAAGTATGGGATCAGCAAACATGGCCCACAAGTCAACCATCTGTTCTTGTAAATAGAGTTTTATTGGAACACAGCCATGTTCATTCGTTTATGTTGTCTGTAACTGTTTTCATGCTACAATGGCAGAGTTGAGGAGTTGCAACGGAGACCTGATGGCCCCTCAACCTTAAAGTATTTATTATCTGGCCCTTTAAGAAATAGTTTCCCACCCATGCTCTAAAGCACAAACTGCTCTATAGGTGCCCCGGATGTACTAATCCTTTCAACACTAAGAAAACTAAGTAGGGACTGAGGCTACCAGATATCCTGGCCCTACCTTGGTTCAGGCCCCTCCAGCTTAGAGCAGCTTTCCCCAAGAATCCAGATCCCCTCCAATTTATGCCACTTTGCCATATAAACATTATCATTGTTCTGAGAAAAAAGTTGGGAGGTGTGCCAGTTTTTATGTGTTATGTCTCCCAAAATGTCATGTACTTTAATGCAATCTTGTGGAGGCAGATGTATTAGTGTTGATTAGGTTGGAATCTTTGGATTAGGTTGTTTCCATGGAGGTGGGATGCACCTAACTGTGGGTAATACCTTTGATTAGATTTTTTCCATGGAGTTGTGACCCAGCTCATTCAGCCTGAGTCTTTTTTTTTTATCTTCATTTTATTGAGATATATTCACATACCACGCAGTCGTACAAAACAAATCGTACATTCGATTGTTCACAGTACCATTACATAGTTGTACATTCATCACCTAAATCAATCCCTGACACCTTCATTAGCACACACACACAAATAATAAGAATAATAATTAAAGTGAAAAAGAGCAATTGAAGTGAAAGAGAACACTGGGTACCTTTGTCTGTTTGTTTGTTTGTTTCCTTCCCCTATTTTTCTACTCATCCATCCATAAACTAGACAAAGTGGAGTGCGGTCCTCATGGCTTTCCCAATCCCATTGTCACCCCTCATAAGCTACATTTTTATACAATTGTCTTCGAGATTCATGGGTTCTGGGTTGTAGTTTGATAGTTTCAGGTATCTACCACCAGCTACCCTAATTCATTAGAACCTAAAAAGGGTTGTCTAAATTGTGCGTAAGAGTGCCCACCAGAGTGACCTCTCGGCTCCTTTTGGAATCTCTCTGCCACTGAAGCATATTTCATTTCCTTTCACATCCCCCTATTGGTCAAGAAGATGTTCTCCGTCCCACGATGCCGGGTCTACATTCCTCCCCGGGAGTCATATTCCACATTGCCAGGGAGATTTACTCCCCAGGGTGTCTTATCCCATGTACGGGGGAGGGCAGTGATTTCACCTTTCAAGTTGGCTTAGCTAGAGAGAGAGGGCCACATCTGAGCAACAAAGAGGCATTCGGAAGGAGTCAGCCTGAGTCTTGATTAGTTTACTGGGGCCCTATAAGAGCTTAGACAGAAGGAGCTCAGTGCTGCAGCTGAGAGAGACATTTTGGAGATGGCTGTTGAAAGTAGACTTTCACTAGCCCAGAGTTTGCCCTGGAGAAGTTAAGAGAGATGAAGCCCGGAGTTTTCCCTGGGATATGCTAAGACAGGACCCACAGACACTTAGAAACATCCTGGGAGAAAGAACCAAGAATGCACAGGAGCTGAGAGAGGAGCCGGAATACAACTGGAATCAGCAGATGCCAGCCACATGCCTTCTGAGCCAACAGACGTTTTCTGGATGCTATTGGCTATCCTCCAGTGAAAGTATCCTATTGTTGATGCCTTACCTTGGATACTTTATGGCCTTAAGACTGTAAATTTGTAACCAAATAACCCGCTTTTATAAAAGCCAATCCACTTCTGGTATTTTTGCATTCTGGCAGCATTAGCAAACCGGAACAGGGAGCATTGGTATGAAGTAGTAAACCATTCTTCCACAAAACAGCACTTGTATTCCCTTCCTCTCATTCAGGTAACATTTGGTGAGCACCTACCATATGCTGGGGAAGACATAACCTCTGTGTAAGAAGTGCGTACTCAAGCAGGAGAGAAGCAGAGACAGAAATAATTAAAATGCAATGTGCTAAGCAATGTAATAATTGTGTTAAAAAAAAAAATTGTATGGCCCATACACCCAAATACCTCAATTTGAATCTTAGCTCTGCCAATTGGCAGCTCTGCGACTTTGAGCAACTCATTTAACACTTCAGAGCTTCAGTTCTCTCATCTATAAAGTGGAAATGATAAGACCATCAAGTGCAATGGGTTGTTGTTAGGATTATATGAACTACTATATACAAATCATCTAGTTCAGTGCCAGAGCTCAATGTTATTGTTATTTTCAGTAGCAAGGACAGTGGTAGTAACAGTAATCAGTACTAAAAGCAGTAGTGAGAGTAGATGATGCATAAGGTGCAGTTGATAGGTATTGATCAGTAATGTTTTCACAGAGAAGGTGACATGTTATAGATCTTGAAGCATGAACAGAAGTTAGTCATATGGAGAAGGAGGTGAGGCCACAGATAGGATAAAATAAATTAAATGCCTCCTTCTTGGGAGATGGCATTTTCTCAAGGTAGGAGACAGAAAGTGGAATGGTTTCCTGATAGGCCTTAAATCTACCTATAGCCCTAGTGACTCTCAGAATGAGAGGAGGTCTACACTCGACTTTGGACAAGGGGATCCTTTCTGCTCCATTTTGGATTAAGGCAGAAGGTCCTAACTGACCCCGTGATTTATTTTCTTATCTTTTCTTTCCTTCCTTCTTGTCTTGTTCTCCTGTATGCTGAGTTTAAGTGGATCACTGATCTAAAATTATAGAATGAAATCTAAACTCCTTAGCATGGCATTCAAGGCCCTTCATTGTTGAAAGCCCCAACCACTCCATCCAGTCTCATTCCCAGTTACTCATCTCTTCATCCTTCCCCCACACTTCCTATGCTCCCCATTCAACTCAGCATGTTTAAAAATCAGACTTGCAATGTCCTGTCCTACTCTGATATGTTTCCCCTTCTTTGTTCCCTGCCTAATTTACTCACTATCCTCCTATTTGGGAGGAGGTGGGGGGTGGGGAGCAGGGGTTTGGTTTCTCCTTCCTAAAACTCACTATCCCTCTCCCCAGTGCCCCCTATGGAATCAGATAACAAATCCTGTGCCATGTTTTCCAGAAGTGACTTCTTTTCTCTATTCTCAGTGTTTTAGTTTCCCAGCTGCCAAGACAAATACCATGCAATGGGTTGGTTTAACAACAGGAATTTCTGGCTCATGGTCTCAGAGGCTGGAAGGGTGCAGTATCTTTTGGCTGGGCAGCAGTCTTTGAAATTCCTGGTTGTTCCATCACAGAGCACAAGGTGGCGTTTTCTCCTTTCTCTTCCAGGTTTCATTGACTTCCAGCTCTGGCTGCTCCCGGTAGCTTCTTCTGTGTTCAATTTCCTTTGCTTTCAAGGACTTTAGCCATATTGGATTAAGGCCCGTTGTCCTCATTCAGGACAGTTAAGGTTAGCACACACCTTAAGTGATAACATCTTCAAAGGTCCTGTTTACAAATGGGTTCACACCCACAGGACCAGGGGTTGGGACCTGAATATGCCTATTGTGGGAGGCAGGAGTCAATCCCCAACACCCAGTCAATGTTTAATTCAAGTTTTCATCATCTGGATTCCTTGTTTCTACTCTTGTCCCCATAAACCCATCTGCCATCCATAGAGCTTATTTTTAAAATGTAAATCCTGTCATGTCACTTTTCTGCTTAAAACTTTCCCATGGTTTCTCATTGCAGTATTTTGATGCCCTTTAGCTAAAGAACATGTCTGTAGTGAAAGATGGGTTCACTGGCTTGTTGCAATGCGGGAGACATCACAAGCGACCATGGGGCATTTCGAGAAGAAGATGTTAGGAAGGGTTTGTTATAGAATTTAGAGTTGGGTTAGGTGATTTGGGGGAAGGGTTCAAGGAAGCATAGTTTTGCTCCAGATTGAGTACTATCAGAAAGTGGGGGCAATTCTGATTTCATATCTTGATAATATTTATCTAGAAGAAGCTCTTTCTTATACCTGTGGCTGACATCTGTCACAGTTGGTTGTATACCTGTTATCTGAACTCAGCAGTTAGAATAAAATCCAGATCTCTTTCCACGCATAATCTTGTCCCTAGTAAGAAAGAAAAAAAGGTAGTCCCTGACATACAGAATGATCCGATATTCAACAATAGACCTAATATTATTACAAGTTCTTTTGATACTCACAGTCAGGTTATTTTGTTGTCTTGTTGGACAACACAGAATATAGTCGATTTTCATTATTCAAAGATCCCCTATTTCTGCTTGCTGAAATTTACTTGTAACCCCAAAATCACAATCACGGCACTTTTGTGGTTATTCCTGGGCATGCACAGATAAGCAAAAAATTTGAGTTGCTTGACTCGCACATTCCCAGTCGAGGTCAAACAAGGTGACACTCTGCCCTCTTGTTTCAGCTCTCATACTATAAACAAGTGTCCTTTTCACGGTGTATTTAATGCCACATTTTTCTCATTTTTCTGCCTTTTGTTGGTGATTTCACTGTTTGCATGTCCCCTAAGGTTAGTGTTGAAGTGCTCTCTAGTTTTTCTAAGGACAAGATGGCTGTGATGTGCTTTACCCAACAAAATGTGTGTTAGATAAACCTTGTTCAGGCATTTTTCAGGCCAACGTGTTGGCCATGAGTTCAATATTAATGAATCAAAGCCTTATTTAATGAGCTCCAGTTACCTGTTCCCCAATATCATTTATGATTTAACTTGCTTAAATTTATATTCAGAGGCTTTGTTTAAATATTGCTCTAAACCGCTCGGAAGACAATGATACTGTTTTTAGATGGGGTTAGAGCAGTCTCTAAGAAGCTGGTGAAACAAAGAACTTCCTAGGGAATCACTGTATGCAAATTTAAGGAGAAGAGCAAAAGATATAAGGTGCCTTTAAACAGAAATACACACAAAACAAGGTTATATATTGACTGAGGGAATGTTGTAATCAGAGACTTGCAGTAATCTAACCTTGTATTTCTTCTTGGGGCTGTGATTTAGTATTCTCTAATTAGTGTTCCTGGTGACTTTATAGAACGTGACGAGAACTGAAGTACCAACCTGAAGAAGTTACTGTGAGACTGTGATAAAATGAAACAAAACAAGGCCATTTAATAATTTTTGTCTAAACACAGATAAAAAACAAGGTCACTGTGCTGCCACCCACAAAATACCCCATCATAGAGTTGCCCCCACTTTCTGACAGCATCTAATCTAGAGGAAACCTCAGCTTCCTCAGATGCTCCCCCAAATCACCCAGCCAAAACCCAAATCCTGTAATAGGGTCTTCTAACACTTTCTTACTTGGATATGCGATTGTCCCCCATAGTGTGTAGTCTCCCTTGCTGCAACAATAATAAATCCATCATCTGTTTAACTACAGGTGTACTTCTTGTGGTATTTGGCTAAAGTGTCTTGAACTGGAATTATCCCCCTGCTCAGCTACCTTGAAGACAAGAAGCCCATCCTGCCTCAGGGCTAATGCATTTAACTGTTTCCTCTGCCAGAAATACCTATGGTTTGCCAAAGTCTACTCATAGCTGGTCTCCTTTGCATCATTCAGACCTCAGGAGAATGTAACTTCTCGAGAAAGGCCTTCATGGCCTCTATTATTAGTAATTCTATCATATCACCTTTTCTATTTCCTGCATATTTCTTCTCCTGCTCTTGAAATTACATTATTGGGTGTTGCCTCTCTTCTCCCATCAGAAAGCAAATTTCAAGAGGTCAGGGACTACGTTGTTTTCATTGCTGCATCCTTGTGCCTGGCACGTTATAGTTTCTCGGTAAATATTTGTTGATGAATAACTAAAACATCTCTTACCATGAGCCTTATGGCATCCCGTTAATGGATCTCTCTGACTCCAGCCACTCCACCCCCAACACAGCTCTCACATATCTGCCTGAATTTTATTCTAAAACAAAGGGTAGATCCCGGTACACCTCCTCATCAAAAACCTTCCACTGTCTCTCTCTTTCAGACATGGTCACCTCACTCCTCTCATCTTATCTCCTATAGTAGCCCTCACAGGGCAGAGCTCCAGCCATGGTGAATATTCCCAAATGTGCCACATGTCTTGCAGCAGCCAAGCCACTTCATCTGCATTCTCTTCCCCTTCCCCTCCCACTCTTATTTTTTCCTGAGAGCAAAATCCTATTCATCCTTCAAGGCCTGACTCCCAAATGCCTCTTCAGAAAAGTTGTGCCTGATCCTTCCTTCCTCTGGGCTCCCAAGCTCTGTTATACCTGTGGCAGTACTACCCCATCCTGACTTCTTTCGTGGTTGTGTACCTGTTGTCTCTTGAAAGAGAACAGGAGTGTTTCAAGGGCAGGGAACTACCAGCTCTTTGTGCCTGTTTCTTCATTGGTAAAATAAGAATACCTATACCTACCTCATAGGGTTCTTATGAGGAGCACGTGATTTAATGCATGTGAAGTGATTAGAACAATGACTGGCACACAGCAAATGTTATAAAAGTTTGCTACCAGCATAATTGTTCATTTCTATATCTTAATACTGGCTTAAAGTAGGTATCAGTATGTTTTACTGATGAACTTGATTGGAGCTGGGTAGGAAACTTCTGAAAGACTGAGCTTTAGAGCGTAAAACTAGGTTTGGAATATTGGCATATTCTTACTGACTTATCAAGTTATTTGTATACACCCCCAACCCTTCCACCACACCAAGCTTGGGGGATGGAAGTCAATAACTGTTAAGGGAGAGAAGAGAAAATAGTCCTAATCCTTTACCTAGTAGGGACGTAGGGTTAGTCTAACCTAAAGTCACCTGCCTCAGAGTTTAAAAGTTTCCTTGGGTCAATTGCTCAAATGCCATTTATCTGTGAAGGAATAGCATATTTAGACATCACTTGTTAATGTGAATTCAGGTACCCCAGAATGTGTCTCAGGGAAGAGATGGGACCTAGGACCACCAAATTATAGTAGGAGGTAGGGATTGGAAGGCAAAAGAAGCCCCAGTCAGGAGTTGATGCTTCCAAAGTTTCCAAATATTATTACAGGAAAGGGAACTAGAGGGAGCTGGATGCAAGAGAGGGAGAAGGATGTAAACAGAGATACCAGATGTTTTGTTAGATGAGTGTGGTCTAATGGGGAATGCTCTGGACCCAGGCTGTAGTTCCAATTCTTCTGGCTGGGGAACCAGGGTAGATTGCTGAAACTCTTTGGCTCTCTCATGCTGATGTTTAATGAAGCGATTGAACTAAATGAAGTTTCAGTTCTTTCTGTCTTAAGAGGAGGGTGTGGGTATAAGGAGGGATGGTTCTAAGTCTAAGTACATGCTTTAACACATCCTGGGGTGGCATCTTGGTTTACATGTTTCCTTGGCTTCTTCTAAAGCCTGTCAGGCTCCTTCAGGACTTGTCTGACCTCTCTTACTGTGAAAGTCCTCATTTGGTACAAAGACCAGCCTGGGCCTCAACCCTCCAGAGCTGGGTGCTTTCTAGAGGCTGTGTGTAAGACTGGGTTGTCTTCTAGTGGCTGAAGGCCTGCAGGCACAATATTGAAGTCTAAGCTGTGACCAGATGGCTCCTGGGAAGCAACTGTTATTTCTCAGAGACACTTGGAAAGTTCTCTACTCAACCGAAAGTCTAACTTGAATCCAAACTATTTGAGACATTAGATAAAATACACTCAGTGATGCCTGTATGTCATTTACAAGTACTTTCAGATTAGTCAATCTTGTCTAAACCATAAAACCACCTGTGAAGTTGTTGTCATTATTTCCATTTCCTAAGTGAGCCTTAGGAAAAAAGCGACTTGTCCCAAGGTTTGGAAACTTATACATGTTCCGTCTTAGAGCAAGATTTGGCACAAGTCAGTACTGGTTTTATCCAAGGAAAGTGAATTACAGAGATGGAGGATGGATTTCAGTATAGGATGATCTCAATTACCAGGTGTCCCATGACAGTGGGGTGGAGTGAGCTTTGGAGCCATAAAACTCCAGCCCTTTGTCATATATTAGCTGAGGGAATTTGGGCAATTTAATTGTTCATTCTCATTTCCCTCATTTGTGAAAGGGAATAAATATAAATCTCAGAGATTCATTAATAGTGCAGTGCTGTCTGATATGGTAAATAAGTAAATGTATTATTCTCTTCCATACTGTCTTGAATATGTAGATAGAAATACAGAATCTCTCAGCAGTTTGTCAAATTTTCCATGATGTGATTTTCTACAACTTCGTTTCCATCTTAACTGACTAGAAATGGCCTAATCAGGGTTCTTCTCTGTCTTTCATGACTTGTTTGGGGGTCAAATACTAGAAATTAAACCATGTAAAAGGAAATCATCCTCAGTAGCAGGCTAGCTGATATGATGGGACAGCATACCCAGAGGGTAACACAGCACTGGCCTGGTGTAAGGACAATCTACCTTTTCTAGGCTGACTGGCTCTGGGATTTTTGCCCAGTGGCCTGGCATGGAGATTTACACAGCATGCTTGATTGAACCTGGCCCTGGCTGAGAGGATTACATTTCTCCAGTGTTGAAATCACTTGAAATTCCCCTTGCTCATCCAAAGACACAGAAATAAAAGAAGCAACTCATGGTCTTGCCAGGGTGAGATCTCATTAGCCATTCTTGCACCTTTTATTTCTTATGTGCCAAAAGTAGATTCAAGTAACATATTTAATGTTAAGGATCACATGCACACAGATTTTCTTATCTCACACCCCATACATGTTTCATCAAAAGATCAAATTATTTTTTTGCCCTCTCTTTATCTGTGGGCCTCAGGGCTCTATAGAAGCTTTAGAGCCAGAGATGAATGAAGCTTTTACGATTTCCACTTCTTGAATGTACCAACATTCATGGGGCTCATAATTGGATTTGCTGGAAGTAGAGGTGGGATGAGATAGGAGGTTTAAAAGAATGCCCTGGCCTAAACTATGTTAGTATCTTCTATTAAATAAAGGATAAATCAAGTGGTATCCAATTCTTTTTTCTTTTTTTTTTTTTTTTTCCTTTCCTCTTCCCAATCCCTTCACATGCTGGTGGAGGCCCCTTAGCCTACATCTCTATTTTATGCCTTCAGAGAGGGAGACATACTCAGAGACTTCATGAGGGGCTGATTCACAAAAAAAGACCTGGCTCTGAAATATTTACTTGTCCTCTCCCTGTTTGACCGGTGGTCAGTCACAACAGTGAGTCATCCGTTGGGCTTCAATCCACAGCAGCTTGAAATAACAGCAATACCAGGGTTATGACTTTACACTTTCCATTTTTATTAAAACTCTCACTTCCCCCAAACCTGATTCTCTTAAAGCTAATTTTATTCCATGCTTGGCCTTTGAGTTTGTGCTAATTTGCAAGCCTTTTCCAAATCACCCTCTGAAATCAATGCAAGACAAAATTATCAACTCTTATCCATGCAAATCCTTGATGGGCTCAGGAAAACTGAATCTCTCTCCTCATAGAAAGGACTTTTCTGGGGGCCAGTGGGATGAAGGAATCTTCTTCGCAAAGGAGCTAGAAATTAAATTTCTATGCCTTATAAATATCTATATATATTTAAGCATGTGTGTATGTGTGTGAGAGCATGTGTGTGTATATATATCTCAAAAACTTTCCTGTTCATATATATATATGAAACAAGGAAACTAAAATCTAAATGGCGTTTAAATATATATACTTCCAATGTCTTCATTATCCTATCTATATCATAAGATACATGCCTAGAACAGTGGCCTATTTAATATCAGTCCCTTATTCAATTTGTTTTATACATTTCAGATAAACATGAAGCAATCTCTACACATTCAAAGATCTCATACATGTTTATGCTTTTGTTATTACAGCTAAGTGCTCATTTCTCTTTTATCTACCTTTTTCTAAGGGTTTTCCCAACATCAAGTTTCTTTAAGGAGAAACTAATACACAGCCCTTAGCACAGTGCTGGAAAAGCACTCAAGACTTATGCTTTTGAGACCTAATCAAGACTTGCACATCTTCCTATTTCCTCTCATTCGATAGTTATACTTGTACCTTTTCTGGAGCCTCTGCACTTCCAATCTGCCTTTTATACACAGATATTTCTTCATATGCAAGTCAACAGAGCTTAAATCAGGCACCACTGATTTCCAAAACTTTGCAGATTATCTGTCCTGCTACAGACACTGGATATAAAAACAAAGCACCGGGAGGAGTCACTACTTTCTGATTAATGATCTGAAGTTTGTCCTATCTTTTTCCATTAAAAAAGGAAAAGAGCCTAAAATACTATGCAGAGAAATCTAAGAGCTGCAGATTACTAAGCAGATCAAAAATACTGCTCCTAAGCAGAAGAAACCATTTAAATAAGGAAAAGTGTGAATGAAATGAACCTCTATGTGTTCAATGGGGAATTATATACTTGTGCTAAATTTACAAACAAAACAGAATCAAATTATAGCGGTAGCGGGACCTAAATATTTATTGCCTCTTTCAACCAGGTAACTCTTTCCTGTTTCTCTCCCAATTTCTTTCTCTTTTTGTACTCAGCCATCCTCTGAGGTGCAACTGAGCTACCTCCTCCAAGAGGAAACTGTTTTTGGCCATCATTGATTTTCCTTTGAACTCCAAAACACTTAAACCTGTACCTTTCAATTCAACTCTTATTATTACCCTCTTATTTTATATGTATAGATCCTTATTTCCCCAAATGCATGTTAAAGAGCAGGGCCTTAATTCCTGTTTTCTACAATACCTAGCCCAGAGCTAAGCATAGACTTCAACTAATACTGCCTCAGTGGAGTTTTGGACATCAATCCATGTGGGAAAGGATATAAGTTGTCACCCATTTCCCCCTCACATAACCTATTCCAAGGCCCTCATTGATTGAAGTTAGAGCATTTTATGATATGTATGGTTCTTATAGGAACATTAAATGAACAAAGTCCTGTCTCTCTGTTATACAGCAGGAGTCTTGCTGTACCTTGTTTCAGAATCTCTGGCATTCCTAGTGGGACAGAGTGGGCCTCACCCTCTCTCTTCTCATGATTAAGTCCAGAGAATGTGTGGCAAGAGTTCTGTGGCTTTTTAACCTGAGTAGTATTCCACCTATTGTACACGAATGCCTGCATTACGATGCCCACATCACTAATTACAGTAAATTAGTAGAGGTGCCCTGGTAGAAGCTGCATCCAACCCAATACTCAAGAACTTTATTGGACACTTGAAACCAGACTGTTTTACAATAAAATCCCCAGCTTCCTAAATTGGGAAATTTGGTGGCTCAAAACCTTTTCCCAAATGGAATCATAACTCCAGCTGTTCTTTGTCAAGCAGAGGGAAAATATACTACTTTTAATACTGAAATTGTGCCACTGACCCATCAGGACACATAATGGGGGTTGCTTTGTATCAGGGATGAATTTCATGGATACATCCTCCAAATTTCTGTGGCAATAAGGTCCAGTGATACAAATTCATAATCAGGTTTCTAAAGTAAATGGCACCTGGACTTCAGAATGACAAAGATCTGGGTTCAAACTTCAGTTTGCCATTTGTTAGCTGTGTGACCTTGACCAAGTTATAAATCTCTGTGAGCTTATTTTCTCATCTGCCAACTGGGAATACCACCACCTCTCTCACTGGCTTGTCATGTGAGTTATAAAACTATATATTATAACTAAAGCCCCTGGCATAGTGTGCCCCAATATAGTACTCAACAAATGTTGGCTACTATTATTTTTATTATCCAGGAGTTTGAATTGTCTAGAGTCCATGATTTTTAATTCACTGACTCAGGCTTCTCTCAGAAGAGTCATCCAGAACTACGGTTAAAAATACATTCCTTCTGTGAGTAGAAGAGGTTAAAGCACTGTGGTGTAAAGATGGTGCCCTACCCCCACTCCCTTGTGCCCCCAAAACACACACCACACACACACACACACTCATACAAACCAGACTAATCCTATGTGCCCATATGTCCGTCTCCAACCCTACTTGATGAAAATGCCTGTGGTCTAAAGGTTTTCACAAAGTTAAGGTTTCAAAAGTGAGGCCCCAGAGAACTATGTATATTCCATTAGAGAAGAAAGCAAGGCAGTGAGAGAGGGATAACTGCTACATTTTCTGATCCTTAGCAAAAGAATGGCTCCCATGTGCCAGGATCCCAGTCTGACGAGAAGAAACAACACGAAGATCATGTATGGACCTCACTGACCACTGAGAAAGCTCTTGAAGCACCTTCAGGCCCCACAGCTTCTTCTCAAAGAGACCACTATCTCCAACAGTAGAAGACAACCTGTCAGCCTCGTTGGCGGGAATCTTGTGTTCCAGAAGCACCATGAGCTCTTCTAATTGGAAAGCAAAGGCAGCAACTTGAAGTAGAAGAGTATGTATAGCCTGATGGAAGTCATCTTCAGTGGGGGTAAAATGCATCCGCTGGTCTTCTAAAAGCTTGGTCAACATAACATGGAAGGTACGATAAGCTTGGAGGTTCTCTTGGAGTCGCTCTGCCTCGGTCAGCTCATTCCACCGATCAGTGCTTGCCATCGGCACGCCATCCACTGAGTCCAGGTCCATGTTCTTGTTCAGGTCCTGATGTTTAACCTGGCCGAAGATACAGGGAAGCATCATGTCTTCTGTAATCACCCCATTGCCTTCATTTAAACCACCCCTAAGTCTCATATAAAATCTTGAGACCTCACACAAGGATCCAAGTTGAAAATAAAATAAAATGTCCAGAACACCAACTCTTTATTTGGGGAAGACCTAAACTCCCTGTAATTACATACCATTTTGAATACATATGCCTTTGGTTGGGGAGTAGGGGTGGGAGTGGGTAGAATCTACAACCTTTCATTATTTTCTAAACGTTTTAACTTAAAAACCACTGGTCCAGAAAACTTTTTCCTCATTTCAAACTCTCTCCTGGAAACACATTTCAATCATACAGGATTTTTAAGTATTTAAGCATATTTGTGTACACTGGCCACTCTAATGAAGCTCTAGAATGCAGCTAACGTGTAATTTTAATAACCTCTCTCCTCACTGCCAATTCTCAATGGTAAGGACAATCCTTTAGAGAATGCAGTGGGAAAGTGAGAAATTGGTGCTTCACAGTGATTTCTGACTGGTAGAGCTGTATGATGATAAACCAACTCTCAGATAACCTAAACTCAAAATCCACAGAGGCCAGGAATATTTCCACAGCAGTCTTCATGGGAAGAATGATGGGGATCCCCTTTTTCCAGAAAACCAATCTGGAACTACATGGTTAGCTTTTTGAAAATTTGGCAGTTCCATATGAATCTTCTGGAGGAACCTTCTGAAAGCTTAGGTGGCCTTTATGTTTAGACAAGAACACTTTTTGATACATAAGTTTAAAAAGAGGGTGATTAATACTGTATAGGAGAAATTAGTTGGGTGCACAAATTTCTCCTAGGTTCATATTTCCTCCAATGCTTTAAATCCTACTCTGCCTTTCATTTACATAGCTCAAAAATTCAGAACAATGGTGAAAAACTCCAACTTACTCTGGTAAAATTCAGAATGTAGGCAATTGTATTAGGAACAGCCTCCAAGACATATATAGCCAATCCTACCTAGAACCCCATATATATTATCTCATTGAAGGAAGACGCTTCCCAAACAGCCCTGGAGGATGAAATTTAGGTCAACTGAGTTTCCTTAAGGGAAAGGACCATATCAAATAGTAGGTGTGCAATACATGAATGACCATGTGATTGAGTCTTTCATAATTAGTAATGGTGCTGGAGGATGATGGTAAGGGGCTGGATCAAAAGTGATAAGGGGAAAATATACAACAGCAAAATAGGCAACTTACGTATGATTCCATAATAGCAGTCAGGTCTGAATGAATCTTCCTTGCTAGCCAGATAGAACGGGTGCAGAGGTCCCGGAGGTGAGGGGTCAGTGGTAAATGTTCTGCGATCGCCATCTCCTAAATCAACTGTCCCAGGAAACGAGTGAGCTGGGTTTGCTTCTGTCTACACTGGTCCAAGTAAGAAATGTGACTCTCACAGACTAAATCCACTGGGCATTCTGTACTAATGAGATTGTGCACCCCACCCCCATCCCCTGCCTGACTCAGAGGTGGCAGCAAATTCCTGGCTGCGGATTTTTGTGCCTGTGGAATCAAAGGCCCCTTTTTAACGAGCTTTTTTCCCTGCAGTATCTGCCGCCATCTCTCTCCTCCACTTAGTGCATAGCATACTTGTTTTTCTCATTGTTTTGCTTTTGCACTTAGCAACAAGATCACACTAATCCTCATGACACCCTTGCCTAATGTAATCTATTTTATATACACACATATAATCAGTTCATTTTATCATCCTTTGTGCTCTCCACATCCTTTTCTTTTTGGGGGACCTGGTAAAAAGGTGTTCATTAATAAGCTAATAATATTAATATTAAAAATTGTAATATTTGATAATAAATATTGCCATTTATTAAGTACCTACCATGGGCCAGAGACTATGCTAAAGTCTTTTAAATCAAACCTCATTTGATCCCTACAACAATTCTATGAGGTAATTCCTAGTTTTACAAAAGTAGAGACTGAGACTTAAAAGGTCTAAATAACATGCACAAAATGCAGTAGCTAGATTCAAGATTTAAATACAGATCTTTGATTCTACAGCTGTTACACCCACTGACTTTCTAATCTCATTCTTTCTTTAGGTATTCACTTTTCATTTAAGAAATAAAACTTGTATAAAACAGACCCTTTAAAATTACATCTTTTCCATTCTTTCGCTATTTTTCAAGTTGGCTGAATTTACACTTGATTAAAAATCAACCAAGGAAGCATCACTAATCTCAATTATAGTGTCTTCCTGTTACCTAGAGGATGAGGAAGGTAATGTTCAGGCCTGTTCTCCTCCAAAGGACAGGAAACACCCAACCAACCCTGAATTGCCAAAACTTCAAAGGGACCTCCAATAGTTTGCCAAATGATTACAGAATCATATAGCATTTTAGCACCAGAAATCAGAAATCAGGAACTAAACTGAGCCAAAGTTAACTACCTGATTCTTAACAAGAGCAAATAGTATATTACCCACATAAAACACACTTTAAAGGCACTTGGTCTTCTAATTTAGCAGCTTCAAATATTTACTGCTAGGATAACTGTAACCCAGTACAACCAAGGAAGACAAGTTGCTTCCGTGAAGACAACCTTTATTTTTTTCTTTACATATTTATTTTGGATATGTCTTACTTAGATTAAGAGAAAACAAGGATTTGAAAAGCAGAGTATCCCTTTTATTATATATATATTTTACATAACCTTTTCAACCTAGATTCAGTAACTACCTGTCTCTCCCATCAAAGGAGAAGGGTCCTGCACATTACAATAGGCAAAAAAGGCTTTTAGGAAATAAAATATTTTAAATTGATCCATTACAATTTTTCAGTTTTCTTGAGTACTACATTAGAAAGTAAGATGACAGAAGGAAGAAAAACTGGTATTTCAAACAACCAGACTGTAATAACCTTAGTTGATAGTACACTGTTTATGTATTTTTTTCCAAAGAGGTACAAAGTAGGTTTAAGTGATCCATGTGGATGCTTTTCCATCTTAATTTTTTTTATTCCTAGTAATCACAGCCAGTGTTTGTCCAAATTTTCTGAAGCATATTAAGGAGTCTCAATTATGCAGAATAACCCTGGGCAATCACAAACTAGAGGGAAGCACATCTCAGAAATATTGAGTAGTTGTATCTCAAGTACATTATCAGAATTTAGAACTGCCAATTCAAGATGGAGAACATGCAGTGGGAAGAGTTATTTAAAAGGAAACAGAATTAAACTAAGGGTATGAACTACAGATTTTTAAGATGAAAAGAGCTCCTTGGAAGGACAATGAAGTAAGCAGCATGGGGAACAGAAAGGAAAAGGGAAGAGGGCCTAGTATAACATAAGTTAATTTATACCAACTCATTACTATGCTATCACCCCTGTCCCAAAAGGAAAAATAAAGCCCTTGAAAAATGATAGAAAAATTGCAAACTGCTGCAATGATTTATTGAAGCGAATTGCAGGCAAATGGTAGCTATGAAGAGGGCCAAAGGACAAAAAAAAAGGAAGTTTTTAATTATTAGAACTATGTTTCTTTGCTGGGGGTGGGGGAGTAGTATAGGGAAGGGAAACAGATTTTCCCTGTATCTCAGAAAGAAAAGTTGTGTTTTGTTTTTTTTTTTTAATGCAGTTTGCTTTTATGGTAGCTAAAATATCTGATGACTAACCCATTGCAAATGAAATTTATGGAGACAAAGGATAAAACAAGTGTGGGGTATATTTGCTAGCCAGTGAATCATTACAAAGTGGACTTATATTGAGGTAAAACAACTTTGTTGTAGACCCCCCAATCAATCTTGGAACAATTTCTAATCTACTCAACATACCAAAGTCAATTCCAAACCCTTACTGTGGGCCCCAAAGCATCCCTTCTATCCTCATTCCATTTTCTACCCCCATATTGGAGGGAAGGCAAATCTGCAACACTTTGAAAAGAAAACAATGGTGCATTTAAGACTGTTCACTTGTAGGTGTCTCACGCCCCATTCCCTGGCACCCAACCATGGATAGTAGTGGGTGTAAAGGAAGCCTCTTTCAGAGATGACATTTTGTTACCCCAATTTTTGGGGAAAAAAATAAATCAAAGAGAAAATTGATAAATTTTATAATTTCAGTGTTTGTGTGAAAAATGAGCTGTTCCTTATATTGTATTCAGCAAGACTTCATTCTTTCTAACAATCATCCAGCAATTTCTGACAACAATGAATAGGGCAAGTCTTCAATTCCAGCTTCTGAAGTATGTAGAAGGATAGAATTGCCCTTCTAATTCTCTAAAAAATAAGCCAAAATAGATTTTTAATTTCTATGAGTTATGAACTTATTCAAAAACACTACCTGTCTCTCCCATGGACAGTAATAAGCAACCCACTCCATGAAAATCCCTATCCCAAGGGAAGTGGCAATTCCCAGAATTTTAGATTAAAGTCAAAGCCATTATTATACAGATTATTAACTTTGCCTATTAGAGCCTTTCTTCTTCTGAAGTATTACTATTAAAAGGGAAACAAAACAGAGCAGTTTCCTTTGACTTAAAACTTTAGGACCCCATAGACTTGTGTTCCTTCACTAATGACAGTGTCTTTCACTAAGAGGGATCTGGAATGAACCAGTGATAAAGCAATGCATAAAAAAAAAAAAAAAAGGGCCAGAGAGGGGCCAATAGGCAGGTATCTGTAAGGAAACAGTGGGGACAAAAAAGAAAAAGATTCACAAGAGATCATCTTTTATCTGTAATTCAGACCCTGAACAACCCATCTCATCCCCTTAAAAACTCCCTAATCTCAAAAAAACCTCAAAGACCACTAGTTAGCATGAACCTAACTCCTTCTTTAAAAAGGCTTCCAACAAGCGCTTCCAAACAAGTGCTAGGATATTGTAGTGATTTTGTTAGTGCTGAGGACCAGCTTTCTTTAAAGGCCACTGAAAAGCTATGATTTGAGAGGCTGGCTGTGCTTCTATAACCCTATGTCCTGCCTTCAAAAGTACCTCTTGTGGATAGGATCCCATGCCAGAATATCTAATCTCTCCCAGCCCCACAAAATATAGCAACAAAGACCAAAAAGAAAAAGAAAAAAAAAAAAAAAAATCAGACTTTCCATTAATAAATAAGGAATCTCAGTTCCACAACACAAAAACACACATGTTCAAAGTGCAAATTTCCGCCATTAGCCTGGGACTTTTCTCACTGTCTCACTGATACAGAGCCCTGTCTTACAGTCAGAGAGACCATGTAGAGGGCAGCCCCCTCCCTCTTGGGAACCTGCTTCCAAGCAAGTGAGCACCACTGAGAGCCATATGGGGGTTTTGGGAGGGGGACTGAGGTGGTGGGGTCAAAGAGGAGGGAGGTGGTCCCCATGTATTCTTCCCTTCTGAAGCCCAGTGGGGAATGGAGGAAAAGGGGGATAAGAGATGTGTGCTGTTTTAACAGCTCACCCTAATAAGGGGCCCTAAAGTGCCAAGTCAAGCTGCCAGCCTCTGAAGATTAAAATTATACGATACTCTGAGGATAAGTATGCTGCAGT
The DNA here is from genome assembly GCF_015220235.1 of Choloepus didactylus. Classification (NCBI taxonomy): domain Eukaryota; kingdom Metazoa; phylum Chordata; class Mammalia; order Pilosa; family Megalonychidae; genus Choloepus; species Choloepus didactylus. The sequence goes on from NC_051312.1 coordinate 18,632,863, forward strand.
GGACAGAAGCCAGAACCATAGCGCAGCAGTAAAGGGGAAGAGGGGATTTATAGGATGGTTATATACCATAAGAGTTAGAAGTTGATCCAGAGTACATCAGTTATAGGTTGGAAAAGGTAATCTGTTGATTAGCAGGAAGTCTGCCTGGCTGGAAATGAGTTTGATAACCCTCACTTTTAAGAGCTGCTTCTTTTTTTTTTTTTTTTCTTTTTTGGTCCACCTTTGTGCTAAGGCAGCATAACTTTTATAAAGGGGACAACAGAGGGAGAATAGGGGATAGGTGTGTGTGTGTGTGTGTGCATGTGTTGTATGGAAAGAGCAGGCCCTTCAGTTATTTTACTAGATTTTAAATGCTTTAACTTTTTTTTTGTCCTTTTCATCTTTTAAATACAAAGTCTGAGCAGTCCCAGTGCCCAAAGTCCTCCTCCCACTAAGGTCCAGTAGAGTCTGAATCTTCAATCAGAACCTCTGTGGTAGCACCGAGGATATCCGAGTTCATGACCAGCCCTTCAGTGCCCCCACTGCTGCCGCTTCCCACAAAGATCTTCCCATCAGCCATTAGGCTCACCCGTTCTGTCCCACTGCAGTATGACTTTGACATCCCTTCAGCTTCGAGCAATAGGCACTCTCCAGAGGTTGAGTTTCCCAAGGGCTCAGGAAGAAGAGGAAGACCCTGACCATCTGCAGGTTGCGTCAGGGACTCTGGGTTAGTGCCCAAGATATCTGTGCTGGTGATGAGGGCGCCTGCATTGGCAGCCAGAGCTTCTGCAATCAGCACCTCAGGGTGGCTTTTTGCTTTGTGTGCCACTACACTGTCCTTCTTCTCAAATTTTTTGCCACAGATATTGCAAGAGAACTGGTAGAAGGAGTCTGCATCATGCTTCTTCATGTGCCAATTAAGGGATGCCTTTTGTCGACAAGTAAATCCACAGATCTCACATCTAAAAAGAGTGGAAGAGGAAATGGCAGGTTAAATAGAGAAATAAAGAGAGCTCTTATTTGGGATCAGGATGAGGAAAAGTTACTAGATGGAAAAACGAATCTGATTTTTCCTTCTGTTTTCTTCAGAAACACAGGAATCAGAAGAATAAGGTCACTGGCTATCTCCCCCTACATCTAATACCCACTCCTTAATTTGGGAAAAGTAAACAATGGTCACAGCTCAGATGTTTGTAAAAGGGCTAACTCTCAAGTGGGTTATATGCTCTTCTCACCCAGATGTTCACCAGTAAATAAATACTCACTGTAATGGCTTCTCCCCAGTATGAATCATCCGGTGCACTGCCAGATTGTGGGAACTCTTGAAGGCCCGAGCACAATATTCACAGATATAGTCCCTTTGATCTAAGAAGAAAAATAATGCTGTTAGTGTTCCATTTAGAACCCCTCTAAGTATTTTTCTTAGCTTACAGTAAGTAGATGACCTGGCAATGCTGTTTTCAATTGGATAAACAAAATTTAAAAAGGAAATATACTATTTTCACATTTTAGTCCTCACATTCAGTAGCATGTAGACCCACTAAAAAAAAAAAAAAAACAAAAAAACTAGAGAGAAATATAAATGGAATCCTAATCTCAATATTACCACTAATCCAGATCTTGGGTAAATTCATTAGCAAATAAATAACTGCATGTTCTGAAGATTCTGTTCTTTAGTTTTTCCCAGATTGTGAAAATGGAATACTTACATATATATATAAAGAATTTGGCATTCCCTAGAAGAAAACTTTTCCGTATCTAAAGTGGCAATTATATCCTGCTTCAGGTTTAAAAAAATGTTACCCAAGATAATTTAAACTTCTCTCAAAAGATTCAAGTTGCTGCCATCAAATATATATATGAACAGTACTTGTATTTCTTTACCTTATTCTATCTCACATCTTCTGAAATATTCAACTACTTCCTTCTGTCTTTTCATAATACCCCCAAATTCCACAAGATATTTGATGAATGTGGTAACATAGTATGGAATCTACAGGGCAAAACAGCACTGTATTTATTTCTTTACCACTTGCTTGGAGCCCTTGGACAAATAGGTACTCAACAGATATCAGAGGAAGGAATTATCACTGCATTTTCTATTAATTTTACTTAAAATTATTAGAAACAGTCACAGAGAAAACAAGAGTACAAGTTAAAAGGTGAACAGTATACAATTTGATTTAACACACCTTCAAAAACAACTCTAAAACCAAGTACAGGAAAAGAGCCACGTTGTTCTCAAACTTGAGTGTACACAGGGATCTTATTAAATGCAGATTCTGATTCAGCAGGTCTGAGGCAGGGCCTGAGATTCTGCTTGATGAACAAGATGCCATTGCTTACGGGTCTGTGCTCTACATATTGAGAAGGAGGTCTTAAAATGACAGGTTTTGTATACTTTTTCAGCTCCATAGTAGCATGGCAAACCTGGGTGTGGCCTACATTTGCTTAAATAAATTATCTGTAACTTCAAAATTTGTCTGTATTAACTAATTTGGCAAAGGAAAAGGATCTAAAAGACACCATAAAATTGTATTAATCTAAATTATTTGCAGTAGCTTGAATTTCTAAAGCAGTTTCTTATACTAGGCTTGTAATATTTAGCTAAAACAGTCTAAACTAGTTGCCAGAGACTATTGTCCTACGTGATAAAACAGTATTAATAGCGAACATGAGTGAAGATATGGAAGCATCTATCAAGAAACAGCAGAGATGGTATTTTCTCTCAAGAAATATAGTATAATGCAAAGACTGTAGACTTTGGAGTGATGAAGACCCGAATCAAAATCCTGGACTTCTGAAAAAATTTACCATATGCCAGGCTCTGTGCAGTAACTAAGCACTTTATACGTTATCTCATTTCATTCTTACAGTAACTGTGATATTGGTATCATTACCCTTACTTTACAGATGAGTAAAAGTGAGAAGAGGAAAAATTAAGTAACTTGCCTAAGTCACACATACAGTAAATGATACAGTATAGACACATCAGTGTGACCTTGGGCAGGAGACACATCTCCGCAACTTTAATTCCTAATCTTATCCTTTAGGATTATTGTGAAGATAACATAGTAGTCAAGCGTTTGGCACATAATTAGTGGCAGCTCTAATACACAGTCCAATTTGCTACTATTAGCCTCACATGCACTGAGTGACTATAAATGAATGGAATTTAAGTCCATTCTATAGTATGTATTATGAAGATATGCAGTCTCTCTTTATGAGTCAGTAGCTCCTACAGAAGTCCACATGAGACTTTTATGGCTAGCCTTTATGATTTCAATAGCAGCAGAAGTCCCAGGAGCTATTTAGTAGTTAGCATAAACTAATAAGCAAGCCTCTTTTAACATTTAGGCTTTGTCTCCATATCCCCAACTTTTAGTTCTTAAAGAGTTACTACAAGTACATACCTGAAACAGAATTAGAAAATCCTGGTTCTGCTAAAAACTAGCTATATGACCATGGGCAAGTTAGATGATGATGCTAAGCCTCTGGTTTTTTAGCTATAAAACAAGGCTAATACAAACAAACTTAATGGTGAGTGGATAGAAGAGCAATAATACATGTAAAGTGCTTAGTACATAGTTGTCCAGATTATGTGCTCAGTAAAAGATCATCATCCATGTCATAAAAGTTCTCAAAGAAGTCAAAGATAGAAGTTGAAAAGCCCTAGTGTGTTCATCCCTTGCAAGATTTATGCTTTATTACACTTTATTTTCATACTTTTCTCCCACACTTGACTGCAGATCCTTATAAGAAGATTTGTTTTAAAAAAAAATTATTTCGGTCACTTCCTGATCCTTGCTCAAGAGGCGTCCAGAGAAGTTTTAGTTACTCCTCCAGGAAAGTAGGTAAAAAGCCAGGAACTGCGTGGACTAGACACCACAGAGCAATCTGTCTTTGGGCATACTTCATACAACACTCATGAAAATGTCAAACTGCTGAGATCAGCGAAATCTGTAAGTTTTTGCGGCCAGGGGACCCGCGCCCCTCCCTGCCAGGCTCAGTCCCGTGGGAGGAGGGGCTGCCAGCTCCGGGAAGGAGAAGGGAGAACTGCAGTGGTAGCCCTTCTCGGAAACACATTCTACTGATCCATACTCCAACCATAGACAGACTGAGACCAGACACCAGAGAATCTGAGAGCTGCCAGCCCAGCAGAGAGGACACAGGCATAGAAAAAAAAAAATAGCACGAAAAACTCCAAAATAAAAGCAGAGGATTTTTGGAGTTCTGGTGAACACAGAAAGGGGAAGGGCGGAGCTCAGGCCTTGAGGCGCATATGCAAATCCCGAAGAAAAGCTGATCTCTCTGCCCTGTGGACCTTTCCTTAATGGCCCTGGTTGCTTTGTCTATTAGCATTTCAATAACCTATTAGATCTCTGAGGAGGGCCCCTTTTTTTTTTTTTTTAAATCTTTTTTTCTTTTTCTAAAACAATTACTCTAAGAAGCCCAATACAGAAAGCTTCAAAGAATTGCAATTTGGGCACGTCAAGTCAAGAGCAGAACTAAGAGAGCTCTGAGACAAAAGGCAATAATCCAGTGGCTGAGAAAATTCACTAAACACCACAACTTCCCAAGAAAAGGGGCGTGTCCGCTCACAGCCACCATCCTGGTGGACAGGAAACACTCCTGCCCATTGCCAGCCCCATAGCCCAGAGCTGCCCCAGACAACCCAGTATGACAGAAGTGCTTCAAATAACAGGCACACACCACAAAACTGGGCGTGGACATTAGCCTTCCCTGCAACCTCAGCTGATTGTCCCAGAGCTGGGAAGGTGGAGCAGTGTGAATCAACAAAGCCCCATTCAGCCATCATTTGAGCAGACTGGGAGCCTCCCTACACAGCCCAGCAGCCCAGAACTGCCCTGGGGGGCACTCACCTGTGACATAGCACAGTCATCCCTCAACAGAGGACCCGGGGTGCACAGCCTACAAGAGGGGCCCACTTGCAAGTCTCAGGAGCCATACGCCAATAACAAAGACTTGTGGGTCAGTGGCAGAGACAAACTGTGGCAGGACTGAACTGAAGGATTAGACTATTGCAGCAGCTTTAAAACTCTAGGATCATCAGGGAGATTTGATTGTTAGGGCCACCCCCCCTCCCCGACTGCCCAGAAACATGCCCCACATACAGGGCAGGCAACACCAACTACACACGCAAGCTTGGTACACCAATTGGGCCCCACAAGACTCACTCCCCCACTCACCAAAAAGGCTAAGCAGGGGAGAACTGGCTTGTGGAGAACAGGTGGCTCGTGGACGCCACCTGCTGGTTAGTTAGAGAAAGTGTACTCCACGAAGCTGTAGATCTGATAAACTAGAGATAAGGACTTCAATAGGTCTACAACCCCTAAAAGAACCCTATCAAGTTCAGCAAATGCCACGAGGCCGAAAACAACAGAAAATTATAAAGCATATGAAAAAACCAGACGATATGGATAACCCAAGCCCAAGCACCCAAATCAAAACATCAGAAGAGACACAGCACCTAGAGCAGCTACTCAAAGAACTAAAAATGAACAATGAGACCATAGTACGGGATATGAAGGAAATCAAGAAGACTCTAGAAGAGCATAAAGAAGACATTGCAAGACTAAATAAAAAAATGGATGATCTTATGGAAATTAAAGAAACTGTTGACCAAATTAAAAAGATTCTGGACACTCATAGTACAAGACTAGAGGAAGTTGAACAACGAATCAGTGACCTGGAAGATGACAGAATGGAAAATGAAAGCATAAAAGAAAGAATGGGGAAAAAAATTGAAAAAATCGAAATGGACCTCAGGGATATGATAGATAATATGAAACATCCAAATATAAGACTCATTGGTGTCCCAGAAGGGGAAGAAAAGGGTAAAGGTCTAGGAAGAGTATTCAAAGAAATTGTTGGGGAAAACTTCCCAAATCTTCAAAACAACATAAATACATAAATCATAAATGCTCAGCGAACTCCAAATAGAATAAATCCAAATAAACCCACTCCAAGACATATACTGATCACACTGTCAAACACAGAAGAGAAGGAGCAAGTTCTGAAAGCAGCAAGAGAAAAGCAATTCACCACATACAAAGGAAACAGCATAAGACTAAGTAGTGACTACTCAGCAGCCACCATGGAGGCAAGAAGGCAGTGGCACGATATATTTAAAATTCTGAGTGAGAAAAATTTCCAGCCAAGAATACTTTATCCAGCAAAGCTCTCCTTCAAATTTGAGGGAGAGCTTAAATTTTTCACAGACAAACAAATGCTGAGAGAATTTGCTAACAAGAGACCTGCCCTACTGGAGATACTAAAGGGAGCCCTACAGACAGAGAAACAAAGACAGGACAGAGAGACTTTGAGAAAGGTTCAGTACTAAAGAGATTCGGTATGGGTACAATAAAGGATATTAATAGACAGAGGGAAAAATATGGCAAACATAAACCAAAGGATAAGATGGACGATTCAAGAAATGCCTTCACGGTTTTAACGTTGAATGTAAATGGATTAAACTCCCGAATTAAAAGATATAGATTCGCAGAATGGATCAAAAAAAAATGAACCATCAATATGTTGCATACAAGAGACTCATCTTAGACACAGGGACACAAAGAAACTGAAAGTGAAAGGATGGAAAAAAATATTTCATGCAAGCTACAGCCAAAAGAAAGCAGGTGTAGCAATATTAATCTCAGATAAAATAGACTTCAAATGCAGGGATGTTTTGAGAGACAAAGAAGGCCACTACATACTAATAAAAGGGGCAATTCAGCAAGAAGAAATAACAATCGTAAATGTCTATGCACCCAATCAAGGTGCCACAAAATACATGAGAGAAACACTGGAAAAACTAAAGGAAGCAATTGATGTTTCCACAATAATTGTGGGAGACTTCAACACATCACTCTCTCCTATAGATAGATCAACCAGACAGAAGACCAATAAGGAAATTGAAAACCTAAACAATCTGATAAATGAATTAGAATTAACAGACATATACAGGACATTACATCCCAAATCACCAGGATATACATACTTTTCTAGTGCTCATGGAACTTTCTCCAGAATAGATCATATGCTGGGACATAAAACAAGCCTCAATAAATTTAAAAAGATTGAAATGATTCAAAGCACATTCTCTGACCACAATGGAATACAATTAGAAGTCAATAACCATCAGAGACTTAGAAAATTCACAAATACCTGGAGGTTAAACAACACACTCCTAAACAATCAGTGGGTTAAAGAAGAAATAGCAAGAGAAATTGCTAAATATATAGAGACGAATGAAAATGAGAACACAACATACCAAAACCTATGGGCTGCAGCAAAAGCAGTGCTAAGGGGGAAATTTATAGCACTAAACGCATATATTAAAAAGGAAGAAAGAGCCAAAATCAAAGAACTAATGGATCAACTGAAGAAGCTAGAAAATGAACAGCAAACCAATCCTAAACCAAGTACAAGAAAAGAAATAACAAGGATTAAAGCAGAAATAAATGACATAGAGAACAAAAAAACAATAGAGAGGATAAATATCACCAAAAGTTGGTTCTTTGAGAAGATCAACAAGATTGACAAGCCCCTAGCTAGACTGACAAAATCAAAAAGAGAGAAGACCCATATAAACAAAATAATGAATGAAAAAGGTGACATAACTGCAGATCCTGAAGAAATTAAAAAAATTATAAGAGGATATTATGAACAACTGTATGGCAACAAACTGGATAATGTAGAAGAAATGGGCAATTTCCTGGAAACATATGAACAACCTAGACTGACCAGAGAAGAAATAGAAGACCTCAACCAACCCATCACAAGCAGAGATCCAATCAGTCATCAAAAATCTTCCCACAAATAAATGCCCAGGGCCAGATGGCTTCACAGGGGAATTCTACCAAACTTTCCAGAAAGAACTGACACCAATCTTACTCAAACTCTTTCAAAACATTGAAAAAAATGGAACACTACCTAACTCATTTTATGAAGCTAACATCAATCTAATACCAAAACCAGGCAAAGATGCTACAAAAAAGGAAAACTACCGGCCAATCTCCCTAATGAATATAGATGCAAAAATCCTCAACAAAATACTTGCAAATCGAATCCAAAGACACATTAAAAAAATCATACACCATGACCAAGTGGGGTTCATTCCAGGCATGCAAGGATGGTTCAACATAAGAAAAACAATCAATGTATTACAACACATTAAAAACTCGAAAGGGAAAAATCAATTGATCATCTCAATAGATGCTGAAAAAGCATTTGACAAAATCCAACATCCCTTTTTGATAAAAACACTTCAAAAGGTAGGAATTGAAGGAAACTTCCTCAACATGATAAAGAGCATATATGAAAAACCCACAGCCAGCATAGTACTCAATGGTGAGAGACTGAAAGCCTTCCCTCTAAGATCAGGAACAAGACAAGGATGCCCGCTGTCACCACTGTTATTCAACATTGTGCTGGAAGTGCTAGCCAGGGCAATCCGGCAAGACAAAGAAATAAAAGGCATCCAAATTGGAAAAGAAGAAGTAAAACTGTCATTGTTTGCAGATGATATGATCTTATATCTAGAAAACCCTCACCTACTAGAGCTAATAAACAAATTTAGCAAAGTAGCGGGATACAAGATTAATGCACATAAGTCAGTAATGTTTCTATATGCTAGAAATGAACAAACTGAAGAGACACTCAAGAAAAAGATACCATTTTCAATAGCAACTAAAAAAATCAAGTACCTAGGAATAAACTTAACCAAAGATGTAAAAGACCTATACAAAGAAAACTACATAACTCTACTAAAAGAAATAGAAGGGGACCTTAAAAGATGGAAAAATATTCCATGTTCATGGATAGGGAGGTTAAATGTCATTAAGATGTCAATTCTACCCAAACTCATCTACAGATTCAATGCAATCCCAATCAAAATTCCAACAACCTACTTTGCAGACTTGGGAAAGCTAGTTATCAAATTTATTTGGAAAGGGAAGATGCCTCGAATTGCTAAAGACACTCTAAAAAAGAAAAACGAAGTGGGAGGACTTACACTCCCTGACTTTGAAGCTTATTATAAAGCCACAGTTGCCAAAACAGCATGGTACTGGCACAAAGATAGACATATAGATCAATGGAATCGAACTGAGAATTCAGAGATAGACCCTCAGATCTATGGCCGACTGATCTTTGATAAGGCCCCCAAAGTCACTGAACTGAGTCATAATGGTCTTTTCAACAAATGGGGCTGGGAGAGTTGGATATCCATATCCAAAAGAATGAAAGAGGACCCCTACCTCACCCCCTACACAAAAATTAACTCAAAATGGACCAAAGATCTCAATATAAAAGAAAGTACCATAAAACTCCTAGAAGATAATGTAGGAAAACATCTTCAAGACCTTGTATTAGGCGGCCACTTCCTAGACTTTACACCCAAAGCACAAGCAACAAAAGAGAAAATAGATAAATGGGAACTCCTCAAGCTTAGAAGTTTCTGCACCTCAAAGGAATTTCTCAAAAAGGTAAAGAGGCAGCCAACTCAATGGGAAAAAATTTTTGGAAACCATGTGTCTGACAAAAGACTGATATCTTGCATATATAAAGAAATCCTACAACTCAATGACAATAGTACAAACAGCCCAATTATAAAATGGGCAAAAGATATGAAAAGACAGTTCTCTGAAGAGGAAATACAAATGGCCAAGAAACACATGAAAAAATGTTCAGCTTCACTAGCTATTAGAGAGATGCAAATTAAGACCACAATGAGATACCATCTAACACCGGTTAGAATGGCTGCCATTAAACAAACAGGAAACTACAAATGCTGGAGGGGATGTGGAGAAATTGGAACTCTTATTCATTGTTGGTGGGACTGTATAATGGTTCAGCCACTCTGGAAGTCAGTCTGGCAGTTCCTTAGAAAACTAGATATAGAGCTACCATTCGATCCAGCGATTGCACTTCTCGGTATATACCCGGAAGATCGGAAAGCAGTGACACGAACAGATATCTGCACGCCAATGTTCATAGAAGCATTATTCACAATTGCCAAGAGATGGAAACAACCCAAATGTCCTTCAACAGATGAGTGGATAAATAAAATGTGGTATATACACACGATGGAATACTACACGGCAGTAAGAAGGAACGATCTCGTGAAACATATGACAACATGGATGAACCTTGAAGACATAATGCTGAGTGAAATAAGCCAGGCACAAAAAGAGAAATATTATATGCTACCACTAATGTGAACTTTGAAAAATGTAAAACAAATGGTTTATAATGTAGAATGTAGGGGAACTAGCAGTAGAGAGCAATTAAGGAAGGGGGAACAATAATCCAAGAAGAACAGATAAGCTATTTAACGTTCTGGGGATGCCCAGAAATGACTATGGTCTGTTAATTTCTGATGGATATAGCAGGAACAAGTTCACAGAAATGTTGCTATATTATGTAACTTTCTTGGGGTAAAGTAGGAACATGTTGGAAGTTAAGCAGTTATCTTAGGTTAGTTGTCTTTTTCTTACTCCCTTGTTATGGTCTCTTTGAAATGTTCTTTTATTGTATGTTTGTTTTCTTTTTAACTTTTTTTTTCATACAGTTGATTTAAAAAAGAAGGGAAAGTTAAAAAAAAAAAAAAAAAAGAAAAACAAGGGAAAAAAAAAAGATGTAGTGCCCCCTTGAGGAGCCTGTGGAGAATGCAGGGGTATTTGCCTACCCCACCTCGATGGTTGCTAACATGACCACAGACATAGGGGACTGGTGGTTTGATGGGTTGAGCCCTCTACCATAAGTTTTACCCTTGGGAAGACGGTTGCTGCAAAGGAGAGGCTAGGCCTCCCTATATTTGTGCCTAAGAGTCTCCTCCTGAATGCCTCTTTGTTGCTCAGATGTGGCCCTCTCTCTCTGGCTAAGCCAACTTGAAAGGTGAAATCACTGCCCTCCCCCCTACGTAGGATCAGACACCCAGGGGAGTGAATCTCCCTGGCAACGTGGAATATGACTCCCGGGGAGGAATGTAGACCCGGCATCGTGGGACGGAGAACATCTTCTTGACCAAAAGGGGGATGTGAAAGGAAATGAAATAAGCTTCAGTGGCAGAGAGATTCCAAAACGAGCCGAGAGATCACTCTGGTGGGCACTCTTACGCACACTTTAGACAACCCTTTTTAGGTTCTAAAGAATTGGGGTAGCTGGTGGTGGATACCTGAAACTATCAAACTACAACCCAGAACCCATGAATCTCGAAGACAGTTGTATAAAAATGTAGCTTATGAGGGGTGACGATGGGATTGGGAAAGCCATAAGGACCAAACTCCACTTTGTCTAGTTTATGGATGGATGTGTAGAAAAGTAGGGGAAGGAAACAAACAGACAAAGGTACCCAGTGTTCTTTTTTACTTCAATTGCTCTTTTTCACTCTAATTATTATTCTTGTTATTTTTGTGTGTGTGCTAATGAAGGTGTCAGGGATTGATTTAGGTGATGAATGTACAACTATGTAATGGTACTGTAAACAATCGAAAGTACAATTTGTTTTGTATGACTGCGTGGTATGTGAATATATCTCAATAAAATGATGATTAAAAAAAAAAAATTTATTTCATTACCAACTGCACACCTAGAAGACAGTGCATTTAGCGACCTAATAAATGGTCTATTGAAAAAAGTACCTGTATGATGTTTGGCATGTCGAAGAAGTTGCTTCTGGAGCCTGAAGAGTCGTCCACAAGAGGGATGGGGACATACATATTTCTTCTTCAGCAAATGCTGGTATTTAATGTGGTGCTAAAACAGTAAAAGAAAGTGAAAAGATAAAAAGTAAGGTTTCCTGAAAGTTCTTTTGTTTGCTAAGTCAAAAGTGCTGAAGGAAAACCAAATACTTTGTATATGGTTAGGGAAGCAGTTTAATAATCTGGTAAGACGACAGGCTATGTAAATATATAGATCTGGGTTCCAGTCTGGCACTGTTGATCACTAGCAGTGTGATCTAAGGAGAAGTACTTAACTATTTTAAACTTTGGTTCTCATTTTTAAAATGGGGATAACAATAACTGTCTCAGTGTTGTTGTGGGGATAAGGAGATTATATATTGTATAGTGCTTAATAGTGCAGTAATAGGCACATATAAAGCAAAAGAATAGCAGATATAGTCATCATAACAGAACTAGAATCCAAAAGCAAGGCTTCAGTTTCAAGCTATATTTGCAGTGAATCTAAAGATCAGATAAGTATTTCCTAAGCTTTAGTCATTAGTATTTTACCTTTATGGTTTTTGCCAGACCTAAATATACTCCTTTTTACTCATTTTCTTTAAATCTACACACACACACACACAAAAAAAAACCCTACAATTTTTTATTCATTTTAAACAATATCTTATAAATCACTAGTTTGATTTCCTAATTTAATTTTTTCTAATATATTTTCAAATAAAGTCAGCTGTGTCTTGGTGTGTTGTTACATTCATCTCTCACATCGAGTATTATACGACATTGGAAAACACTGGAATATTCCAAGATTACAAGAAAAGTCATCTATTTGAGCCTCAGTCTCCTAATTACTTCTGTAACACAATGACTGAAGTAATTTTATCTTTAAAGATGCTTTTTGACATTATATGTATTCTTCATGTGTTCTTATAAAAAAATTATAAAGCCTAGGTCAAGTCCACAAATAATAAAGTCTGACGAAGTATGAGAACTAGGAATGGAATATACCTGAAAAGATGACTTACATAACAACTTCACTGACCTGCAGATAGCGAGGGTGAGCAAGAACAGTTCCACATCCTTCCATCTCACAACGGACATACTGAATTGGAGGTTTTTTTCTTTATTAAAAAAGTATAGAAGAAAAGTTAGTAACAAAAAAGTGTCATAGTAGCCCTTAACTCCAACTGCACAATAGGGAACAGCTATTTTACACTACAAGGAATTAAAAACTCTTTACTTGTATACAATCTGCACAGAATTTATGTTAAAATTAACTTAAAAAATGAGAAATGTCTAATGGAGTTTTAAAATAGGACATATGAACTAGCACCCCCCCCAAATGATAAAGAAGTAGTATTAAATTTTTGGAATCTTCAATATTCTATAATGGATATAAAAACACAGTAACTCGGTATTAAGACTTTGATGAAGTTCATTTTGTGAAAATTTTAAACACCCATTCTTTGCAGGAATTTAGCCTCACAAGCTAAGTATGTGGGTAAAGTGCCTAGCACCAAAAATAAATAACAGGAGTATAATAAGATACTCACCTCCTTTTGGGTAATCGTGGGCTTTTGTCATCTTTCCGCCTTCTTCCTCTCCTATAATTTAAGAACAGAGTAACTGCCCACATATTCCAGAATGTCGCTTATAGAGTACAGGATGGTGGAAGACGTATTCAAGATCAAAGAGCATATGGCAGACACAAAGGATAACCCAGAATACACAGAGCTAAAGAAACATCTGGCAAATCAAGGAAGGATTTCACTCTGAAGTAATTTCACTTTCAAGTTAGCTCCCATCAAAAACAAGTGTGTATATCTTTCATAAACTATAGAAGATCTCGAAAACCTGAAGGTTATTACTTAAAGAGTTGTTATACTGAAAAATTTAGTTAATTAAAAACTGAACAAAAGAATTTATTACCTAAAAACCCTAAAAATATAAACTATACTCTCCTTGCAATAGAACCAAAAAGTCTAAACAATTAAAAAAAATCCTATTTATGCAATGGGAAATGGTTGCTAGGCAGAACATTTTTACATGATCAAGACTATCCCATTATTTGTCTTGTTTACCTTTCTTTTTAGGATCCACATTTGTCGTACTTTTTCTAGTTGTCTCTACACCCTCTGCATCCTCAAAGCTACTGCCTTCCCTGCTCATTTGTATCTCCTTTAAGTACTGCTTTGGATTAAAATTAAACTTCATAAGCTCCTGAAAAGTCTTCCTAATGTAACTGTCAGCTGCTTGAAGCCAACTGTCATCACCCTCCCTCACTCCTACTCTTTTACCCCTAGTAGCTTCAAAATCTGCTAGATTTCCATTTTTAGTGGTAACTGCCTACTCACTTCCTAGGAGGTTCTTCATCTTCCCTAATATCATTCTCTTCTTCTTTCACCTCTACCTCTACTTCCACTTTAATTTCCTTCTTCTCTTTTTCTTCTTTCACCTTCCCCGATTTTCTTCGTGGCTTTGGGGTTTCCCTGAAAAGACAAATACACTTCAGCTTGGTATCCAGCAAGGGATCTTCTCAAAGGAAGAGTATGATAACAGGGCAAACATTAAGGTAACCATCGATTTATTATAAAATTAGTGTCGTCAGCTCAAGGAACATGATTTCCCACTAACTGTTCCTTCTGTACACAGTAATGACATATGGGATGACCCTGAGCTAAAGAGACCCAGAATCAGCTTTCACTGGTGCTAAAAAAACAAAACAAAACAAAAAAACCAAGAAGACAGTGAAAAATTTTTAAGTATCCAGGCAATTTACAATACCTTATTAAAATAAAACATGCAGACATCATAGTTTGAATATAACCAAACAAAGTGTTGTAAATGGAAAAGAGGGCTATATGATTGATAATGAATAAGATGGTATATATTTGTAAAACTAAGTGCATAATTAATTATTCTTTAAAAATTAAGTCTATACCCATTAGTTGGGCAACAAGACAAAAATAAAAAGCACACAATAATGTATCTGGAAAAAAAATCTGAGACCTGCCTTTCTAAGTGGGGTTTGTAGGTCTCATCTCTTGGGTCATCTTTGAATGGTATTTCTTCTTCACTGATCAACATCTCTTCCTCCTCTTCTTCTTCATCACTACCCCAAAGAAGCAAATAGAGATGAGAAATTCTAGTTCTAAGGATCGTGTCTGACTGGATGTTATTTGGTAATTTATTCATTCATAGCCAAAGAGTGACATTAAGTTACTTAGTATTTCCATCCTTACGATCTAGCGGAACTGTAGTCCTGTTGCTTTATCCTAAAGAATAATTGGAACAAACAATATACAAACCCTAGATAAGCTGTCTCTTCATAAAATAAAAGTAGGGTGGATGACTGCTCAATAGCAGTAGGAGTTAGAAAATTAAATTTATAATACTGCCTAGTAATATGCTATATCAAAAAAGACCTACCAACAGAACAACTCACAAGACTTATCACAGAAGATACTGATAACAAAACAAAACACTGGCCAAAACGCCCACATTTCATCATGGCAGAAACCATAACACAGAATTTACTCAAGATATGCTTTTCAAATTAAGTAACTAAAGGCTGCATGGTTAAAGCTTTAATCAAGGACAAGATTGAATGTAAATTGAATACCAAAAATCAATAATCTAAGAGCAAGTTAATTTCCTGTTATAGCTCAAGGTTCTTTCAAATAGAAAATGAACTTCTGAATCATTTAATGTGATTGTGCTCTATACCCCAAAGGTTTAAATATGAAATGTGACAGGTTTCTTACCTAATGCCACCTGGAGATTGATGCTCTTCTGCAACATCTGGGGAAAAATAAAGCAAACAAACAAGCAAAAAAAAACCTGTATGTAGATACAGATGAATTTTCTCTTTGTAGTCCAAAGACACAAACCAAATTACTGCCTGAGGTAATAATATAAACACAGAGTAACTGCAAATTGTCCAAAAAGAACATTCATGATACCAGCACATCTTGACCTTGAGAGTTAAGCTGTTTTGGTAAATGTTCAACATTATATTTAAAATTAACAGGCAATGGGTAAGTAACCATGCTATACTTGTACTGTACCATAATCAAGCTGATCTGTATTTGGTTCTGATTTGCAGATGAGTTGCAATGAACCAGTCTTGGATCGAGAGCTTCGGGTGTTCTCTGAGTCACGATGGCGAGAGACAGATGTCCTGCTACTACTGCGCCAGCCCCGGCTAGGTCTAGTTGCAGCAACGGAAACTTCCTGAGCAGGGGCAGAATTGTTTTCTTCCTCTTTCTCTTCCTTGGGATCTAGATGAAAACATACAGTATTCTTTTTGGGTTTACAGTTAACCAGTAACCATTCTTGTATACCTACCATTGTAAATATACTCAATAACAACATGTTAGTTTTTACATGTTTTAAGGAAAACTAGAAAACCAAATTTTTAGTGAAATTGTAGAATCAAAAAAAGAAAGGAAAATTATTTTAAAAATTTATTAATGCTTATCACTCAAAAGAATATAGTTCACATTACAAAGTAGTAATTATTATCACCCCATTTACTAAAAATTCAACCCTAAGAAAAGTATGCCTTAGGGCAAAGTCCAGCTCCAACGTTGTTTTATTCCAATTCTAGGACACAATATACACACACACTGATATTATTACATTGCCCATGCTTAAGGGTGAGTGAAGTGAGGTAGGGCCACTCTTTCCTGATAAATAATTCATAAAAAGTTAGGTTTTAGAAACTGGCTTTCATATGTACAGTAGTTCACTGCTTAGACCTAAGTAAGTAAGGGATATTTTGAGAGTGGAAGATTCTTTTAAGTATTTTAGAATGGGACAGGCCTTTCAAAGAACAGCATGAAACTAAAGAGATCATAAGACTGACATATTTGACTATATAAATATAAAAACATTTTCTGCACAGCAAAAAACATCATAAGCAAAATCTAACAAAAAGAAAAATGGCAACTCAGTAAAAGCAAAAAAAATATAGCTTTCAGACATATGAACAAAACACTCAACCCACTCATAAAAGAAACTCAACTGAAACTATATTGTGATACCATTTTTTACCAATCATAGTGGCAATGACCAAACATTTGACAACACACCACCATACGGGCAAGGCTGCAGGGAAACAGAAGTCTAATACACTGCTGATAGTGTGTGCATTGGCACAAAGTCTACGGAAGACAATTTGGTAGTATCTATCAAAATTACAAACGCACATCTTATTCCTTCAAGTTCAACTACTAGGAATTCACCCTACCAAATTACTATCATACTTACAAAATGACATATACATTTTTCATTGTTACAGCACTGTTTATAACTACCAAAAGATTAGAAACCTAAATATCAGGAAAGGACTGCCTATATATATTAAAGTATATGCAATTAATGATCACAAACAAGATACTTAAGTTAAAAAAAACCAAAAACATAAAAAGATATATATATCTTAAATATGATAACAATGCTTTTAGAAGGATACACAAGAAATTGGTAGATACTGGTTACCTCCAGGGAAGGGAAATGGGTGGCTGAATTCAGGATACAAGCAGGAACCATATACTCTTGTACTTTTTGAATCTGGAACTACTTGAATGTATTTATTCATAACATAGATATAATTTAAACAAGAATACTTAAATCCAGCAATTCCATCTCTATCTAGGAACACAGAAGTTCACTATAGCATGTCTGACAAAAGCAAAAGAAGAAAAACAACCTAATCCTCCATCAATGATAAAGTGGTTAAACCATGTTATATTACTATGATGGAACTCTATAAAGAATATGTAATCATTTGCAAAAATATTGTTAAATGGGTGGGAAAAAGACAGAAAACAATATATGGTCAGATTTTTGGTTAACATTTTTTTTAAAGGTATGACTAAAACAGTTTCCTTCACTGTGGAACATGGTAGGGATTAGGGACCACTATGGCTTTAACCATACAATTTGAAAGTTTTAAGAGAATATATTGAGATAATTAAATAAAATAAATTTGGTTTGAAAGGTAGCATCAAATAGCAGGGGAACACTTAAAAACCTGACATAATTATTAAAACAGTTGTGCATTTCTTTTCAGTTATCCTTTCCACTTATTACTGCCCTTCTCATCCTTCTCCTATCTGAACTATTTTAAGTAGTAAAAAAAAAGGGGGGGAGGGTTAGAATTGAGAGATTCCTTAAAGACCATCTAATCTAAAAACAATCCAATGATTTTTATCAATAAAATAAGTGGAAGTCAAAGAAGACAACTTGTTCAGATCACAAAACATACCTGGATCTAGAAATCATTCCTTGAGACTAGTAATCACGAACTTCTACATTTAGGTCATGGCTATTTTTAAGACAATTTCTTCAAAGGTGGGAATTAAAAACTTTCCATAAAGTTGTTACAACATTTAGTGATGGAAAGAAAAATCTTTCTTTTGCCCAATCCAATTCCAATTAGGTTGAATTTTAAACCCATTCTATAACCTCCTCTTCTCAATAAAACTCTTTTCTTCTTTACGATGAATGGATTGTATGCCCAAATCTTCCTACACTGAGGATCTTGTACATTTGACAAATGAAATCAATTTGATGAAACTAGCTTGTCCTTAAGAATAAAGTATAATAACCTATCTTACTGAATACCACACCCCTCTCCCAAATCTTTAGCCCTAAAAAAAAAAGCATTGCAGGAGAGTGACATCAATGAAAATGGCAATAGCGAACTCCAAGACCGACGTCTCCCAGAAACACCGAAAAAAAAAAAAAAAAAAAAAAAAGAGCAAAAACTGTCACAATCAATTTTGTAGAAACTCTGGGAAATAGTCAAAGGTTTAGAAAAACCACTCAAATGATAAAGAAAAAGGTGATACAAACACTGTTTGAGGGAATCTTTTGTCAAGCCACCAGCTGACCACAAGTTACAGGAACACAACCTTTAGAAACCACATAGAACAAAGAATAGTCTTTTAAAAGTCACTCAACAACACACAATTAAATCTATAGCAAGTAACAACAAACCCTGAGGAGAGGGCAGAATCTGATTTCCCGAGCTACCAAATTATAATATTCAAAACATCCAGTTTTCTACAAAAAAATTATGAGGCATGCAAAGAAATAAGAAAGAAAGGTCTGTACAGAGGGGAAAAAAAGAGAAAATCTATCTTAGGAAGCCCAGATATTAGACTTACTAAACAAAAAACTTAAATCAATTGTCTTAAATATGCACAAGAGTTAAAATAAACCATGGACAAAGAATTAAAGGAAATGAGAGGCATGATTTCTCAACAAATAGATAAATCAATCCAGAGGCAATAATTATAAAAAGTAACCAAACAGAAATTGTGGCCTTGAAAAATACAATAACTGAAATAAAAATTTAGAGGGTTGCAAAAGTAGATTTGAGGAGGCAGAAGAAAGAATCATCAAATTTGAAGACAAGTCAATTGAAATTATACAGCCTGAGTAGAAGAAAGAAAAAAGAATGAAAAACGAATAGAGCCTATAAGATCTATGGAACAATATCCAATGTACAAACATACACATATTGAAGTCCTAGTGAAGAGGAGAGAAAAAGGCAGAAACAATATTTGAACACATAATGGTTCCACACTTCCCAAATTTAATTAAAGACATGAATTTATACAACCAAAATGATCAATGAAGAGATCAAGGCTGAGACACTATAATCTGCAATCACTGTCAAAAGCCAAAGACAGAGAATTCTTGAAAGCAACAAGAGAGAAGTGACTCATCATGTACAAGATTTTGTGTACAAGATTAACAGGTGATTCCTCTTCAGAAACTATGGAGGGCAGTGGGTTGACATATTTAAAGTGCGAAAGAAAGAAAAAACTGTCAAACAGGATTTTTTTTTTTGCTATATAATCTTTATTTCAGTTCCATCTACCTTTTTTAATTATAATTTTTTATTGTAGAATATAACATACATACATAAAAGTGGTAACTTTCCAAGTGCAATTTAACAAGTAGTCAGCGAATTTCAAAGAATGTTATGGGTTACAGTTCCACAGTCTCAGCTATTTCCTTATTCTGAAATATAGCATATATGCAAAAAGGTAGTATCATTCAAAGTATACTTTAACAAGTAGTTATTCAGGAAACTTCCAAAAATGTTACAAATAAGAGTACCATAGTTTCAGTTATTTCCTTATTGCAAAATATAACATATATATGAAAAGGTGGTATCTTTCAAATTAGAATTTAACAAGTAGCTATAGAGCAAATTTCAAAGGATGCTTTGGGTTATCTTTCTATCATTTCAGTGCGTTCCTTCTAGCTATTCTAATACCCTAGCAATCAAAAAGAATTATATAGATTCAGTATTTATAATCCTTTGTTAAATTCTATCTTGTCTGCTGCTACCCCTTCCTCTAGTTTAACCACTTTCCCAGTCTTCAGGGATGTCTAGGCAGTGATCACCCTAACTTATTCATGTTGAAAAGGGGTATTGACATTATGGGAAAAGGGGACACATCTGGTTGATGTTCTTGAAGAGGCTATTTCCTGTGGTTTTTGGGACTTAGCTGGCAAAGGAGATCTCTGGAGGATTTAAGTTTCTGAAGAATAAACTTAGTGAGTGAAATTTTTATAGAGCTTCAGGATAGGAATCCGGGTATTCTTTATAGAGTTTTCAGGACTACTGTTGACTTGGGCTTATCATACTGTGGTCATTTAGCAAATTTAGCTGAAGCTTGCATAGGAGTAACCTCCAGGACAGTGCACAAATATAAGAATCATTGGCGTTCCAGAAGAGGAAGAGAAGATGCAATGATTTGGATGTATTATGTCCCTCAAAACGCCATGTTCTTTGATACAATCTTGTGGGGGCAGATGTATTAGAGTTGATTAGACTTGAACCTATTGATTGAGTGTTTTCATGGAGATGTGACACAATCAACTGGGTGAGACATTTGATTGGATAATTTCCATGGAGGTGTTACCCCACCCATTCAGGGTGGGTCTTAACTGAAATCACTTGAGTCCTATAAAAAAGCTCACAGACAGAAGCTGGTGCTGCAGCCAAGACAGACAGTTTGAAGAACCCACAGGAGCTGAGAGTGGAGCTGGAACACAATCTGGGATCAGCAGACGCCTTCCCAGCTAACAGAGGTTTTCCAGATGCCAATGGCCTTTCTCCAGTGAAAAAGATGCCTTAACGTTGTTAGACATTTTATGGCCTTAAGACTGTAACTTTGTGTTCTAGTTTGCTAATGCTGCAGAATGCAAAACACCAGAGATGGATAGGCTTTTATAAAACGGGGGTTTATTTCACTACACAGTTACAGTCTTAAGGCCACAAAACGTCCAAGGTAACACATCAGTAATCGGGTACCTTCACTGGAGATGGCCAATGGCGTCCGGAAAACCTCTGTTAGCTGGGAAGGCACATGGCTGGCGTCTGCTCCAAAGTTCTGGTTTCAAAATGGCTTTCTCCCAGGACGTTCCTCTCTAGCAAGCTTGCACCTCTTCAAAGCGTCACTCACAGCTACACTCCGTTCCATCTCTGAGTCAGCACGTTTATATGGCTCCACTGATCAAGGCCCACCCCAAATGGGTGGGACCACGCCTCCATGGGAGTATCCCACCAAAGTCACCACCCACAGCTGGGTGGGGCACATTCCGAGCAAATCTAACCAGCACCAAAACGTCTGTCCCACAAGACCACAAAGATAATGGCATTTGGGGGACACAATACATTCAAACTGGCACATTCCACCCCCTGGACCCCAAAATGACATTATCTTTCCAAATACAAAATACATTCATTTCATCACAATATCACAAAAACTTAAACCATTTCAGTAACAAAAGTTAAGTACAAAATCCCATCAAAATCAAATATAGGCGTGGTCAGTCCTAAGGCATACTTTTCCTTTAGCTTGGATCTGTGGACTTAGAACAAGTTATCTGCTTCCAATATACAAAGGAGGGACATTCATAGGATAAACATTTCCATTGCCATAAGGAGAAACAGTAAGGAAAACAGGGTTAACAGGACCAAAACAGTTCTTAAAACCTGCAGGACAAACTCCATTAGATTTCAAAGTCTGAGAGTCATTAACAGAACAACGTGGCATCCTTGGGGCTTGAGAGAGTGGGAGTCTAACCCTTCCCAAGGGCCTTTTCGGCAGCCCTTTCCTCTCCAAATGCTTAGGTGAGTGCTCCAACATTTCCACACATTGGGGAGACCACCTTCTTGGCCCCACCCTCCTCAAACATCGGGGCAGCTCCCGGATTCCCTTCCATCTCCGGGACACACACTCAACCCCTTCAGAACAGTGGGGTGGCAGCCAGGCTCTCCCCAATTTCCTGGGAATGTGCTCCAACCTCTTTGGGACCTGAGGTGGCAAAACTCTTCCAGAGCATCGAGGTGGAAAGCCAGCCCTCGACCTCCAGGGCAAATTCACCCTTTCCATGCATGTGGGCTGCTCCGCTCTCCCAGCCCAAGACCTCCTGACTCCAGACCTCAACCTCCATGGCTCTGTCTTTGAAGAAATTTTTCCTTCAGTTTGTTCCTTGTCTGTCTCCTCCAGTCCAGACTGGCAATGGCTCTGTCTATAAAGATCTCGCAAAAATTCTGTTGGCTTTGCATGAAGCACGCAGGGGTCAAAGCCATCAGACAATAGGACTTTCCACAAATCCTTTCTGCTTAACTCCTTTTCCAATCTTGGCTTGTACTGAAATGGCGGCTGGGTTCCATGTTCAGTTACATCCTCACGTTGAGCTGTAGCTTCTGGAATTCCACCCCCTGGAAGCTCGTAATTTTCCAAGCCATCAGCTTCTGGTTTCTTTGAACCCAAGAGTTCAGTTCTAAGTTTATCTCTCTCTGCTCGCATTTTACTATAAGCTGCAAGAAGAAGCCAGGCTACATCCTCCACATGTAGCCTGGAGATGATCTCAGCTAAGTATTCCAGGTTGTCATTTTCAAATTCTTCCTTCCATCTGACACCAGGACTCAATTTTGCCAAATTCTCTGCCACTTTAAAACAAGGTTCGCCTTTCTTCCAGTTTGCAACAACACATTCATCATGTCTGTTCAAGACCTCATCAGAAGTATCTTTAGAGTCCATATTTCCACAAACAGTCTCTTTAAAGCAGTTTTGGCCTTTTCTATCAAGCTCCTCCCAATTCTTCCAGAAACTCCCCATTATCCATTTAAAAAGCCATTCCAACATGTTTGGTATTTGCAAACTCAGCAGCAAAAGCACCCCACTCTCGGTACCAAAATCTGTTCTAGTTTGCTAATGCTGCAGAATGCAAAACACCAGAGATGGATAGGCTTTTATAAAACGGGGGTTTATTTCACTACACAGTTACAGTCTTAAGGCCACAAAACGTCCAAGGTAACACATCAGTAATCGGGTACCTTCACTGGAGATGGCCAATGGCGTCCGGAAAACCTCTGTTAGCTGGGAAGGCACATGGCTGGCGTCTGCTCCAAAGTTCTGGTTTCAAAATGGCTTTCTCCCAGGACGTTCCTCTCTAGCAAGCTTGCACCTCTTCAAAGCGTCACTCACAGCTACACTCCGTTCCATCTCTGAGTCAGCACGTTTATATGGCTCCACTGATCAAGGCCCACCCCAAATGGGTGGGACCACACCTCCATGGGAGTATCCCACCAAAGTCACCACCCACAGCTGGGTGGGGCACATTCCGAGCAAATCTAACCAGCACCAAAACGTCTGTCCCACAAGACCACAAAGATAATGGCATTTGGGGGACACAATACATTCAAACTGGCACACTTTGTAACCAAATAAACCCCCTTTATAAAAGCCACTCTGTTTCTGGTGTTTTACATAATGGCAGCATTAGTAAACAGGAATAGAAGGGTAAAGGACTAGGAAGAGTATTAAAAGACATTGTTGGAAAGAACTTCCCAACCCTTCTAAATGACGTAAATATACAAAATCATAGATGCTCAATGAACTCTGAACAGAATATATCCAAATAAACCCCACTCCAAGACATATTCTGATCAGACTGTCAAATGCTGAAGAGAACGAGCAAATTCTGAAAGCAGCAAGAGAGAAGCAATTCACCACATACAAGGGACACAACATAAGACTAAGCAGTGACTACTTAGCCGCCAACATGGATGCGAGAAGGCAGTGGTATGACATCTTTAAAATTCTGAAAGAGAAAAACTGCCAACTTAGAATTCTTTATCCAGCAAAGCTCTCCTTCAAATTCGAGGGAGAGTTTAAAATCTTCACAGACAAATGCTGAGAGAATTCGCTAACAAGGGATCTGCCCTACAAGAAATACTAAAGGGAGCCCTACCAGCTGAGAAAAAAAGAAAGGAGAGAGAGGTATGGAGAAGGGCACAGAACTAAAGAGTTTTAGTAAGGATATGTTAAAGGAAATGAAGAGGGGGGGAAAATATATCCAAAAAATAACCAAAGGATATGATGGCTGATTCAAGAACTGCCTTCCCAGTAATAACATCGAATGTGAATGGATTCAATTTCCCAATTAAATTTTCTTGGGGTCTGGTAGGGACATGTTGGACACAGTACAGTTATTTTAGGTTATTTGTTTTTCCTATTCCTTTGTTTTGTTTGAATTTATTATTTTATTTTTTGATTAAGTAAAAAAAAAAAAGCTATTGCATTTTAAAAAATTAGCTTCAATGTAGTTATTTTAGGTTCTTTGGTTTTTCTTATACCTTTGCTTGATTATGGTTTGTTAATTTTCTTGGGGTATGGTAGGAACATGTTGGAAGCAATATAGTTAATTTTAGATTGTTTTTCTTATTCTGTTGGATATGGTTTATTAATTTTCTTGGGGTATAGTAGGAACATGTTGGAAGCAAAGTATTTATTTTAGGTTATTTGTTTTTCTTAATCCTTCGTTTTGTTTGAAATGATTTTTTTTGTTGTTTTAATTTTTCAAAAAATAAAGTTAAAAATTAAATTAAAAAAAAGAACAAAACAGAACAGATCTGGATAGGAATGAATGCTATTCATGCAGATCAGATGGAATGAAAAGAACATTAAAGTTAATCAAGGTTTTAGGTTTAAAAGAGTGGTCCAGGGACTTCTAGTTAAACACAGCAGACTGAATATATATTTTCATCTCTGCTTCCTCCAAAATTCAGTAAAATTACTGACATGAAAAGAGACAACAGTAGATGTCATTTTGACCAAATTTTAGAAGCTCAAAAGCTGGAAAGTGATAAAGGACTTTGGGCATCAAATAAAATTTAAACTTAAACTAGGAAGGGAAACAAACAAGAAACAAATGAATTTCTTTTTAACCACAGAATTCCAGAAAAGGTCAGCAACTGGGGTCACAAGGGACCTCTAAAAGTAGGGGTGCAAGGTAAGACTGAAAATAGGAAGAACAATTACAAGTTTGAACATCCAGACTGCTTCACCCTATGCTTCCAGCAACTACTCCTCACAGCAATACCTCCACTAGGGTGGAGGTTTACCATTTAGGAGAGGTAGAACTAGGCAGGCTCTGGAGTCAACAGGTTAAGTTGAGGGCAGAGGCGAAGTACTGTCAGATAACAGGGGTAATTAAATGGAAGCAAAGTTAATAAATGTTGAGGATCCTCCTCACCCACCTCCCACCCACCCGACGCATCAAGGAATTCAAAAATTTCTCTAACAACAAAGACGAAATAAAATGGGAAAAACAGCTTAAAGGAAACAAGCAATTCAGGGAACAGAAACACAAAAAAATATATACATATATCCTCAGGCAGGAGGTTAGTACAACCACTAGTTTAACAAACACACAAAAATCTCTCAGAAGTAATAAAAATGAAAGCAAAAACTAAAACCTTGATGGAAGGATTGAAGATAAACTGTGGCAATCCATGAAAAAGTAGAACAGAAATAGAATGGGTTAAGAAATGGTCTAAAAAAGACAAAATTAAAGGAGAAAGCAAAAATAACAAAGTCATCAAAAAAATGAATTTGTCATAAAATTAAGGACTTGAGCTTTCAGAATGAAAGTCTCAAATGAAAAAAGACTATACAACACACACCACTGTGAAGTTTTATTAATGAGGGACAGAGAGTATTTTTAAAACTTCCCAAGAGAAAAAAGAAAGGCAAATGACATCAGTTTTCAAGAGTAACACTGGAAATAAGTGTTCTAGTTTGATAACGCTGCCAGAATGTAGAAAACCAGAAATGGATTGGCTTTTATAAAAGGGGGTTTTTTTGGTTACACAGTTACAGTCTTAAGGCCATAAAGTGTCCAAGGTAACACCTCAGCAATCGGGTACCTTCACTGGAGGGTGGCCAATGGTGTCCAGAAAACCTCTGTTAGCTGGGAAGGCACGCGCCTGGCATCTGCTCCAAGTTCTGGTTTCAAAATGGCTTTCTCCCAGGACGTTCCTCTCTAGGCTGCAGTTCCTCAAAAATGTCACTCTTAGTTGCACTTGGGGTATTTGTCCTCTCTTATCTTCTCCTGAGCAAGAATCTGCTTTCAACAGCTATCTTCAAACTGTCTCTCATCTGCAGTTCCTGTGCTTTCTTCAAAGTGTCCCTCTTGGCTGCAGCTCCTTTTCAAAATGTCACTCACAGCTGCACTGAGTTCCCGCTGCCCATCAGCTCATTTATATGGCTCCACTGATCAAGGCCCACCCTGAATGGGTGGGGCCACACCTCCATGGAAATATCTCATCAGTTATCACCTACAGTTGGGTGGGGTGCATTTCCATGCAAGCAACCTAATCCAAATGTTCCAACTTAATCCCCACTAGTATGTCTGCCCCACAAGATTGCATCAAAGAATATGGCTTTTTCTGAGGGACGTAATACATTCAAACCAGCACAATAAGACAATGAAGCAATGTCTTCAAAATTCCTTTTAAAGACAGATGACTATCAATTTAGAATTTTGTATCTAGCCAACTCTCAACTGAGTCTGAGAACAGAATAGATTACTTGTAGAAATCCAAGGGTTCCAACTTTATCCCTCCCCATTAACCCTTTTCTAAGGAGAAACCAGAAGATATACTCCATTGAAAGAATAAACCAAGAAAGTGAAGACAGGACACCTGGGAAAAAGAGGAACCAAACAGGAGAGAGATGAAGGGATTTCCAAGATGACAGTAGTGCAGAAGTCCAAGAAAACAACCAAGAAGGCTCTAGGCGACATGTTTCTATGAATGAAAATAAAACTGAAGTTCATCAAAGTACTTCAGTGTTGCACTTAAATGTACAGAAAGAATTACATTTATGTAAAGGGACACAATTAATTAGGAAAGAGGTAGAAAGATACAGGTCAGGGACTGCTATTATTATTAAATTTATGTACACAGAGTCCTCTGATAAAATAAAAATGAATTGCAAAAAGAAAAACTGCTCAGGAGACTGAAAAATGAATTACATGAAACTACTGGGCAGAACCCTGAATAGGGAATACTGCTGAGTACACTAAGTCTAGGAATGGGACAAAGAGAACTAAATGCCTTTGATGAGGCACAAGTGTTACCTGACTGTCCTGTCACACCCGATTCCTCCAAAAAAATTCATCACACTATCACTCCTGACAATCATAATACCTTTCTTCCACCTCAATATGTACTCTGAGTTTATTGAAGTTTTAGAATGTTGGCATAAATTTCTAAACCACAGATGAAAATCATAAAGGATTTTTTTCTTTAAAGGACAATTATTTAGTCCTGAAAAGAGAGATTTTTTGAACCACTAAATGATTACATTTAATTACATAAATTAAAGTTATCAGGAAACAGAATTGCAGAATTCCAATAAGAGGATATCCTAAAATGTGGTCAATTAGCTGTTCTGGAACAAGTCCAAGCATTTCCAACTTTTTGAAGCAATGTATTACTGGAAACCATTCCATTAAATCTATCATCATAAACTAACAGTATTATCCTATAGGGACAATGATAATAATCAGGGCACTATTCAAATATCAAATCAGAAATATAACCAGAAGTATGCAATAAATGAAGTTAAATGAAAACTTATATAAGAGCTTATTTATACTCCAACTCTTACAAAAATTATAATCACAATATAACAACAATTATACAGAGTTCCAAGAGACTATAAAGTGCTAAAATGAACATAAAAGTTACAACCTGAGTTATGAATATTCTTAAAAGGATTATCATTAGTATTGAGGAGCAATTAATAATTTTGTTTGTCCCTTTAGACGGTCTAGAACAATCTTTTAGTAAAGATTTAGATGGCCCAAGTGCCTTCTCCATGGAACTAATTTATGTGAAGTAAATTTCACTGCAAGCTAATTAGAAACAGCATTTAAATCCATTTTTACTCTAACTTATCACAGCCTACTTCAAGTGATATTTACCACTTCACATCTACATGTTATAAATTGCATAACACATTGTTATTATTTTTACTTCAAACAAGTATCTTTCAAAGAAATTTAAACTTTTCCAAGTAAGGCTTTTTTATATTCACTCATTTACATTTTTATATTCAAATTTGTGCTTTAAATGTCACCATTAAGAAAACAAAAAGAAAAGTCAAATTGGAAGAAAATATTTCCAAATCACCTATCTAATAAAGAGTATTTGTAACTAGAATATACAAAGAACACTTAAAACTCAATAATAAAACAAACAGCCCAATTAACAAATGGGTAAATAATCTTAATTGTTAGTTAACATAAGATATATGTAAATTGCTAAGGAGCACATGAAAAAATGCTTAATATCATTAATCATTAGGGAAAAGCAAATTAAAACCACAAAGAGATGCCATTTCACATGCACTAAAATTACTTAAAAAAAAAAGCAACAGAAAATAACAAACACTGGAGAGGTTGTGGAGAAAGAAAAACCCTCATTTATGGCTGGTGGGAACATAAATTTTTACAGTCACTAAAGAAAATAGTTTGCCAGAATCTTAAAGTTATACATACAATTATCATACAATCTAACAATTCCACTTCTAGATACCTACCCTGAGGAAATGACCACACATGTCCACTGGATCATTTTCATGACAGCTAAAAGAAGAAACCTATCAACTAGAAATGGGGTTGTTTCCATAATGAAATATCATTCATCAACTAAAAGGAATGAAAATACAGATAAATGCTACAATGCAGATGAACCTTAAAAATATTATGATAAATGACAGAGACAAATAAAATATATTGTGTAAGTCCAATTATATAAATGTCCTGAAAAGACAAATTTATATAGACAGAAAATAGGATGATGGTGGGCTGCGAATGAGAACAGAGAATAACTGTCAAAAGGAATGAGGGATATCACTGAGGTGATGAGGAAGTTCTAAAACTGGACTGTGATGACGGTTGGGCAATTTAGCAAATTTACTAAGACCACTGAAATGTACAATTAAAATGTGTGAATTTCATGGTATGTAAATTATATTTCAATAAAGTTGCACTAAAAATGTTCACAACAGCACTACAAATTAAAGCTAATAACTGAAAACTACCCAAATGTCCAATAATGGTAAAACAGAGAAATTGGGACATATTCATACAATGGAACGCTATACGCTAATGAAAATGACCTAGAACTGCGCATAACAGAAATCTCACATAATGGTGCACAAATGAAGCATGATTAAAAAAAAAACAAGTACATGTTGCAATTTCCATTTATATAAAGTTCTGAGAAAGGCAAAATTAATTTCTGTTGTTCAAAGTCATAAGGATGGTTACGTATTTTTGGTGGTTGACTTGATGGATGGGCTGATTTGAAGCTGTTACGTAACCCAGAAAAGGCCATGTTCTTTTAATCCATTCTTGTGGGTGCAGACCTGTTGTAGGTGGGACCTTTTGGTTAGGTTATTTCAATTTGAGATTTAATCCTTTTACTGGAGTCCTTTATGAGGGGATAAAGGACAGAAAAAGCCAAAAGAGCTTAGAGAGAATAAAGCCCCAGAGAAGCTAAGAGAGGATCCACAGAAGCTCAGAGAGGAGGCCACTGGAACCAGAAGCTGAAAGCAAAGAAACCCAGGAGTGAAGGACCAGCAGATGCCAGCCATGTGCCTTACTAACAGAGGTACCCAGATGTCAGCAGCCTGTCTTCAGAAAACGTGTCATCCTGTTGATGCCTTAATTGGGACATTTTCACAGTCTTAGAACTGTAAATTTGTAAGATAATAAATCCCCATCGTAAAAGCCAAACCATTTCTGGTATACTGCATTCTGGCAGCTTTAGCAAACCGAAACAAAGGGGAGGGAGCAAAGGGTTTCCAGTATCTGGATCAGGTTCCCTCTTCTGATTTGGGTAATGGTTACATGACTGGGGTCACCTTGGGACTATTCACGAAGCCGTATTATAAATGCAGTCACTTTTCTACAGATATGTTTCAGTAGTTTCTTAAAACAGGAGATTGGGACTTTGAGCTACATCCTAACAGCCCAACTTCTATCTTTTGACCTCCAGGAAGGGGAGGGAGGCTGGAGACTGAATGTGCCAACTGTGCACAGATTCCACCAATCATTTTAAAGTAATGAAACCCCAATATAAGATCTGAACACAGAAGCTCAGTGAGCTTCCCTGACTGATAATACTCATCAACATGTTGGAGGGTGAGGGTGATACATTCTGACTCCACTGGAAGAGTACACGGAAACTCTGCTTTAGAGACCCTCCCAGATCTCACACAATACATCTTCTTTTGACTTCCTTTGATTTGAATCTTCCATTCCGAAGCTGAGGCAAGTTCAAAATTCAGCCAATCTGAGCTATAACCATTAGTAACAGGGTCAATCACAAAGGTAAAAATTATGCTGGGAAAACAGCACCTCTATGACTGCTGGCCACTAAGGTGGTTCAAGTGGGAAGGATAAACTAAGAAACTACTAAAACTGAGTGGATACAATGTGGAAAAAGTTGTCTCATTTTGTGGATGAGTATCATGAACGATTGCTGAAGAACCTTTACTAAAATGGACTGTGAATAACTAATTTAAGGGCAGTGTCTGAATGCTGCACTGAGGAAGGGCATACTTGGATTGATGCAGAGCCTACACTCGCCACTGAACATTCACAGATAGCTATCCACGATCCACACACAAAGCAGTTATTCTTGAGGGAACAGAGCCGTGTGAACTTGCTAAAAAGTCAATGTGAAGTTTCTCACCGTGAGAAGAGGAATTGTCCTAGTTCTCCTAAAAATGCTAAGCGGAACACCACCCAGATGAAGTGGCTGATATGCTTCTTATGCAAGCCATGCTAGACTGGCTTTATGATAATCAGGGTAGTCACCCAATGAATATGCCCTTACTCAGGTGTAGTGGCTTGGAAAAGCACGTTCTGAGTCTTAATCTCTTCCTGTGGGGGTGAACCCACTGCAAATAGGATCTTTTGATGAGGTTACTTCAATTAAGGTGTGACCCAACTGTGCCAGTTTGAATATACTGTGTCCCCCAAACGACACTATCTTTGATGTAATCTTGGGTGGGAAGATGTTACCAGGGTTGATTAGATTGTAATTCTTTCAGTGTTTCTTTGGAATGCGCCCCACCCAGCTGTGGGTGATGACTCTGATTGGATAATTTCCATGGAGGTGTTGCTCTGCCCATTAGGGGTGGGTCTAAGTTGATCAGTGGAGCCACATAAATGAGCTGACATAACAGTAGGAACTCAGTGCAGCTGTGAGTGACATTTTGCAGAGGAGCTACAGCCAAGAGGGACACTTTGAAGAAAGCACAGGAGCTGCAGATGAGAGACAGTTTGAAAATGGCTGTTGAAAGCAAACTCTTGCTCCGGAGAAGCTGAGAGAGGACAAACATCCCAAGTGCAACTAAGAGTGACGTTTTTGAGGAACTGCAGCCTAGAGAGGAACGTCCTGGGAGAAAGCCATTCTGAAACCAGAACTTGGAGCAGATGCCAGGCGTGTGCCTTCCCAGCTAACAGAGGTTTTCCGGACACCATTGGCCACCCTCCAGTGAAGGTACCCGATTGCTGAGGTGTTACCTTGGACACTTTATGGCCTTAAGACTGTAACTGTGTAATCAAATAAACCCCCTTTTATAAAAGCCAATCCATCTCTGGTGTTTTGCATTCTGGCAGCATTAGAGAACTAGAACACCAACTGAATCAGGATGGGTCTTAATCCTATTACTGAAGGCATTATAAGGAAGCTCAAAGAAAGAAAGCCATGAGAAGCTGGAACCCAGAGAAGCCAGGACAGGCTGTCATATGTATTGCCATATGTGCCAGTTTCAAACTGTCATGGACACCAGAAGAGTTGACGTTGGAGAAAGACATTTGGAGATGCTAAGCTAAGAGATGAAACCCAGAGTTTGCCCCGGAGAAGCTAAGAGAGGATCCCCAGATGCTTAGAGAGAAATACCCTGGGAGAAAGAAGCAAGGACGCAAAGGAGCTGAGAGAAAGGAGTGAAGACAGACACATTATGGAAAAGTCATTTTGAAACATAACCCACGAGCAAAAGACCAGCAGACACCAGCCATGTGCCTCCCCAGCTGAAAGACGGCTTTTCTTCAGTGAAGGTATCCTCTTGTAGATGCCTTAGTATGGACACTTTTATGGCTTTAGAACTGTAAATATATAACCTAATAAACCCCCTTTATAAAAGTCAATCCATTTCTGGTATTTTGCATAACGGCAGCTCTACCAAACCAGAACACCATGTGACAAAAAAGCTACAGACCAAAGATCGCTGGCAGCCAGTACCAGAATGCCTGCCTTCCAGGAAAAAGCACTGCCTTGATGACAGCTTGATTTTGGACTTCTCAGAACAGTGCGCCAATAAACTCACAACCCACTGCATGATACACGTTTTAGCAGCCAGGAAACTAAAACACCTGGTTATACTAAATAATGTGATTATGGGGACTGACCCCGCTGTCACAGATACTCCGTGTAACCTTACTGCTCCAAACTGAGCATGGTCCAAAAAACCTTATTGGATTTGCTGTCTTACATTTACCTATGAGTTTTACAAATGCTAAAAAAATTAAGAGTAAGTCACAAGAAAATGGGGAAACACAGAAATGAGAGTCAAGGGAGGACTTGTCCCAACAGGGTGGAAGTCTTCTGACGGACATTAAGAAAAGAGGTGGATAAAATGGGCACTGAATAGGGTAGAAACGAAGGTCTTAATGCAGCATCATAGGTTGGGAAAACCAATGGGACTCCCTGCTGGTCCCTAAACATTAAAGACCCCTAAACAGTCTGCTTCAGTTAGAAGGAATTTAAAAAAGACTGAAGGCAAAAACGACAAGGAGAAACCTGGAATCACCTGGGGCAACGATTGGATATGTTAAGATAACGGCTGATGGAGGGGCCAGGGGTCCCTGGTCCAACTCCCAGCTGAGGACCCACAGCCATTTGCATCACAAAGCAAAATGGTCAGAGGTTGAACAGTTAAGGTTCTGGGACCCCTTAACACAGAAGCCACATGCACTGTGATTCCAAACCCTACTGGTCAGAATGACAGGGGCTAAGGTTAGACTGAGAGGTTATGGAGATGCACGAGTTAACACAATTAAGGGGAAAATTTGGATGAAAATTAGTATGTTTGAACAGGTTATACGAAGTAGTAGTGTCTGCTTTACCTGAAGTTGTTATGGGACTGGATATTATGTCTGTCTGGGGAACCTTCCTCTACCTAGTACTGTAAAACCAAAACCTGCTGGTTAAGTCCTAATGGGGGCTACAATTAGACTGAGAAATATATAGGAATATAACAATTGATGGGATTAAGGTAAAAATCAGAATATTTAAAGAGACATTATTATCTGAAGTAATAGTGTCTTCTTTTCCTGAATGTATCACAGAGATGGGTATATGACTGGGAAACATTTCCTCCAACCTAGAACTGTAAAGCATGTAAATCTGCTCTTCAAGAAATGTTAATTGGACTTTCTAATGAGAATTATTAAGATTACTCAAGCCACAAAGGTTGTTAATTTCAAACAGTATAGAATATAAGCATGCTGATAAGAATAAATTCTCTGAACACTAGGCCCATGTGGAGCACAGACAAGGGCTCACGGCAAGAGCCTGTGAGCACTGCCCAACACCAACTGCTCTGATTTTGGACCAGAAGATTTCCATTTGAGAGACAATTACTACCTCGATATTGGATGTTAATTTAAATGGCTCCTAAGATTGAAGACATAAAATAATCCTAAAACCTGAAATATCCATAATATCTTAGGTCATTTCAGAGAAGTGCTCTAATAAGGGAGGACAATGCCCAGAAGTTTCATGATAAAATGGGAACAGCTTATTTAGGAACATGCTGCAGGGGGAATGCAAGGAAGTATTCATGAACAGGGAGCTGCTTCTCTCGCAGGATGAACTTTGAAACCACCTGTTTTAGTTTGCTAATGCTGCGGAATGCAGAACACCAGAGATGGATTGGCTTTTATAAAAAGGGGGTTTATTTGGCTATACAGTTACAGTCTTAAGGCCATAAAGTGTCCAAGGTAACACATCAGTGATCGAGTACCTTCACTGGAGGATGGCCAATGGCGTCCAAAAAACCTCTGTTAGCTGGGAAGGCACGTGGCTGGCGTCTGCTCCAAAGTTCTGGTTTCAAAATGGCTTTCTCCCAGGATGTTCCTCTCTAGCAAGCTTGCTCCTCTTCAGAACGTCACTCACAGCTGCACTGAGTTCCATCTCTGAGTCAGCATATTTATATCAAGGCCCACCCTGAATGGGTGGGGCCACACCTCCATGGGAGTATCCCACCAGAGTCACCACCCGCAGCTGGGTGGGGCACATCTCCATGCAAACAACCTAATTCAAAGGTTCCAACTTAATCCCCACTATTCTGTCTGCCCCACAAGATTGCATCAAAGAATATGGCTTTTTCTGGGGGACATAATACATTCAAACTGGCACACCACCTGAGGAGTTACCATACCTTACTGCCACTTGGATGGCACCCTACAAACAGCTCTCCATTTACCAACAAAAAGCTACTTGGCTTATATAAGGACATCAGCTGCAAGGTAAACAGACTACATCCTGTTAGGAAGGTGGCCACTCTGATCAAAGAAGGTAAAAACAAATCAGCTAGGTGGGATGAACTGCATGCTGTTTACCCCGGTTTGGGTTATTACCAACTCATGGGTGGTGGTCAACAGCTTGGCCATATGACCAAGCAGCATGGCAATGCGTCCTGTACAGGACACGGTCCCACGGAAATCACTATGGAAAATGTGATATATTAAAGTAGGACACATCAGTACTTATCAGAAGAACCCCATTCCAGGATCTGAAAATGAGTGGTATCAACAAGTGGATATCCTGGTGTGCTTGCCTGAGGTGACCACCTGGGTCCATGAAATGAGTGGACACTGGAGGACTGTGGCCATACAGAGATGGAATGAATCTACACATATTCCTCTTGCACCCTCTGAGGCATAAAATGCCAGTAAGAACTGTTCTGACTGCCAACCTAAGAGACAGAGATTGCAGATGCTACAGGGCAGATTACCTGCCAGGCGGGGGGGTGGGGGGGGGATGACACTGCATGTGCCTGGCAAGGCAGACTGATGCTGGTAGCCTCAGAAGACTACAAATGAGTCCTGACAAGAAAACACACTCTGGATTGTGCTTTGCTGACCTGGTGGTAGATGCAATTGCTCAAAATACAATAAAAGGACTGGAACAGAAAATACAGCATCGATTTGGACTGTGAAGTCATATTTCTTCAGACCAAGGCATACACTTTTTTTGAGAGTAATGGTCTGACAGGAATTGGAAAGGATAATTAAAACTTTGGTTGTCTAAAATCAGGGAAGATTAAGGCATGAAGGGCTGGCTTATATACCCTCACCAATGTGTGCTCACACAACATTAGTAGGGGCCAAAGGATTCTAACTGGATAGATTTCTTCATTTTTCTGGTGGATCTGGGATGATGAGGTGGGGGAGGATGCTGGTATGACTACACAATTTTTTCCCACATCACCTCAACTTTTTTTTTTTTCCCAGTGACCTCAATTTTTCTTCTTCCTACCTGATGCAGTAGTCCCAGGGCCAGGGCTGAAATTTCAAATGTCAAAAGCAAGAATGATTCCTAAGCAGAAACTGTAATTACACTTTTAAACCCTTATGTCAGAATTCCTAAGGGCTTTATGAGGGAAATTATGCTTCCAGTTCATCTGGCAAATTGGAGTTGACAGCAAACACTGTTTACTCACTAGGGGTAGAGCTACCCCATAAGTCGTGTATCTACATAACCTTATCCCATATGAATGGGAGTGGTCTAAGGGGAAGGCATTTGATAGACCAATATTGCTGGTAACAATATGGACCAGCACAGTGGCCAAACTTAAATCCCCTAAAAAGGTAGAAAAGTGTGTGTAAAAATGAATAACAAATGAGAGAGTAGTAACAGCTGAGGGTAAAAGAATAAATGAATAAGTTATATGAGACAAATCCAATATATTAACACCTCAAGAAAGACTCAGAGCCAAGAGGGTAACATTGTCTTTTAGTTCAATTATACCTGACAGGATGAAGCCATATATTGCTCAGACCACTAATTTTGGAACCTAACAAGATTAAATGGAAACCTGCAAACCAAAGTGACCTTGCCCTGGGGAAACACTTTGGTCATATATGATGACGGACTGAATTATTAATGGATGGGACTCTAGCAAAGTGCCAGCATCTTTTGACTTGTTTTTATATAGTGTAACACTGGCATTTTTGCTAAGATTATAAAACTGATCCTGATGGTCAAATGTACTGGGAAACTGAGTTAAAAGCCTCCTATTCCTAACCCACATTGGCTCCTACAAACGTTAAGCATACGCATGCTACTATTGCTGTATCTGTTTTATAAATGCTACTCCAAGTGTAGGTTCGTTCTCAGACAGGTATGATCCAATAAGGGAACTATGGCTAAAGAGCAGTGGGTGGCTGGTATCATGAAGAAGTTGGCTGGTCTTTGTCCCATGAGAAATCCCCCAAATCTTTGGCATTTACCATGATAGGAGCCTTTTGTTATTCATGGTGGGCCCCAGACCAAACCTGATAGCTTGTGCTGTGATGACTCAAGATGTGGACTGGCAACACGAGAAAAACCAAGCATGTGATTAGCGGGTTGGGACTTTGGGCTATATCATATCAGCCCAACATTCCTGGGCTCTGATCTCAAGGGAAGGGAGGGAAGCTGGAGATTGAACGTACCAACTGTGCACAGATTCCATCAATCATGTCTATGTAATGAAACCTCAATATAAGCTCAGCAAGCTTGCATGACTGAATACACACCAATGTGCTAGAGGATGAGGGTGATGCATTCTGACTCCACATGGTGAAGACACAGAAACTTTGTGTTTGAGACCCTCCCAGATCTAACCCTATACATCTTTTGGCTTTGTCTGATTTGTATCCATTTTTGCTAAGATAAAATTAAAATCATTACAGTGCTTTCCTGAGTTCTGTGAGATACTCTAGTGATTACGAAACCTCAGAAGGTGATGGGAAACCCTGAATTTATAGCCAGTTGGTCAAAACTGTGAGGTGCTTGGGAGCCCCAAAATTACAGCTGGTGCATCAAGGGCAATCTTATAGTGCACAGTAGTACCACTACAGTACTAGTAGCACTAATCTGGGTAGAGTGAGACTTGCATTGAAGTTGCTTTTAAATTTATTAAAGACATTTGCAACTTGTAATCCCAGAAAACCACCTGAGGTAAATTTCAAATGTCCTTCTTGAGGACAGTATGTTGAGTGAAATAAACCAGTAATCAAAACAGAAGCATTATAATGCCTCACTAATATGGACTAACTATAATGTGCAAACTCTGAGAACTGAGTCTGAGGGCATAGGTTATCAGGAGAAGGCTTATTGTAAAGGTTCCTAGATTGTAAACTCTTACACCAGTTACATCTACTCCCGAGCTTTGATGGCTATTTCTAAATTCTGAGATGCTGAGTTTCTGTGTATAACCTGGTCAGTCCCTGGAACTTTGGGTAGCTGTATGAACCAGAGTCCGGCAGCTATGAATGTCAGCACTATTCCATAAGGCAAATTTAAGCAGTCTGAAAAGAGATCAGACTTCAATTAGAGGTATGAACGAAACCAACTTGGTTAGGACTAAGGTAAATCAGACCAAGGGGTAAAGGACGATAGAAACAGTATTTTTAAAACTTCAACTTCTGTGTGACATGAAAGGAAAAGATGTTTATTAGGTGCAAAATCCATATTTTTTGTAACACTATATATAATGTAACTTGTATGGTCAGTTTCTTCAAACAACATAGTAACATGGAACATCGAATAGGAGCGAAATCTGGTTGGTTTGTACAAGTTAGTGTGAAGCCCCAAAACATCCTAGAGTAATTTGGGCAGAGAACAAAAATGTACTTGCACAGCCCCCTTGAGGGACTGGGGGAAAATGTGGAAATATTAAATTTCCCCACCTTGGGAATCAATGATATTCTCACAACCATTCTGAGAATGTAGAAGGCTGAGCCCTTGATCTTGAGGTTTGCCCTTATGAAGTTTGTTACTGCAAAGGAGAGGATAAGCCTACTTAAAATTGTGCCTAAGAGTCACCCCTAGAGAACCTCTTTCATTGCTCAGATGTGGCCTCTCTCTCTAAGCCAACTCTGCAGGCAAACTCATTGCCATCACCCCTCCCCCCACTTACGTGGGACATGACTCCCAGGGGTGTAAAATTCCCTGGCAACGTGGGACATGGCTCACAGGGATATGGCTCACAGGGATAAGCTTGGCCCTGGCATTGTGGGACTGAGAAAGCCTTCTTGGACCAAAAGAGGGAAGAGAAATGAAACAAAATAAGGTTTCAGTGGCTGAGAGATCTCAGAATTGAAGGGTCATTCTGGAGGTTATTCTTACGCATTATATAGGTTTTAGTTTTTAGTGTATTGGAATAGCTAGAAGGAAATATCTGAAACTATTGAACTGCAACCCAGTAGCCTTTATTCTTGAAGATGATTATATAACTATATATCTTACACTGTGCGACCGTGTGATTGTGAAAACTCTGTGGTCCCCACTCCCTTTATACAGTACATGGACAGATGAACAGAAAAATGAGAACCCAAAGTTAATGAATAATAGGGAGGGATGGGTGGTATGGGAAGTTTTGGGTGTTTTTTTACTTTAACTTTTATTCCTAGTCTTTTTTGTTGTGTGGTAATGAAAATGTTCAAAAATCGATTGTGGTCATGAATGCCCAACTATATAATGGAACAGTGAACAACTGATTGTACACTGTGGATGACTGTATGGTATGTGAATATATCTCAAAAAAACTGAATGTTATAAAAATGTCAAATGTCCTTCAACTAGGTAATGGTTAAATAAATTATAGAATATACATGTGTACTAGTCATAGCTGAATTCCCACCATGTATCTATTCACCTTTTCTTTCTTTAAGAACAAATCCCATCCTTAGAAACATGGTGGAAATCCTGACAAGTCTAAGTGGCTTTCAAAGTTTAGTTTGTAAACCATTAGGGGTCCCCAAAACTCTTCAACAAGTTTTTAAGGTCAAAACTCACAAGAAAATATATAGATCAATTTAGGGAGAATTGACATGTTAACAATATTGAATCTTCCAACACATGAACAAGATACACTACTGTATTTTTCTAGGTTCTATTTCACTCAGCAATGTTTTGTACTTCTCAGTATACAGGTCTTTCACATGTCTCATCAGATATATCCATAATTATCTCATTTTTTAATAACATTGTAAATGGTATTTCTTTAATTTCAATTTTCTATTATTTTTCATAGTTAACATATAGAAATAAAATTGATTTGTATGTTAATTTTGTATCCCAAAGCTATTTCAATCACTTATTAGTAGCTTTTTTTATAGATTCCATGAGATTTTCTGTATAGATGATCATATCAACTGAAAATAAAAACAGTATTTATTTCTTATATTTGTTTTTCTTGCTTTACTAAACTGGCTAGAACTTTCAGTACAATGTTAAACAGAAATGGTGAGGGGACATCCTTGTTTCCTGATCTTAATAAAGCATTCAGTATTTCACCATTAAATATAATGTTACCAGTAGGATTTTCACAGATGCCCTTTACAGCTTGAGTGACTTCCCTTCTATTCCTAGTTTCCTGATAACTTTCCTTCCATTTGTGGAATAAACACTACCTGGTCTTGATGTATCATCCTTTTTATATACTGTTGGATTTGAATACACTGAATTTTTGTATCTAAATTCATGAGGGATATTGGTCTGTAGTTTTGTTTTTCGGTAATGCCTTGCTTCAGTTTTGGTAACAGAGTAATGCTGATCTCACAGAATGAATTAACAATAATTTCCTCCTCTTTAATTTCTCTGGAAGACTTTGCACAGAATTGGTATTATTACTGTCTTAAATGTTTGGTCTTGCCCAACAATCTCCATCTTTTAACTGGGCTATTTAACCACTAACATTTAATGTAATTACTGAAACGGCTGGGTTTAAGTCTACCATCTTGTTGGTTTTCTCATCCATTCTATATTCCCCCTTTCTTCTTTGTCTTCTTTTGAATTAATGGAGTATTTATGCTCTTCATTTTATATACTTTGTTGGCTTATTAGCTAAAACTCTCCACCTCAGAGTTACTTAAGTGATATTTTAGTAGCTTACTATAGTGTAAGACTGTTTTAATTTCCTAGGCTGCTCAAGCAAATATCACAAAACGGTTTGGCTTAAACAATGGGAATTTATTTGCTCATGGTTTTAAGGACAGAAAACTGTCCAAATCAAGATATCATCAAGGTGATGCTTTCTTCCTGAAGACTGTCGCATTCTGAGGTGACTGCCAGTGATCCTTGATTCCTGTCACATGGCAAGGCATACAGCAGAGTCTCCTGGTTTCTTCCTTCTCTTCCAGGTTCTGTGTCAGCTTCTTGCTTCTTGTGGCTTTCTCTCTCT
This sequence comes from Choloepus didactylus, assembly GCF_015220235.1. Lineage (NCBI taxonomy): Eukaryota > Metazoa > Chordata > Mammalia > Pilosa > Megalonychidae > Choloepus > Choloepus didactylus. The sequence continues at coordinate 18,673,406 of NC_051312.1, forward strand.
TTGAATTTCATTCTCTTATAAAAGACTCTAGTAATAGGATTAAGACCCATCCTGATTGAGGTGGGACACACTTTAACTAAAGTAATCTCTTCAAAAGGTTCTACTTACAATGGGTTTACACCCGCAGGATTGGATTAAATTTAAGAATGTGTTTTTCTGGGGTGTAAAAAGCTTCAAACCACCACAGACTCTTACAATAGGATACTTAAATTTCTCTCCTCCTGGCCTTTGTACTATTGTTGCCATTTATTTTACATGTATTATAAACCCCACAATGTATCACTTTCATCTAAAAAATTACTTATTTGCAAACATAAACACCAGTTCTGGTGATCTTTATTCTTAATCCCTTTTTGTATACTTAAGATTCCCATCTGGTATCATTTTCCTTGTACCTGAAGGACTTGCTTTAATATTTCCTGCAGTGCATGTGTGCTGGTGAGAAAATCTCTGTATTTATGTCTGAAAAGCCTTTATTCTGTCTTTGTTTTTGAAAGATATTTTTGCTGGGTACATAATTCTAGGTTGACAGGTTTTACCTGTCAGTACTTTTAAATTCTTTGCTCAACATCATCTTCTGCTTTGCAGAATTTCCAATGAAAATTCTGTTGTCATTCTTATGTTTACTACTCTATCATAGTGTGTCTTTTTGCCCTGGTCAATTTTAAGGCTTTTCTTTATCATTGTGTCTTAGTTTACTGGGGCTACTGTAACAAAGCATAACACACCAGGAGACTTTAAACAATAGCAATTTATTATCCCTCAGTTTTTGGAGACTAGAAGTCTGAAATCAAGGTATTAGCAGGGCCATGCTTCCTCTGAAGTCTGCAGAATTCTAGTGGTGGCTTGCTGAGAATTTGTGGCATAACTCAATTTCTGCCTCCATTACATGGCCATCATCTTTTCTGTCCCCTACTGAGGAGACAAATTTCCTCTCCTTACAAGGATACCAGTCATACTGGATTAGACCCACCCTAATCCAGTCTGGCCTTATTTTAACATTTCCAAAGATCCTATTTCCAAATAGGATCACATTCACAAATTGTAAGCAATTTGATTACTTGATTATTACATGCCATGGCATAGTTTTCTCCAAGTTTCTTATTGTGCGTGTGGCAAATTTTTCAAATTTGGAAAAGTTGGCCATTATAACTTCAAATTTCCACATTTCTTTCTCCTCTTTCTCAAGGACTCCAGTTACACAAACCTTAATTTGTGTAACTCATTGGCAGTTGACTTTTTTTTTCAGTCAATTTTCTGAGTTTCATAGTTGAGTCACTTCGATTGCTATATTTGTTCAAGTTCACTTGAAATCTCTCTGAAATGTTTAATCTGTTAATCTCATAAAGAGTTTCATATCAAACACTGTAGTTTTCATCTTTTAAAGTTCAATTTGAGTCTTCTCCATCTTCCATGTTTCTACTTAACATGTTCAATCTTCCCTATAGCTTACTGAACAAATGGAATATATATGGATACATACATAGATATTATAAGCTTTTGTATTACTAATGTCTGCATCTGCATAATTTCTGTGTCAGTTTCCACTGACTTGACTTTTGTCCTCATTTTGAGTTCTACATTCCTGCCTCTTTGAATGTCCAGTAATTTTTGATTGGATGCCAGAAATTGTGAAATTTCTTTTGCTGGGTGGCAAAATATTTTTATATTCTTACACATATTCTTGGGCTTTGGGATTCAGTTAAGTTGCTGGAACAATGTAATTCCTTAGGTTACTGCTCTAAAGGTTTTTTATGTAGTACCAAAGAAATTTTATTCTTTGGTAAAATTTTCCCCACTACTAAGTCAAAATCCTTCTAACCAGTCTACCTCTTGGACTGAAGAGGTTTTCCACTCTGTCTTAGGGGAACAAGGACTATTTCCAATTCTGCATTATCTTCTAATACCAAGTCAACCTTGTAGTAAAGTTCTTTGTCCTGCCTGGGGTGGTTTTTTCACATATATGTGCTGGTCAGTAATAAGGTGACAACTTGAGGGAGAGCCTCTGCAGATCTCCAGAGTGTGCAATGTCTCTCTCCCTCTTCCTGTGCAGCTCTCTATGCTCTAGTACTCCGTAAATTCGAGCTGCCATAGCCTCCCTGGACTCAACCCTGTATTCTATTTAGCTCCATCTCCTCAAGTCAGAAAGACCTCCTGGTTCTGCCTGGGTTCCTTCTCCCTGCATGTAACCTGGAAACTCTATCCAGGTATTAAGCTGGAGAAATTGTAGAACTTACCCCATTTATCTCCCATTTCTCAGGAATCACTCTTTCATTCCCTATGGTTAATGTCTTGAAAAACATTGTTTAGTATATTATAGCCAGTGTTTCAGTTCTTCCCCAATTTGTTCTAAATACTCGAGAATTATATTTAAAGTAGCAAAGTCTTTTCAAATAGTATCAAACAATGCCACTGTGTTCTTCCCCCCAAAAAAGAAAGAATTTTAAAAGGAATGTGCATAGCATTTCTATAACTCATGCGTCCTCTCCTAAGCCTTTGGTAATCTTTTATCAAGAAGCTACTCCCCAAATCAAAAATTTTCAATGGCTTTGCACTACCTACAAATAAAATCCAAACTCTTTTTTATGGCATTTATATCCACTACAAAGTGGACCAACCTATTCCCCAGTCTCACATTGTTTGCTGTTGGGTATCCCCAGACCAGTGGCATCAGCATTTCCCAGTAATTTGCTAGAAATGCAAACTCTCAGGCTCTACCCTAGATTCTAGGGTTAGAAACCCTGGGGGTGTGGTCTAGAAATCTGTGTTTTAATAAGACCTCTGGGTGATAACGATGAGCTAAAGTCTTAGAACCACTGCTCTAGGGCAGTGGCTTACAACCTGGGATAATTTTGCCTCCCAAGGGACATTCGGCAATGTCTGGAGACATTCTGTTTGCTTCAAGTGGGGGAGGGGGAACATGAGGGTACTACTGGCATGTAGTGGTAGATGCCAGGGATGCTAAATACCCTACAACGCAGAGAACTGTCCCTTACAACAAAGAAAATGGCAATACTGTTTAGGTTAAGAAACCCTGCTCTAGGGCAATGTTTCCAGCATTTGAATAATGCAGTACTCTCTACGAAGGAAAAAGAAACTGTCAACTCCATTAATAATGTATTTGTAGAGCCACGTTTGAGAAATGGTGACGCAGAAACTGAAATTTTATTCTAAGATATCTTTCCATTACAATTACTGTAAAAGAAGTGTTTTCTTTATAAAACCTTCTCCAAGAAACCCTCCTCTTATCTCTAGTTTCGCAGAGAACTTTATCTTTCTTTATCTCTTATGTAATTTACAAAACCTTTAGTTGTTTCTTAATACCTAACTGTAGACCTGCAATGACCGTCAACTTCCTGAGGGAAAAGACTGCATCTTTTTTCATTTTTACAATTTCCAACACAACCAGAAGTGTCCCATATATAAATTTATGTGCTCCATAGCTGCTTGTTAAACTGAGTGCCACCAGAAAATAATAAACATAAATTAAACTTTCTTCTCTTTGCTTTGTACCCTTCTCTACAAATCAAAACTAGGCAGAGCAGATTCTATGTCACACAATGCTCAATACAGTAATCATGTAAATAAGTGCAGCCAGGAGCAGACTAAACACTAAGACCTTTAAGCTTTGTTAAGCTGCTACTAGAACACTTCTGAACACACAGTTGTGATTTAGAGTTGTGTAGATTGGAAAAGATGGCTTCAGTATTTTGCAGTTCCTCCCATTAAGAGGTAGCATCTATTTGCCCAATCTGTAGACTGGACTGGCTTTGTGATTGCTTTGCCTAACAGAAAGCTGCAAAGTGACAACGTTAGTTCCTGTTCAAGACCCTAAGATGCCTTGCAGCTTTTGCCTTCAGCCTCTTTGCTGCCCTGAGACCATCATGACAGGAAGCATGGATTAAAAGACCAATGAGGAGAGGGAATAGCCTAATTGAGAAACAAAAAATCACTGCATTTTAAGTCACTAAATTTTCAGATGGTTTGTTACACAGCAATAAATGACAGCCTAAAGAAGGGTCACAGTAAAAAAAACAATAGGGTTTGGAAATTGCCAGAGGCAAAGTTACAAACAGAATAAGCAAATAAGAAACTAGGATACAAACAGAGTTTAATTAGGATCCAAGAAGCAAGTCAGGTTTAATGAGGTAGATAAACAGAAGGCAGGAACACAGTTAACTCCAAAGGAATTAATTTCACTGAAGCTAACTGGCCCTTTCCTTGGACAGATCAATCTGGCTAGTTTTAATTCAGAAGAGCTTGGTGGGTCTTAGACTTAAAAGGGCCAGGGGGCTTTAAATCAGGGCCAATTCCTTTTTGCCAGAGACTCTTGTCTGATAATGTTAGTGTGATAATGTTTTGCCCTCATGCAGATTTGGGTCTCAGGGGTTTCAGATTCTTATTGGCTGAATATGGGTTTCCTCACTCAGGACCTTAGTTTCCTCTGCTTCAGTTTTCTTCTACAAGGGCATTCTGCTGCAACTCTCAAATGGTTCTGGTAGGGAAAAGGATCTCAATGTAAAGTAATTACTATATATAACAGAATGAACCTTCAACTGTCAGAGATGGGTATTATATATGAATTGAATTGTAGTGAGCAAACAGTTTGAAGTTATTTCCCTGTATATAAGGGACTGAAAGAGACTCACCTGATTCCTAAAATGCTCCATAACTTTAATGAGCTGATAATCAAGGCTTTCTAAACCTATGACAATATACAAATACAACATAAATGAGATCTATCTGTCCTCCTTCTAGGAAACTAGAACAGAATGGAAGGACCACAGGAGGTCTGGATATTTGAACTATAAAAATGATTTCATCCAAGAAGAACAGATGAGCTATCGTGGGTAAATTTAACGTTCTGGGAATGCTCAGGAATGACTATGGTCTGTTAATTTCTGAAGGGTATAGTAGGAACAAGTTCACAGAAATGTTGCTATATTAGGTTACTTTCTTGGGGTAGAGTAGAACATGTTGGAATTAAAGTACTTATCTTAGGTTAGTTGTCTTTTTCTTACTCCCTTGTTATGGTCTCTTTGAAATGTTCTTTTATTGTATGTTTTTTAAAATTTTTTTAAAATTTTTTTTATTTTTCATACAGTTGATTCAGGAAAAAAAAAGTTAAAAAAAAATTAAAAATAAACAAGGAAAAAAATACGTAGAGCCCCCTTGAGGAGCTGGTGGAGAATGCAGGGGTATTGGCCTGCTGTACCTCGATGGTTGCTAATATGCCCACAGACATAAGGGACTGGTGGTTTGGTAGATTGAGCCCTCTACCATGGGATTTGCCCTTGGGAAGACTGTAGCTGCAAAGGAGAGTAGGCCTCCCTATAATTGTGCCTAAGAGCCTCCTCCCGAATGCCTCTTTGTTGCTCAGGTGTGGCCCCCTCTCTCTAGCTAAGCCAACTTGAAAGGTGAAATCACTGCCCTCCCCACTACGTGGGATCAGACACCCAAGGTAGTGAATCTCCCTGGCAATGTGGAATATGACTCCCAGGGAGGAATGTAGACCCGGCATCGTGGGACGGAGAACATCTTCTTGACCAAAAGGGGGATGTGAAAGGAAATGAAATAAGCTTCAGTGGCAGAGAGATTCCAAAAGGAGCCAAGAGGTCACTCCGGTGGGCACTCTTATGCACAATATAGACAACCCTTTTTAGGTTCTGATGAATTGGGGTAGCTGGTGGTAGATACCTAGACTATCAAACTACAACCCAGAACCCATGAATCTTGAAGACAATTGTATAAAAATGTGGCTTATGAGGGGGGACAGTGGGATTGGGGGGGCCATGGGGATCACACTCCCCTTTGTCTAGTTTGTGGATGGATGAGTGGAAAAGTGGGGGAAGGAAACAGACAGACAAGGGCGCCCAGTGTTCTTTTTTACTTTAGTTGCTCTTTTTCACTTTAATTATTATTCTGGTTATCTTTGTGTGTGTGGTAATGAGGGTGTTGGGGATTGATTTTGGTAATGAATGTACAACTATGTAATGGTACTGTGAACAATCGAATGTATGATTTGTTTTGTATGACTGTGTGGTATGTGAATGTATCTCAATAAAATGAATGTAAAAAAAAAATGATTTCAAGGATTTGGGGCATTCCCAACAGATACAGATCATTCTCATACTAAGGGAACCAATATGGCTCCTGTCACCTTAAGATAAAAGGCTAGGAAAGAAGGCTAGATAAAATGCCTATCTAATGTATCATTAACCCTTTGGAAAGTTTTGTTTCTGAAATCTGACCAACTATGCTGTTGTATTTCTATAATTAGCACAACTCTTTCCCCATAAAAAGTTAGTAGGTTTGAAATATTAGCCAATCTAAGCAGTACTAAGAAAAGTCAGGTAAAGGAAGTTGATTTTGTGGAGGAGATAGTTGCAGTTAAAAATGAGCGAATCTGAGTTTATATATGACTTTTTTCACCTACAGATTTTCCTTACTGAGCTTTTTTATTCAAAATCTACAGGATTTTATTTTAACTAGGTCACCAGCAAGGGGATTCAAAATGTTTCAAGAGAATTATGATGACAATATTCTGGATGCTTTCTCCATTGTCCTTTGTACAGAAACTTGAATTGTAAAGATTGCAAATTCAGATTTTTCTCACTAAAGTGGTAAATAAAAAAAAAAGGAGAATGCCTGTTCTTTGTACTTAGAAATAAATATAAATATTGCTTAAGGACACTGGGAATGAGATACATCTGTAAATAAACAAAATTATGATGTGTTCATTATTCATGTCTGAGCTCCAATGTCACCTCTTCCCTTGCTATCTTAGATTTAAACTGATCATCCCTTCCACACTTCATCAAACATTATCCTATTACCCTGCTTTAACTTCTTCATTCCACTTACTTGAACAGTACAATCCAGTGCCTAGAATGGTGCTGGAGATACAGTACTTGTTGAATGAATTAATACACACTTACTTGAGTAAAGCAGTTTTTCATTTGTTTTAAATATACCTATCAAGGTTAAATAAATGTGGCAGGAACAGGGACCAACAGTAATATGTTCCTTTACTATTATTTCAGTTTAGAAAATGAATGACACTGTGCAATTTAATAATTTAAAACAGAAAATTGCTTCCTTTGTGTAATATTGTTTATTTGTTTTAAACATGTCAAAGGTTCTTATTTTCAGCTTAAAGCATATAATTTCAAGTTGTTTGGCATACTTAAAAGTAAAAACAATTTTGAAAATAGTTTTTCAATGTTAATAAAATGCACAGAGAAATCAAAACCTGTCCAAAGTTTTGAAAAAGCCTCAACTTCTGGAATGAATATGAATTAGCCTGAGTTAAAATTCAGCAGATTGACTATGAAAACTATTCCAGAGCAATAGAAAAAACGTTAAGAGGCGAAACAACAAAGAATTGAAGTGAATTATAAATATTAAAACAGCAGAGGAAAAGGTGACTACCATAGCTTCTGTTAACTCACTCACTGATCTTGTTGCATAAACTATGTTACAGTTTTTATGTACCTATAAACCATTCAGAGTTGAACAGTTACCCTAATAGGTAAACTAATAAAGAGATGGTGGTGGGAGTTTGAGAATATCTACTTCTTCCAAATTTTACAAACATAACAGCTATCTTTTATTAAGTGTTTACTGGATTCCAGGTATCAAATTATTTGCAACAAAAGGTAGAACGTGAATTCACTCCCTGAGCTCTGACTCTAGATCCAAAGTGTTTAATCAGTGGATTAGACTGAGATTGATTTTGAGGATAAATTACCCAGAATGCAATTTCAATCTCTCCACAGCCTTACAACTATATTACATGCCAACTCTTGGTTTAAAATAATACCCAACAATCATTTAAGTTATCTCCAACAGAAGTTTGAAAATTTCACTACACTCTCCAAGAAGTTCTCCTTCAGATGACCTAGAGTCATTTCTTTAGACATACCCTTTGGACACATGAGACAATTTTAGCTCTGAAAAGGCAGGCTGGGGTTTTAATCAAAACTCAACATTTCCCCTAAATCGTAAAATCTCCAAAACAATCACTGAATATCAAGGAAAATAAGACCTTCCAATCTTGGCAGACCTGTTCTATTTTCCAAGTAACAGCAACAAAAAAACAAAAAACTGCTTGTCAAAATAGTCATGCAAAACCTTCTACTCAGAAAAAATTTCCCAACATAAAATACTTCTGCCTGGTATACTCTGAAGTATTAGCATCAGATTCCAAATTTGGAGAAACTAGAAACCTGAGCTTTGGTACTTAATTATTTATAAAGCAGCCACAAATTCAAGTTACTGGTTCCTAACCACCCTATGATTTTTTTTTAAACGGCATAAAATCCAGGTTTTAAACTTGCCTTATAGATATATTCTCAAAATATTTATTATGAAGAATAAAATTTTCATTACGAATACACTGTACACATACACACTAGCAGACTATAAAAGAACCTTGAAAATTAACTGGTCAGCTATCAGTTACTATTAAACAGATTCCAGGAGTTGGAAACTGCCTGTGTCAGGATTAGACATAATACAAGATATGCTTAAAAGTAAATCTGCTGCTGTGTGCTTGAATTTAGGATCACGGAACAAAGTCAACAACTAAGAAAAAACGTAATGAATGAGCAACTGGCTCAACATGTCGGGGGCAATTTTAATAACCTGATCTGCAAAGCCAAAACAAAGCCAAAATAAAGTCTTTTAAAAAAGTGTTTAAATAAGAAAAAACTGAACAGTAACTTTCCTTCATAAATGCAGATAAGCAGAAGACTACATTCAATATGTTTATTTGGTTTGCTAAAACTCAGAGAAATGACCTCATTTAATTATTCACCAAGCTGAAATCTTAGAACAATTTTCTTTCCTCAGTCTTTAAATTGCATTTTTGAATCTGTATCAACATCAAGATTTTGTTTATACTTTATATATTGTGTACCATTCCTCTTCAATAAAAAATAGCTTAAAAATTGTAATAAACTGACATCAAATAAATAGGTTTTTAAATAACTCCAAGATATTCCTCCATCCAATCTGCTGTCATCTACATAGGTACTAGTTACACCAGCAATTCTTTATTGAATAAAAGTCATTTTTAAATTGAAACTAAATAGATTATCAGGCTGAAGCTTATTCTATTTTCTATCAGAATACAAGATAATCAGGGTAATGTACAGAAGAGAGGTAAGAGGATGACCATATCTTACCTTTATCAGTTACTTTTTCTACGCATCTGAAAGAAATGAGAATCAAATATTAAAAAAGCAATCTTGCACATTTTCTTAAAATACAAATATTTACCTCTTTCAGAAAACAAGTAAAAAGCATCTAGAGCAGTGCTGTCCAACAGAACTTTCTACAATGATGGAAATGTTTTGTATCTGTACTGTTGAATACAGTGGCCACATGTGGCTACTGAGCACCTGAAGTATCTAGTCTAAGGGGACTGAACTTCTAATTTTGATCAATGTTCATTTAAACAGCCAAATGTGGCTACTGCATCTGATTACCTTAAATGACTGAGCTAGAGTATCATGTAAAATAGTTGTTTCAAACTATGAAATACATTAATACAAAGAAAATATACCTAATTTTGTTAGATGTGATGCCATAAGTGCTTATATAAGATTTTACACAAAGGCAGTAACTTCAGTTGAAATAACATATTTAGGATTTGCTTTAAATACTTCCACCAAAAAAGGGGGGACAAAGGAAAAGTAGACAGATGAAGCAAGCATGGGAAAATCTCAGTAACTGTTGAACCTAGGTGACTGATACTATACTGGGATTTCATTATATTATTTCATCTATTTTGTGAATATTTCACAATATTCATAATCAAAATTTAATGAATTTAAAAAGAAAAAAAACATAAAATTGTTGATTAAGCCCATCTCAAAATCTATTTCTAAAAAGGCAACAGATGAATCTCCAAAATAATGTAACTTGCACTTTACAAATCAGACAGTGACAGTAAAGAACTTAAAGTTTTAAGCCTACAGATTAAAAGAAAATGTCATTTCTATGTTTTTAATGGAAAATTTCTATCATATAAATGGTGAGTAGAGATGACCCTCCCTATACCCATTACTCAGATTCAAAAAATCAACATGTCTCTGGACTTGTCATAAAGATGCCACAGTATCTATGAGCAGTACAAAGGTTATTTTTTATTTTATTTTATTTTTTTTTTGCTTTTTGTATCTTTGTTAGTTTTTGGCAAGTAAACCTATTCTGCTGTTCTTTTTAAGAAAAAATAGCTATTTTTTTTTGTTCCATGTCTTTTTAAAGCTTTGGTGTTATAACTTTATTTTAAATGATATTATAAATGTCTCAATTAACAATTAACACAAGATAACTGCTAATCTTCCTAACCCTAAAGGAAAACTACAGAAATAATTGCTAAATTTTTAAAACATTAAACGATAAACTTCCTGAAAACCTTTTGGAATGTTTAAATGTTTCCATTACAGTACTGCTCATCCTAAAAGGAAAGCTTAATATTTTAGTCTTGTATAACTAACTGAAGACTTCTGTAAGAGACCCCAAAGTTAGAAGTTTTACATTCTGAAAAACACAGGATAAATGGAGGACTTAGTATTATAAGGTGGCCTAGGAAGCAGGATGTTTTAACTTATAAATTGGAAAAAAAGTGCGTCTGAAAACTACTATACCAATCCTACAATATTTTGTGTGTGGGGGGGACATATGTATTAAAGAATTAAATAAGAGTATATAATTTTCTGCATTTGAAATGCGAGAATCCTAACTGGAGTATATTGACTTAAAAACATGGCAAATCTTCAGCCTAATTTTTAGACAGTACTGAGTACATACATAACTATTCCCCAAACTTGGTTTATCTTTCCTGACTATTAGTCTTCTAGGTTTTAATTTATAATGATTCTAAGCATTTAATTTCATGTCTTGCCTTGAGTAAGATCAACAGAAACAATTCTTTCAACTCAACTTCACTCAAAAGTATTTCCTACTTTTCCCATTAATTTAGGAACATTTCAATGCAAGTAGAAAAAAAGGTATAAAAGCTTAAGGAAGTTCATAAAAACTGTATCCTAATTTTCACCCAACTATAAACTAAAGCTCATTTCACAAATTTACAGAATATCAGATTATAGACAAGGAATCCAATATAAAGAGATTAATGACTTGCCCAAGAACACTTAATGTGGACTATAGAAACCTGGGTCTTGAAATTTGGGTTTTCTGATTAAAGTCTAATACTTTTCCACTATAATATTCTGTCAATCTCCAAATTTCTATATTTAGTGTACTTTTAAGCTGTTGTACACTTTGCTATCTCTTTAATCAAGAGAAACCAATGTAGATATTAAACAGCTGATGACTGGGATTTAATAGGGGAAAAAGGTGGGATATGGAAATGGACCTGAATGGAACAAGTAATTAACATGGAGATTAAATCTCTAACTCCTTCTGTTACTGTCACAATATTATTTGGAAAACAGAGATGGATCAAGATCAGAAAACACTAAATAGCAGTTCCATAACTGACATTAAAAACCTGAAATGTCTTATTGAGTTAAAGAAAAATTTACACTGCAGGAAAATTTACACTGCTAAATGTATCTTATACAACTGAAAATTTGTAAACCATATACACGTTTGACAAATCTCCACTTAATCAATGCATCTTTCCCTTACAATGTAAGGTCCTCCAGAAACATGTTTCATTTATCTTTATATCCCTCAGGCTCAGCACAATACCATATCCAGTTACTGCTCAGTCAAGGTTTGCCTAAGTGAACTGCTTGGGGACTCTAAGGATTTCCAGACCATGAAATAAATTGAAAATGTATAACAAAAACATTATGATGAAAATTCATTTTAACAATCTGATCAAAACTTTGTATTATTTTAAATACAAAATCAAAAGATAGCTCTGAAAGAAGATAAAAGAACAGGATTATTGCTACTGTCTTTAATGATACTGGATAACAGAGGGAGGGACACTAAGAATTAAGACTATTCCTTTCATCCCACAAGGAATACTGTGGAGAAACTGAAGGTATTTAATCAAGACATCTTCAAGACCCTTGTGATAAGTTCAATCGTTAGTATCTTTTACTGTGGAAGTGCAAAGACTCATTAGTACTTTCACCAAGACTTCAGGAAAAAATAAACCATGACAGTGCGCAAAACTACCAACCTAGACATAAGTAAAACTGGTAGAACAGTGGGGGGGAGGGGATGAGGCAAGAAGATACTTAACTCTCAGTTGGTAGGTGAAAAGAGAAGGGAACTTAAAGATTATTTTAAGTATTAATCCCCCTATGAATGTAAAGGAAAAAAGTGAAAATTTCAATTTTGTAGAACATACAGAATTTACACGAAAACACCACTACGCACCACTCTATCATACCACCAACATTCAAAAAGAAAGTTTTTACTAAGTTTTCCCCCACCTTCAATTTTCCGTTTTTCCTAGCCTTTTTCTACTTGAAAGTCAAATGACACAGGTGAAGTTTTCAGTAATCAATCCAATCACAAACGGGATTAATTTCTGGAATTTACAAGACTGTGTGCTTTGGAATTCTTAACAAGAGCATTATTTCAATAAAAAAAAAATTCAAAATCTTTCTGCTCACGGTTCCATTACCTCTAAGCAAAAACGGAATTTCTCTCAATCTAATTTTAAAGACGAAGTTCTTATATTAAAACATACACAAATAAAACAAAACAAAACAAAAAAAACATGCTACTTGGTGAAAGAAAGTAAACCCACTAATTTTGGTACATGAAAGACTACATTTAACAAAATTGGCAACAGCCCCGTTTTCACACCTACCAATAAGTGTTAGATTTCTAAAAAGAGGGAAAATGTGAAAATTTAGAAAAGTCAAAAAAAGCTACATAAAGAAGTACAACTGGCTCTTGAGTTAACTAATGGGAAGACCGAGGTCAAGATCCTGCTGTTGATTTCCTAACGAAGAAGTGATGTAACTGGAGAACTGCTGTAAGAGGGAAAAGGACAGGCTGACAAAGGGTGCAGATGCCAGAATGCGGGATAAGCCTGCCGACCTCAAGGCAGAGGTGGCCACTTAAGGGAACAGAGGTGATGAATTATACAAAGAATGATTTCGGGGAGTGGGGAAGTGGCGTGACAGGCAGAGGGCACTAGGGGTGGGGCTGGGAGAAGTGATAAGACGGTAACAGGGAAACAGTGTGACATCAAGCGTGCGGAGTCGGCAGGGGGCAGAGCAGGGAGGATGTCACGTGGAGTGGGCGCTACGGGAGCCGGGAGGGTTGCGTGCGGACGGAGGGGGGTCTACCCCACCGCCTGAAAGACTGCGTTACTCACAAGAGTCGAGGACTCTTCTTGCCCTGAGCTGGAGATGGGGGCTTCGAGGCCTGGGACTGCGGCCCTGAGGCGTCGAGAGGCCTGGCGCTGGGGCTGCTCCTCCGCCTGCGGGGGTACTCGGCCTTCCTCCGGCGGGACACAGCGGCGGCGGCGGCCGCAGCGGCTCGTCCCCGGTCCCGACCTCCCCTCAGCACGCGGCTGCTAGTGGTCCCCGCAGGCGCCGCCGCCGCCGCCTCAGGAGGCCGTTGCTGTGGCTCCTCGGGAGCCGCCTTAGCCGCCGCAGCCTCTCCCCCTTCCTGGTCCTGCTGCCCCGGGGGTCTCGGCGGCTCTTCTGTCTCCCCCGGCATCGGGCTCGTCCGTCCCCCACCCCCTCGTCCCAGGCGGCGGAGGCGGAGGCGGCGGCGGCCGCGGAGCTACTCCCCCCCCCACCCCCCTCGCCTCTTGGAGCGTCGGGCTCACTCTCTCCCTGCGCTCTTCTTTCCCCCCTCCCCTCCGCCCGGCTCCGAGGGCGCCCCCTCCCGTCCCCTGCCACTCAGGGCCCGCGGCCGCAGGAGGTGCGCGCGCGCGCCTGCCACGGACACTCAGCAGGCCAATCGCGGTGGAGGAACAGCTTCCTGACCCCGCCCCTCGCGGCTTCACCCGCCGCGGCGTGCCGAATTCCCGCCCCTCACCCCTTCCTTTGACCAATCAGGAAACGGCTCAAAGGGAGCGCGCGAGGTTTCCTTCCCCGCGCACCCGCTCTCACCGTTAAACGCCTGCGTCTCGCGACAATCCCTCAGTGACCTTTTTCCCCCCTCCGGAGCTCAGCGCGCGCTAGGGGCAGTGGGAGGGGCAGGTTTCGCGAGGGGGTCCCTGGAAAAAAATCCACCTCTTCCCCGCCTCGCGCGCACCCTGAACTCGCTGCGCGCGCACCTGCCTCCCTAAGGAGCCGCTAATGCCGCAAGGGCTCTTTCTATCTTCCCAGGCCGCGAAAGCAGACTGGGCGTTCTTCGGCCTCCACCCCGAGTTCCACTTTCCTGTCTCTGGCTTTTCTGTCCCCAGCGCCGCCAGGTCTTGCAAGGAGACAGGGTCAATTTTTTGAGCTGTCGCTTCTCCTTTAAGAAAAAAAGCCCCGTCGGCTGCCGGATGAAAGTCTCTGACAAAATGGCGGCAGTAGACCGGAGGCGGGGGCATGGGGGCAACCAGAATCCTCCTTGTAGCGCACGCGCATGGCCAACTTTCCTAAAAGCATTCTGGGGAATGAAGTCGTATTTATTGGATGCTGCCGGAAAAAGATACGAAACCCGAGACAGAGAGGATGCTGGGAGTTTGGGGCTGCCGCATGAAGGGAAAGGTAGTTTGCTCTGTTTCCGCAACGCGCGTTTACGTTTCCAGGATGGCAGTGTTTCCGGATTGGGCTGTGACGCCTGCGCAGATCCAGGCCCGAATATTGAGCTAGTTACTGATAAGAATAGATGGGTTTTTTTTTCCTATTTTTCGTATTTTTTACTTAGAATTAGCATAGTATTTTTAGGATTGCCATGTAATACCCCTTACCGTGGTTTGATCAGGCGGAACCTCCCCTGGATCGACCAGCGTTCATTTCTACATTTATTCATCTCGTCATCCTGTGACCCACTAACCTGTGAGCTCCTGGAGGGCGGGGACTGAATCTGATTCTGTTGGATCCTTGGGGGACTAGCACAATGCCCAGCAGTCAGTTGGCTCTTAATAAAAGTTTGTAAAACGAATTGTAGATTTGCTTTTCTGCCTGACGCTTTTGGGGCGTCAACTGCTTAAATTTGGTCCCTGAGCTGGAGAGAAGGGTGAGGAGTTGTTAGCGTGACTTCGGTGACCTACCCGGAGAAGCTGAAGGTCTCTTCATGTTCCCCGTCCTGAAGCCACCTGTTTCTGCGGTTTACAAGTGGTTTTGTTGCACAGGAAACATGGTCAGAGTAGTAGCTTCATCAGAATTTGCTTTTCTGCCCAGTAGTGTGTGCAACTAATTTGTCTTCCTAGTACGTCAAAAGGGAGTTTCCATTGCTCATCAACAAGTTGCAATCGGAGATGCAGTGGGCTTCACGCCTCTCTTCCTCTGGTACTTTCAGCCGTTATAATCAAGGAATGATTTGCAGAACAGTCCTTTAACCCTGAAAATAAAGACCGGGGTATAAAAGTTTCAGAAGAAAAAGGATGGAAACATGATCCAATTCGAAATTTCGTATTATCCTTCAGTTAAACTGTAGACTGAGTCCCAGATTTGCAAACTAAGTGCTGAAGTGTATTTTTCCTTCCAGTAGTTTGGCTCAGTTACCGTTCCAGATAGGCAAATGTTTTATATTCGCTACTGAGTGCTTTGCACTTTCATGGGGCTAATGTCATTTTCAGTTGTAAAAATTGTTTGGGAGAGTGTGGATGGGAATTTTTTCCAAACCCTTGCTTGCCGTGAGCAGGTTTAGAACAGCACTGACATCCAATGGCTGCTCAAAGTAACGCAGAGTGGGAATTTCCTTTACCTTAAAAAAAAGAAAAAAGAAAGAAAGAAAGAAAGAAAAAGACCACTGTGTTGTTGAGGAAAGAGTACAGGCTTTGAATTCAAATCTGAATTTAATAGGTAGCAAGGCCACCTACTGTCTATATCTTTAGCAACTTACTGTCCTAAACCTATTTCATCACTAGTATTATTGGGAATAGTATCTATTCCACAGGGCTACAATTATAGTTCTTTACATACTATCTTCTCATAATAGGCATTTGGCATTTTTTTTTTCATTTAAGATGAATAAAATCACAGTCGTATAAAAAATGAAAGTTAACCTCGGTGTCACTTTTCAGAGAAACTGTTACAAGGCAATTTGACTAGGCTGGAAATTAAGCTTAATTGGAAAGTCAGAAGTTTAGCACCTGGTTCTTAAACCTTCCAGCTTCATTCTTCCGTGACCCCTATAAATGTTTGCGTTTTGGACCCCTGAAATAAGCCAGGCCTTGAGAATCCAAACATGACTAACGTCTAAACCTTCCACCTTCATCCTTCATGACCCCTATAAATATTTGCATTTTAGACCCCTGAAATAAGCCAGGCTCTGAGAATCCAAACATGCTCTGCTTTTAAAGGTTGTATAATGTATTCAGGAAAGCAGGCAAGCCTAATTTCTCAATAATTAGGTAAGCAAAGATAGCAAAATGAATTGGGTGCTGGTTAACTCTGATGGAAATTTTGTGGAGACTGTGCCTCCATGGTCCCTCAGCTTCACAGGAAAAAAAAAGTTTCCTGATACACAGTCACAGTGGGATACTCATACTGGGAAAAAACAGAAGAGCAAATCTGCCATTCCCATGAATTCAAGATGTATTCTGACATGTAGTAGGTGCTCAAATTTTGCTAAATTAATTTTGAATCTTTTATCGCCCTTGCCAGTGCACTGCCAGAACTCAAATCCTACTATTGCCTTTCTTTGTTAGTCCCATTTCATTTTAAAGTTGTGACCTACAAACTTTTTTTTTTAAATCACCAAATCAAAAGAGAGGAAGTGCTAAGCAAATACAGGAACTAAAAAGGGTTATAGAGGCTGCTTCACACTGTCTCATTCAGTGCCTTTGCAGTCCACTTCTTCAACACATGCTAAAGCAATTCCTTACAACCTGTGAGACCAGAGCAACTTGGGTGTGTGGCAATGGAAGAGTTGGGTGAGTGAGGAGCTTCTTTCAGGGGAAACTAAGAGAATGCAAGTTTTGCTGATGTCTGCATGTGTGGGTGGGGTGTTCTACCAAGACTGAGAGCATTACTGGAAGATTTTATTTTCACTGCTATCCCCAGAAGCGTGAGGAGCTATGATTGTTTTGGGGAACTGAGTTCACTGTTTGCAATAGCACAATAGGCGGAGATCTTGGTGCTAACTACAGAGTAAACTATCCATAAATACTTTTGGAGTGAATTATGACTAAAGTTTTTTTTTAATATGAGCATTTTGCATCTTTGGAACTACTGGAGATCATATGAGGGTCATGCTGCTGGGCATCTACAAGATGTGATTTGGGGGAAACAGTGAAAGGGGAAGGAGAATGTTAGGAGGAAGAGAAATAGAATAGAAGATCTGCAGAGGTGGAGAAAGGCTATGGTGGTTTCATTTGTTCCACAGTTTAGTATTAAATCAAGAAGACATAGCACTGTAACTCTGGTGATTTTGTTGCTAAGTTTTTTATTCAGAGGAATTCTGGAGGAACAGATTACTATGGCCTGCAAATATTATACCTTCTCCCATTCCAAGGCAATTAAAATCAGCAGTGGAACTATTGCAGAGAAATCTCCAATTTTAAATCTTTGGAGTAGAGTAAGGTTTGTCATTCTTGGGACTCATTTCATAGCCTTTACTAGCTTTTGTTGCCGACATCCTTACTAACACTGAGTTACCAACCTTTACCCAATTTCCTAACCACATTAATTCCATAGTGTGCTAGGTTTTTTGTGTGTTTGGGGTATGTCAAAAGTACGAACAACAACAACGAAAACATCTTGCATGTTGTCTTTTTTTGTCTATTTGGGGTGTGACTCAAGGATGGAAGAAAGGAAAATAACAAAGGGGAAGTGATGTTGAATGAAGAGGAGAAGGTGGTTGTTCAAAAAGTATTGAAGAGCTTTTGATGTAAAGTCTATTTTGAGCCTTGGGATAGAATCCATTTTGGACTTGGGATAGTGTCCAAATTCTCATCCTGTGTGAGTGTTGGGGAAATCCACATTTCTGCCTAAGTTCCACTAGGGTCTAGTCCTGCATTTTTATTTCAGAGATACATAATGGTTTTCATGCAGGTAATTCAAAAGGAAACTTTATTCAGTGACTTAGGCTAAACCTAGACATTTTTACATATGTCATTTTAGCATCCACAGAAATCCTCTGAAATAGGTATTATCCACTTTTCTTTCAGATAAGAAAACTAAGTAAAATAAAATAACTTGTTCAAGGTCACTCTCAAGAGCGTCCAACGCCAAAGCCAATTTAGCTACAAGGTGCTTTCTCTGAAAACTGTGTTGGCTCAAGGGTTCCCACTAATGAACCAACCCAGATAATAAAAAAATTAGTAGGTTTGCACAATTTTGCGTTTCTTGAACAGAACAGATGGTAGAAATCTGGTCCAGAAATGTAAAAAGCACTGGTGTAGATTGCCCAGATGGCTGCACCTGAACAGCTTCTTTAAATTGTCAACAGCCCAATAGTTACCTACACGATCTGGGGTGGGGAAATAGCATCCAGAACTGGTAGGCACAGGAGAGCAGATATTCCCTCTCTGCAGTACTTCCTTGGAGGATGGTAGCTCGTATCCATCCAGAAGGTTTTACCTTAACCCTTGTTACGTGGAGATGGTAGATAAAGGGGCAACAGAAGCAGATTCTATGACTAGGAATGAAATCATTACAACCCATGAGGACCCCCAAGAGACCTCATTTTACTCTTTTTTTAGACACTATTTGATATCTAAAAGGGGGGTTGAGCCGTAGGTGAGGTACAGGCCTATAGGGAAGGACTAGAAAGTTTTCAGTCCAGTTCCCACTCCCCACTCCCACCAGTAACCCCGTATTTGTCTTACTGAAATTAGTTATCGTCAAATGACAGAATCTGGCTAAAAGCAAGATGTTCTTGGGGTGTTGGTGATATGTGCACTCATAGAAAACAGGAAGAGAAAGGCCTAACTCATGACCAGAAGAGAGTTTTAAGAACGTTGGTTAGCTGGTGCTTCTCGGGAACGCTTAATAATATGATTTACTTCTGTTATAGAGGGTGTTTCCTCCCTCCCCCCAGTCTTTATTGTAAATGACTTTTTAATTTGAATCCAGGGGGGATCTTTGACTTCTGATTGAAGCAGAGCTTAGAAATTAGAAAAAAAATAGGATTATTTCTTAATAGAGAAATACAGACTAAAAATTTGTAATTCCTAAATTTTCTCTGACTGGCTAGCAAAGTTCTGAGACGATCATTTTACTTTCTCTTTCCACCTGAGTTTTCTTGTTATCTTTACTTTTCTCTCTTTCCTTTCCTTCTTTTTTTAAATGTTTTATTATTGAGAATATTCAGTATAAAAAAAATTAAAGAATATAGTTCAATGAACTATTACTGTCTGATGTACCCATCAACCAGCTTAAATAATCACCAGCCCTTGGCTAATCTTAATTCATTATATCCCCACCCATTCGTTCTATCCCTGGATTATTTTAAAGCAACTCAAGATATTATATCATTTTATCTGTAAATATTTCAGCATTAATCTCTAAAATAGATAAGTATATACATCTATGTACAGATAACCATAATACCGCTATCACACCTCCCCAAAAATCCTTAACAGTAGTAATTCCTTAATACCCTGAAATACCATTATCACACCTAAAAATATTAGCAGAAATTTCTTATTATTGAATATCCAGTCACTGTTCAATATTTTCTTATTGTGTTTTTTTTTTCAGTTTATTAAGGATCTAAATAAGCTCATACATTGATATTAGTTGTAAGTCTTAAAACAATCTTAATCTGTAGGTTTCCCTTCCATCTCTTTCTCCCCATTACAATTTGTTTGTTGAAAGGTCCTTTGTCTTGAAGAATTTAGTTCAGTTTTCTTATCTCTACAATTGTGTATAAAGTTCACCATTTTTGAGATGGATGACTGAGAGGATCTCTGAGGATGACAATTTTAAGAAATGATTAGATCCTTCCTTAATACATTAATAGCAATCCCCTGATTCTGAAATACATGAAATTGTCTTTTTAGTGACCTGTAAAGTTCATTTTCCTCTGCTAAGAACTGCAGAGCTGCACACATTATTAGAAATAATCTCATGCAGTGTTTTGTAAACTTTTTAAAACTACAACCTGTGGTAAGAAATCCAGTGGAGATCCACTAATGTGTCTCAACACTCGATTTGGAAAATACTGTTCTAATCCAATCACTTCATTATGTAGGTGAGGACATGGCTTCAGAAAAGGCCATGCCATGCTTAAGACGACTCAGACAATCCATGGAATAACGGGGACTGCAATGTCTGACTAGAAGCATGGGTTAGGGGTCAGATAGTCCAAGTTCAAGTCCTGGTTCTGCTCATAGTAGCAGCATGACCATAAACAAGTTATGTCTCTTTGCCTTCATTTTTCCATTTAAAAAATGAGGCTAAAAAATTCCCTGCCTTAAAGCATAAGGCTGATTAAGTAAATATGTAAATTCCTGATTACAGTACCTGATATGTATTAATTTTTATTATTATTATGAATTTCATCATAAAAAAAAGGTAATGGTGTAATATTTATAAAGTTCATTGGCTTTTCCCAAGAAATCTGCAAGGGAAACAAATCACAGCTATTTGGATTGCGACATCTTGCTAGATTTTGCAATATTTCAGTCTTCTCCCCAACCCTTTTTGCTCCCCACATGCTAACAGACAGAGTACTTACATTGGTTTTCAGAATTTTGTTACGTTGCTTTGGATAATTCTTGAGATTTCAGACAAAATAATCAGTTATAGGTATAAGTATTACTGCCCTGGTGTGTGTGTGTGTGTGTGTGTGTGTAAATATTTTACTTTTAAATAATTTCAAACTTACAAAAAAGTCACAAAAATAATACAGAAAACGTCAATATACCTTCTACCCATATGCCAATTTTTAACGTTTAACATTTTTCCATATTTGTTATGTCATTCTCTCTTTCTCTCCTAACATTTGAATGCCTGTTGTATATATCATGCTTCTTTACCCCTTAATAGTTCCACATATATTTCCTAAGTACAAGGATATTAACTTATGTAAACACCTTAAATAACAATTATCAAGTTCAAGAAGTTTAGCGTTGATATCAAACTTGCAGTTTATATCCCAATTTTTTCAGTTGTACCAATAATGTCCTTTTGGGCATTTTCTCCCTCGTTATTAGATCCAGTCCAAGATCATGTGTTGCATTTAATTGTCATTGTCTCTTTAGTTTCTTTTTCTTAAATTGGGTAACATATATACAACATAAAATTTTCTCTCTCACCCAAGCATACAATTTGGTGGCATTAAACATATTCATAATGTTGTGCTACCGTCACTCACACACATTACCAAACTTTTCCATTGCCCCAAATAGAGACCATCTCCCCATGATGCATTAACTCACAACTCTGTCTCCCCTCCCATCCCTGGGTACTCTACTTTCTCTCTCTATGAATTTGCATTATTTTAGTCATTTCCTTTAAGTGGAATCATGCAACTTTGTGTCTGGCTTATTTCACTCAACCTGATGTCTTTAAAGTTCATTTATGTTGTAGCATGTATCAGAACTTCATTCCTTTTCATGACTGAATAGTATGCTAGTGTATATATATACCACATTTTTTTTATCCATTCACCTGTTGATGGACACTGGATTGCTTCACCTTTTGGTTATTGTGAATAATACTGCTATGAACATCAGTATATACATATATGTTTGAGTCCCTGCTTTCAATTCTTTTGGGTATATATGGGATTGCTGGGTCATATGGTAGTTCTATGTTTAACTTTTTGAGGAACCATTAAACTGTTTTCCACAGTGGCTGAACCATTTTACATTCCAACCAACAATGTACAGGGGTTTTCATTTCTCTCAAAATAGCCATTTTAGTGAGTATGAGGGGGTATTTCATTGTTGTTTTGATTTGAATTTCCCTAATGGCTAATGACGTTGAGAATCTTTTCATGTGCTTATTGGCCATTTGTATATCTTTTTTGGAGAAATGTCTATTCAAGTTGTTTGTATATATTTTAATTGGATGGTTGTCTTTTTTGTTTTAAATTACAGAAATTCTTTATATATTCTGTATATATTCTTCATGGTTTCCAAATATTGTCTCATTCTCTTGGTTGTCTTTTCAGTTTCTTGGTAATGTCCTTTGCACAAAAATTTTTAATTTTGATGAATCCACTTTATCTATTTTTTTTTTCATTTGTTGCTCCTTTTTTTGGTGTAAAGTCTTAAGAATACGATCCCTGATACAAGGTTTTGAAGACATTTAGCCATGTTTTCTTCTAAGCATTTTATTTCTATTTAGGCCATTGATACATTTTGAGTTGATTTTTGTGTATGGTGTGAGGTAGAGGTCCACTTTCACTCATTTGCATGCAGATGTCTATTTTTCTTAGCAACATTTGTTGAAGAGACTGCTCTTGAGTGAAATTGGCACCCCTCTCAAAAATCAATTGGCCATAGATGTGAGGGTTTATTTCTGAATTTTCAGTTTTATTCTGTTTGTTCGTATGTCTGTCCTTGTGCCAGTACCAAAATATTTTGATGACTGTAGCTTTGTAATAAGTCTTAAAATGAGGAAGTGTGATGCCTCCAACTTAGTTCTTCTTTTTTGATTGTTTTGGTTATTCAGGGTCCCTTACCCTTCCTTGTGAATTTGGTGAATAGCCTTTCCACTTAGAAAAGATGGTTATTGGAATTTTGATTGGGATTGTGTTAAATCTGAAAATTGTTTGGGGTATGGGGTTTTTTATTTCTCTAAAAATAGCCATTTTAGTGAGTGTGAGGGGGTATGATTTTAGCAATATCAGTTGCTCCATTTCTTTAGGTCTTTCTTAATTTGTTTCAGCCATGATTTGTAGTTTTCCATGTACAAATCTTTTACATCCTGGGTTAAATTTATTCCTAGATATTTGATTCTTTTAGTTGCTATTGTGAAAGTAATTGTTTCCTTGATTTCCTTTTCAGATTGTTCATTGACAGTGTATAGAAATGTTACTGTATTTTGCATATTGATCTTGTACCCTACTACTTTGCTGAATTCACTTATTAATTTTTCTAAACTTTTTTGTAGATTCTTTGGGATTTTCTATATATAGGGTCATGCCATCTGCAAATAGGGATAGTTTTACATCTTTGCTTACAATTTGGATACCTTTTATTTCTTTTTGTTGTTGTTGTTGATTGCATTGTACTATCAGTACAATGTTGAATTGTAGTGGTAAAAATGGAGGCGTCCTTGTCTCGTTTCTTATCTTAGGAAGAAAGCTTTCAGTATTTCACCACTGAGTTTGATGTTAGCTGTGGGTTTTTCATTTATGCCCTTTATCATGATGAGGAATTTTCCTTCTATTCCTAATTTGCTGAGTGTTTGTATCAAGAAGGGGTGCTGAATTTTGTCAGATGACTTTTCTGTGTCAATTGACATGATCAGATGTGTTTTTTTTTTTAATTTTAATTATGCAAGTTGTAGGTTTACAGAAAATCATGTAAAAAAGGCAGCATTCCCATATATCCCCCAATTGTTGACACTTTGCATTAGTGTAGTACCTTTGTTACATTTGATGTAAGAATACCAAAATTGTATTATTAACTATAGTTCCTAGTTTATATTAGATGTTTTTCTTCATGTACCACCCTATTATTAGCACCTTGCATTAATTTGTTACAATTCATAAAAGAATATTTTTATACTTGTACTATTAACTGTAGTCCATCATTTGCAATAGGGTTCAAATGATGAAACAGTCGTATGTTTTATCTTTTAATTTTCATTCTAGTAACATAAATATGAACTAAAATTTCCCCTTTTAACCACATTCAAATATATAATCTGGTGCTGTTAATTACACTCATAATATTGTGCTGTTATCAACACCATCCATTTTCAAAACTTTATAATCAACCTAAGTAGAAATTCTGTACAAATTAAACATTAACTCCCCATTCTCTACCCTCAACCCAGCCCCTAGTGACCTATATTCTAGATTCTTACTCTATGAGTTTGCTTATTCTGATTATTTCATATCAGTGAGATCATGTAATATTTGTCCTTTTGTGTGTATCTTTCACTCAGCATAATGTCTTCAAGGTTCACATATGTTGTTGCATGTGTGAGGACTTCATTCCTTTTTATGGCTGAATAATATTCCAGTGTACATATATACCACATTTTGTTGATCCATTCATCAGTTGAAGGACGCTTGGGTTGCTTACATCTTTTGGCAATTGTAAGTAATGCTGCTATGAACATGAATGTGCAAATATCTATTCGAGCCCCTGCTTTCAATTCTTCTGGCTACATACCTAGTAGAGGGATTGTAGGGTCATGTGTTAATTCTGTACTTATCTTTCTGAGAAACTGCAAAACTGTCTTCCACAGCAACTGTACCATTTTACATTCCCACCAGAATGAATGAATACTCCTATTTCTCTACATCCTCTCTAATACTTGTAGTTTTTTTTAATAGTAGCCAGTCTAGTAGGTGTGAAATGGTATCTCATTGTGGTTTTGATTTGCATTTCCCTAATAGCTAGAGATGTTGAGCATCTTTTTATGTGCTTTTTAGCATTTGTATACTCTCTTTAGAGAAATGTCAAGTGTTTTTCCAATTTTAAAAGTTGGATTGTTTGTATTTTTATTGTTGAGTTGTAGAATTTCTTTACATATTCTGAATGTTAAACTCTTATCAGATATGCAATTGCTGAATATTATCTCCTATTGAGTAGGTTGTCTTTTCATGGTCATGATAATATCCTTTGATGCACAAAAATTTTGTATTTTGAGGAGGTCCCATATATCTATTTTTGTTGTTGTTCCTTGTGCTTTGAATGTAAAGTCTAAGAAACTATTGTCTTGACACAAGATCCGAAAATGCTTCCCTACATTTTCTTCTAGGAGTTTGGTAGTTTTGGTTCTTGTATTTAGGTCTCTGATCCATTTTGAGTTAATTTTTGTATGTGGTGTGAGATAGAGGTCCTCCTTCATTCCTTTGCATATGGATATCCAGTTCTCTCAGCACTTTTTGAAGAGACTATTCCTTCCCAATTGAGTGGGCTTGGCAGCCTTGTCAAAAACCAACTTGCTATAGATGTAAGGGCCTATTTCTGAGCTTTCAATTAGATTCTATTGATCTATATATCTATCCTTGTATTGTACCATGCTGTTTTGACAACTGTAGTTTTTGTAATAAGTTTTAAAGATAAGAAGTGGACCACGTGGGTTTTTCCCCCTTCATTATGTTAATGTGGCATATTACATTGATTGATTTTCTTACGTTGTACCACTCTTGTGTTCCTGGGATAAATCATGCTTTTCATGGGTATATAATCCTTTTAACGTGATGTTGGAATTAATTTGCTAGTATTTAGTTGGGTATTTTTGAATATATATTTATAAGGGATATTGGTCTTTAATTTTTGTATTCTTGTGATGTCTTTAGCTTTCTTTCATATTAACTCATATTAGAATGAATTATGAATTGTTTCCTCCTATTCAATTTTTTTGGAAGAGTTTGATAAGAATTGCTGTTAATTCTTCTTTGGATGTATATACTCATGTCTTTTCTTAAATTGAAGCAGTTCTCAACCATTTTGTTTTAGAATGTGATTTCTTCTTCTTTCTCTTGTTCTTCTCCTTCTGGGACTCCCATCATGTGTATATTGGTATACTTGATGGTGTTCCATAGATCTCTTACGCTATGTTTACTTTTCTCCTTTCTTTTTTCTTTCTGATCCTCAGACTGAATAATTTCAATTGTTTTATCATCAAGTTTACAGATTCTTTCTTCTGTCAGTTACAATCTGCTCTTGAACTCTTCTAGGGAATTTTAAATATAGTTACTGTGGTCTTCAGCTCCAGCAGTTCTTTTGGTTCCTTTTTTTTTTAACAAGGGGAAAAATTTTTATTGTAACTTATATACAATGTAAAAATTTCCATTTTAACCACTTTAAGTTTGAACTTAACTGGTTGCTATAGTCTAGCCAAGTTGACACATAAAATTAACCATCACATCTGTCTCAGTGATTTTGGAAGCTGTATCTAGATGGGGCATCTTGCACCTGGTCCTGGAAGTGATTGCGATAAGCAGAGTCCCTTCACCAACCTGCATTAGACATGGAGCATGAGTGAGAATTAACCTTTATTTTGTTAAGTCTCTAAGGTGTGAGGGGTGTTTGCTACCACAGCATAACCTAAACTGTCCTGACTGATAAATCAACAAACAGCAAGAGGGACATGTAATTCTACATTACAATTTTTGTATATGGTATATATATGTGTATAGATACTATACATCTATATTTTTGTAGAGATACATGTCTATCTTTTCTGACATCTTTTTTTTAGGTATTTGTAGAAATGTTAGTCATACAATATTTGTCCTTTTGTTTCTGGCTCATTTCACTCAGCATGTTTTTATTTATTTTATTTCTTTTTACAAACAAACACTTTCCATTCTCCCCTTCCCACCTCATATTAACCAAATCTTTTCACAAATTAATTGGTGCTATCTCACCCTAGACACATATTTTAAGACTTCCTAACTTGATATTGAACAATTCATTATCTTTTGTTAAGTTTTCAAAGGCAATCTTTTTCCTGTAAAATCTCTAAAACCCCAGGAATAATTAGGAGCAGCAATGCTTGATTCCTGAGATCCAGTCAAATCTTAAAATAGGTGGAGTAATAAAAGGAATCCAAAGGAAAAGTAAAATTTTCTAAGGTAAGTAATAATTATCAAAAAACACTATGAAAATTTAGAATGGAATCAAATTGTCAATATTGCGGCCTGAAGAAGGCCCCCCAAAAGAAACAAAAGTGACTGCTTCAAATGTTGTCTTTTGGTCCCTTTTTTATAATTTTTAGCTTTTTATTAAATTTGTTTGTTCATTTATCATTTTTATGATTTCCTTTAGCTCTCTGAACATACTTAAGACAATATTTCAGAAGTTGTCATCTGGTCTTCCTCATTGATGGTTTCTAATGCTTTCTCTTTGTCCTTTGCATGGACCATCATTTCCTGTTTCTTTCTATTCCTTATAATCTTTTTGTTGCATGCTGTAAATTTTAATATTTTAGTGTGTTATCTCTGGAATTTAGTTACTGTCATGTCTGTTCCTTATGCGTATGTCCGGCTAGTTCCCTGGGTATGCACATATGAGCTTAGGAATTCCCCCATTTACAAGGGTCTGAATGTCCCCTTTTCCCCTAGGAGACCCTGGGTACTATATTTTACGTCTTAAACCTGGTAATCCTTTGCCCTTGGCAGCTGTGATTTTATTGCTTTCTTACAGTGTTTTAGCTTCCCTGCAGGCTGAACCTACTTACTGGGTAAGTTCTGGTGTGGTACATCTGCAGGAAGTATCCTGGTTCAGTCTTTCAGACTGTTACCAGACAGACCGGTGCAGATTGGTACAGCTGTATGTGCACCCTAGGCCCAGGGCCTCACACTGGCTGTGTGGGCTGGCTCCTTACTGATCTGGGGAAAAGGTGGGAGAAGGGGCAGCAATGGTGCTATATGGTTTTCCTACAGTTTTTAAGTTGCCTTTTTCTAGATTTGGTCCTTTCCCAGTTACTGCAACTCTTTAACTGTTTTGTAGAACTCTGAGAAAGATGGTTGTGCCTGCTCTTGCTTGCGGTTTAAAACTTCAATAGGGCACAGAACATTGGCGCATATTACTCTGCCACCTTGGTCTGCCCTGGTACATTTTGAAAAGCTGTAATTTAATTGTTTATATTTGTCTGATATGAAACATATTTAGGATTTATTTTTGTAATTGGAGACCTTTGTGGGAGATCTGCTCTAAATGAATGATAAAAACTAATATCCTGCAAAATAAGAAGTGAAATTATAGAATTAGATTATAAAAATGAATACAACCATAGGAAAGAAGAAACAGGCCACAATTTGCAGATGCATTAAAGATCTAGTAGAATAGAACATATTCTTAAAGTGTAATAAGTAGTAAGGAATGGTGTCTGAAAATAGCCTTAACAGAAGAGACTGATGAATGGGTATATGGTGGAGATATTTAAGAGGAAAATGATTCCAGAAACATATATTCTGTGTTATAAGTCTCTGGCTTTTTTAATGATATAGATGCCTTATTGGAGGAACTGGAACGCTCCACCTTCCAGGACAGTGATGAATATTCCAACCCAGCTCCTCTTCCCCTGGATCAGCATTCCACAAAGGAGAGTAACCTTGCTGAGACTTCCAATGTCCTTTCTGTTCACGATGACAGAAGTCCCTTGCAGGTAACTTCATTTATTGTAGTATCTTGACTATAGATGTTTGCATGAATTTCTTAAAACTATATTCTACATAAAATGATATGAAAGGAGAATCATATATTCAAAAATGAGAAAAAAATCCCTCAGTGGTAACTTGAAGGTTGTTTTTTGTAAAGGGGAAGAGAATTGAGAAAATCATCACAAGAATAAGCCTTGGAGAACTAAATTTTTTCTAATGAGGTCATGGTAAGACATAGAGTCCTCATTCATTTGGGATATTCTGATATTTTGTCTGTACATCAGAGATGCATGTTGCAATTTGAGTGGCATGGCACTCAATAAGATCAGAGATCATCTGAGAAAGGTCAGGTGGTGGCTCAAACAAATCTTCTCAGGGTGACTTTCCAGGGTCACCACTTTCCAGGTCTTATTTTTCTACTGAATAGATTAGGAAATTTAATTATTAGTAAACCCAGAGATGATGAAGCTCCAGAGAACCAACTCAAACTAACTAAACTTATAAGAGGTGATGCATAGAAAACATAAATCCAACTCATTAATTTATGCTTAGAAATATCAAGTAGAACAGATACTAGTATTTGCTGATAGGTATATTCTCCTCCTATGGATCTGATGATCTCCATGAACCTACATTATAGTTAGAAAGTTGCTTGATGAGAATGGAATTAATGTAAGAGGAATTCAGTAGATGTTCTTTGAATTTTTGAACCATGATATTCTGATGCATCTGTGTGTACTCTGGGGGATAACCAACAGCTCAGATCTGAAATTTGAGCTGTGGGAAGATTCCCCCTCTAACTCTTCTTTCTTCCTGCCACATACACATAGTTTTAAGAATACACATTTATCTCTCAACTCAAGAGTTCTTCTCTTGTTCTCATTGTTGGATTATAGCAGTAGGTTCCTGACTGATCTGCCTGATCTTGCCTCCCTGCAATCTGTTTTCAACTTAGCAGCCAGAGTGATCCTTTAAAACTTAAGTCAGATCATGTCATTCTTCTACTCAAAACACTGGAATAACTTCTCATCTCATTTAAAGTAAAAGCAACAGTCCTTACACTGAGCTTAAAGGGATGACTGTATGTCCTGGTTTGCCTGGAACAGCCTTTGGTTCATGCATAGTTTAATTGACCACCATTTTTTTCTTCTGGATTCGTCCATGGTCTTTTCTAGTAGTGTGTAAGACACACGTGCACTAAACAGAGTTCTCATTTTTTAATGACAGAATCCAAAAGATGACTAAATGAAAACTTGTCTCTCTTTCCCTGATCCTCTTCAGATAAAACCTAACTATCACTATGCTTTCAAGGATAATATGCAGAGTGTTGGCCGTTAAAGCTAAGAGCTCAAACACAACCAGCTATGGACAGCTGATTCCTTCTGGTCTTAGGTGCTGGAAGGAAAAATTTGATGATGCTTTCCCGCTGACTACTTGGTATCCCACCACTTATACCATGGCCCATGTGGTGGCCTGTGAGGTGCATGGAGCCTCCTCAGGGTCAGTAAGAAATGTGAGAAATTGTGGCTTAGTGTTATACCAATTACATTTAGGAAATAGAGGTTGAGCATTCTTGCCACAAAGTAGAGTGTAGTCTAAATGTTCTTGTCAGAGTGGCCTTGTTATCGATTGTATGTGTAAGGTTATAACTATTGAGATTTATTTTGTTATTTGGTAATGCTTTTTAATTTTGCAGTAAACCCTTTTGGAAGCAATGGAATCAAAACTAAACTTCATATTTAATTTTCTCAAGAAAGTTGATGATGAATGTGTAACTTGCACAAAATTTTTGTAAACATTTACCATTCACCATAGGGATGAGTAGAGATAGCACTACCCCTTCAAAAACCAGAACACACAAATATGGTGAAGAAGCATCAGCATCTTCTTTGAAAGTTAATACTTAATTTAAGAAGAATGCACCTGAAGATGATGGTTTAACATGTGCAGCTGTAGGACATGTGTTTACATGTCCTTGTG
The DNA here is from genome assembly GCF_015220235.1 of Choloepus didactylus. NCBI lineage: Eukaryota > Metazoa > Chordata > Mammalia > Pilosa > Megalonychidae > Choloepus > Choloepus didactylus. Next base: position 18,703,682 of record NC_051312.1, read on the forward strand.
ATGGTTTTCATTTGGGTCACATGACTCCTCTAGACTAATTTTGCCCATTTTTAACTCCAGGTTTTCTTGTGCTTGTAAATAAAGTTAATTGGTGATGATTAATCATCTTCGCAAACAGTTAAATGATGTCAGTTTTATATGAGTGTCATTGGAGGCCTCAATTAGAAAATCTATTAATTCCAAAATGATACAGTTTTTTTTCCATCCAACTAAAGAATAAGAGTATTTGGAAGTTCATTCTGTCATAAATGAAACATCTGACATTGTTAATGTCATTGTAAATTTAGTTGAAATGTTAAGCATTGAAGATAAAATTTTGTGTGTTGTGTGTGTGTGGTGATGATATGAATATAAATTTTGGTTGGAGTATAGCACTGTGGTAAAAACAGTGTTCTTACTGTCTTAAAAAAACCTATGTGTAGAAATTTGAAAAAGGGATGGTATTCAGGAAAAAACATAATCAAAGCAAACTGGAGTCTATGGTCAACAGTAACATTGTAATATACCTCCATTAAATGTAACAAAGGCAATATGCCAATGCTAAATGTATATGAGAGGGGGATATAGGGAGTCATATGGGATTCTTGGTAGTGGTGTTATTTGCTGTCCTTAGTAGTATATTGTATTGTATGACATGTTATTTTTCTTTTTATCATTTTTTCTTATTGCTAAAAACAAACAAACAAACAAACAAACAAACAAAACCTATGGAGGAGAAATGTAGTTGGAATTGGTTGTAAGGTGCACAGAATTCATGACTGCACACAAATAAGCTGCAGTAGTCTACCAATCAAAATAGAAACTGTAATCTTCAAAATTTACAAATATTTTGTATGTAATCAGTGTATGTTTAACTGATCTACAAAACTTTTGTGACAGAAGTTGATTTTGAATACAAAGAAACAGTTCAGGACAGCTGTAGATATTTTCTGTCTGTTGCCTTCATCAATCATATTTTAGAAATGTCTGAGCCTTTGAAAAAACCACATTGTAAACCAATCTAAATTTAGGTTGCATTATATGCAAAATCAGTTGGAAATCTTTAATCAAATTATTCAATGAATGTAGCATGAAGCTTTTAGCCAATTGCATTATATAAAACAAAGCTTGTTAAAAGGGAAGAAGCTCAAATTTCTACCTGCCAAAGTCAGGGAGGAACTGAACAAATCAAAAGATGAGAGTTCAAATGGTTTAATTGTGCTATGGAAAAAATCTTGACTTTGATGGAACTCCTAATTTTACTTGGATAAATTTATATTCTTTGTCAGAATGGAATGAAGTCATGAAGACCTATGATTTTACAGCCTCTACATCTGGTGAGATTTTAAAAAGAATCACAAATAGAAACAAAAGTTTTGTCTGGTAAAATTATTTTTTGAAGAAACATGCTCTGAATAGATCCTGAAAGACAGCACCTGTGAAAATATTGGGGCTGAAATATTTACACATTTTAATATAAAAATAGAATTGAGAATATCCTCCATTTAGTATAATTTGCTCTGAACTTACAGTGTTCATCAGCAATTAGAAATGAAATATTTTCTCAATTAAAAATACTACGGTCTACAGAAAAGCAGCAATTTCAAATATCTTAACCACAAAAGAAGATCACAAGTTTATGAAGAACATGAAAATAATAAGACCATATTGAAAAAAGAAAGGCCATTTTTCAGAATTTTTTTTGCAACAGTGTTAGAGCAATAGCTGAGTACCCAATTAAGGTATATGAATATATATCAAGAAGAATTTTTTTACTTCTGCTACTTTTAAATGTTCAGATAATCAATATAAAAATTTTATTTTAATTTGTTTTAATCCTCACAGCTATTTTAGAAACTTTTGTTTTGGAAATAACTTTGAATAGAATTATTTTATAGTACCACTAATATAATTAAACCACATTTTTGGTCAGTAAATGCATATTTCAAAAATTATATAGTTTTACTTATCATTAACATCCCATTTCACTTTCAAAAGTGTCCTAGATTAGACAATAAGTTATATAGCCATGCTACCTGAATGATCTGGCCCCATTTGCTTTCTTACCCCATCTCTCTGCTTTACTCTGCTCCAGGCACACTGGCCTCCTTGTTCAGACACTCCAGAAGGCTCTTCCAGCTGCTCCTTCTTTCTGGATCACCAGGAATCTGCATACTCCCCTCACCTCCCATAAGTTCTTGCTCAAGTGTCTTCTTCCCAGTGAGGACTTCCCTGATCAGTATATTAATAATTGCCATTTCTATCACCCTTCCCATCTCCCACCCTCTGCTTTTTATCTCCCCTTTAATTTTACCTAATTAATTTACTATCTGTCTCTCTCCAACAGAATGTAAGCTCCAGGGTAGACAATTTTTTATTTTCTTTGTCGACTGCTATATCCCAGTCTTAGCACATGACAGACATTCAATAAATAAAATGTTTGTTCAGTTAATAAATTCATTGCTGGCCAATCACCCTTAGAGTCACACATTATTTCTTTTGGTATGTTAAATTTAATCATGTTGTAGTCTTAGTCCAGGCACTTTCCTGTTTAGTTGAAGGGACTTTGCTCGGACCCATTTTGTTTGCTGCTATCCAAGGATGTTCTACTTCTCTATTTCATTGGTTTGAGGGCAGGGAGGACACACTATCATTCACTTACATGCCAACTGCTTTGCTTAGAAATTGGCCTCTCCCTGAAGGATAACTGGTATTCCTCTGCCTTGTGTAAAGAGATCTCAGGGATATGCCGGTTGTTGGTCCCCTTTAGAAGATGAAAACATAGAAAGGCACCAACATTTTAATAACAGAAATTTATTATTTTCTCTTCCCTGTTATTTATTGTATATCTTAGGTGCAGCTGGTGTATACTACCAACATCGAGGAGTCCAATGTCTACAGGTATTTTTAAATTAAATAGTTTTAAAATTTTAAGTTGTTAGATAGTTGTTTGGACAATAACTTGCTTTGAAATTGTTTATTATTAGAACTCCTACTACCCTCCTCCTCTTTCCATATTCTATAAGCAGAGCTGGAATTCTGGCAAGCTGAGCTGGCAACTTCTCAAAGTATCTAGCTTCTAGATGAGTTGTCCATGATAGTGGGCTCTGCTCTTTCCTTCACCACTTGAAAAAAATGTAAATAGTCCCAGAGTCACCACAGATGGTCTGGCTCTGATATTCCAGATACCATGCTCCATTTCATAAAGGAGAAAAGGCACCTGAAAAAACTTATGCAAGATTCCAGCGGTATCAGAACTATGATCAGGGGCTAAACTAGGACAGTGGGTTCCCATCACAGAGTAATGGACATGAGCTTCTTCAAATGGATAGTCTTTCTACATTTGTTCAAATTTTATTTAGTGTTTGGAAGGATTTCCTATTAATAAAAGTTGTATATTAAAACAGATTCACTTACTGACTGCCCAAAGCAGAATCAATAGTTATAGCTTGCAATTTTTAATATCAGATAATGTTCTAGGAAAAAATTGAAGGACATAAAATTTAGTTAGTAGACTTGTGGTTGGTAAAGAGAACTACACCACACCTTATTTGGTTTCAGAATTGCAGCCAAGTGTACACATACATGATGCAAAAATATTTAAAAAAGAATGGTCTGTGCTATCGAGAAGTCTTTTTAAAACTTTCCACTTGAGGGCACTTTCTACTTTGGTGGGAGTGAGACTGATTTATTAATTAATACATATTGCCAGTTTATTCCGGTTTCAGGAAGCTGCCTTGTGGACATGCCCCCTAGTGCCTCTCCCCACCAAAAGTCAAAACAAAGAAAATTAACAGCAACAACAACAAAATTGCCTGGTACCCGATAGACAGTAAATATTTGGTTTCTTAAAACTAGGAAACTAAATCTTTAATAGAAATACTGAAATGCAAATGAACACGTGAACATGCATCATGCAAACCGGCCCAACCAATAGCCATTATCTGGCATGGTGATTGATGGAACACCAATACTAACTTATTGATCCCTGCCCCTCCCCGCCCCCACCAGCACACACAGTAAATGGTCTTTGGCCTATTTCCCATCAGATCCACTCTTCGTCTTTTGCTCTGCTTGGTGTTCCAGGGGAGCCGACCTCTGCAGGTTGGGTTTTCCAGGCTCCAAAGTCAGCTGGCTCTCACTGGCTTCAGCCAGTGGCTGGTACTGTGGAGAGACTGGAGGTCGAGAGGCAGGGAAATCCCTTCCTACTCCCCATCTCTCTCTCCCCCTCCAGCAGTGTCACTGGCAGGAGCTGTATCTCCTTTATGGTTTCAGCTGGATCAAGAGAGGCCTGGTGTGGTTCCAGCATCTACCCAGTAACCTGGGCCCTTGGGCTCTGGTAACTCTGCCTCTTTTCTTTGTCCCTTTTGGCCTAGGGGCAGTAATGGCTTCCTGCTATGGCTAATCTGTGGCTTGCCTTACTGTTTCTGCTTTGCTTCTTAGCGCCATCACCTGTGTAATCAGGTTTCTGGATTAAATTTCCTCTTGGATTAAATTTCCTCTATTTAATCACAGTGGTTTGTGTTTTCCTGGTTGGACCTTGACGGTTACACTCCCTTTTACTGAATGATACTTGCTGTGTAGGCCTGTGTGGGAAAGGGATGTGAAATCCAAGTGACCTAGTAAATATGTCATAGACTGACACAAATCCCTAAGGCTGGTATAATTCAGAGCCAGCAAGGCTAGCAGGAATAGGTAGAACATTAGACCGAGAAACTAGATTCCTGCATTGTTTCCACCATTTATCCTGTCTTGCTTAAATGAACTAAACGTTGCTTTCAACCTTGAAAGTATATTCTACACCAGTCATTAATTTAGCAATATAATAATAATTATAATATAGTTAAATATCAATAGCAATATGAGCAATAATTTAGAAATGTATCCTTTATCTGAAAAAATAATTTTGGTAAGAACAGGGAGGATTAATTCATAAAAATATATTAGAGAAGTGAGTGGGGAAAATGTCTAAAAGAATTGCAAAACCAAGTGCCTTACTTGAAAAGTCTGGATTCTTTAAAATTCATCTCTGGTAATTTGTATTATTAAACTCTCTGAGTAATGAAGTTAGTTGTTGCTGATGACATACAAAAGCACCTTTACCATCTTCAGAAGGTCAGGGACAAATCAAAGGGCCTCTGATTTGAGGTACCTCTCTTTCCAGGAAAATTTCTTACATTGGATGCTTTAATATGTAATCATCAACTCTTCCAGATTCCTCATTTCTTATTTAGAATATTATGCTGTTGGCTGAATTACATGACAATGTTCTACTTCTCTATACACTGTACTAGGACTCTAGTTAAATTGTGGACCTGAGTCTGTAAGCAGACACGGGTAAATGCTGCTAAAAACAAGACTGGAGTTGCTCCCATCATTGATGTGGTGCGATCGGGCTACCACAAAGTTCTGGGGAAGGGAGAGCTCCCAAAGCAGCCCATCATTGTGAAGGCCAAATTCTTCAGCAGAAGAGCTGAGGAGATGATCAAGGGTGTGGGGGGAGCCTGTGTCCTTGTGGCTTGAAGCCAAGTGGAGGGAGGTTCATTAAATGCTAATATGCTTTTCCCTTGTAGTCTGAGTATAGAGTCTGAGCGTAATCACCATCAGGAACCCACCTTAACCAGGCTCTAAGAAGAAATGTGGAGGCCTTAGCTAAAAAGCAAACTTGAACTTCACTTTCATTTATAAAATGAGAATGATAACCTGTTGAAAATTTAGTTGAACACCTGTTTGCATTATTTACAGTGGGTGGGAGAAGGTAGCCCTATCTGTTCCATGGGGTTCACGAGACATTCCCATGGGTCATATTCTACAGAAGGGCAGGGGAATGGGTTTGAGGCAGTTCTATAGAGCTAAATTCCTGATCCTAAGGGTTTCCTCCTGGATCCCTTACCTTGGACTGAACTGTTCTAGTTATAACTAGAATCTAGAATTAATAGTACTCCTTATAGTCAAAATGTATCTGATAGAAAAAATTGGGAAACCCTGAAGGCCAGAAACCAAGTCTAGGTTTTATATCTCTTCCTGTTGAAGCCGAACTGATAATAACCAATGCTTCTGTGCAATAAAACCTATAGACATAAAAAAAAACAAAAAACAAACAAACAACAGTGACAATTTTTTAAATACATACAAGCATGTCCCAAACTGTGAGATTGACAGTTTTTTCAGATTATACAGGTCTTTATGAGAAACTGCATCTATTCCACAGTGGGGCACAGGGGTACAGGCAGCAGGATGTGCTCACAGTCCTCTTGCTTTCTGTATTTCTAAGTCACAGGCCTGTGGCAGCAATTGCTAAGGGATTTTGACTGCAAAATGTTGTGAGCAAATGCTCTTCTGTACTTCTTTGGAAACCTCCAAAAGGGACTGAATCAATCACTTGCATGTTTGACCATTTTTGTTCCCAGATTAAAACAAAACAAAAAAAGAAACTTTGCATCTGGCAGAAGGCTGTATTTTTACCTAAAAGATGATGCTTTTTATCTTAAGAGGGGAAGATGTCTGTTTTCCACCTGTATTTTTCCTGGTTGTTAAGTACTCAAAAATAAGAAAGTCAGCAGTGGGACATGTTATACCCCAAAGACAGTTAGTCTTTTTTCCTTAAGAAAGGAAAATATCCACTTTCCTTCCACAATTTTCTTGGTTGATAAATACATAAAAAGAAATAGCATATAAGTCTTTGTTTTCATTTTTGAAAATGTATTTAGTGAAAGAATATTTAGTTTTCTTTTTGACTTTGTAACTGTGTGTGATAATTGTGTGTGTGTCTGTGTGTGTAAGCTCTTGGTTAAAGTTGATTAAAAATATGACTCTGGAGTTAACTGTTCATAACTTTTGACCCAACGATTCAAAGTTTACTCTTTACAAATTCAAATATGGCTGCAAATTTTTATTTAGTGATATTGATTATAATAGCAAAGATGAGAAACAATTTAAGTGTTCTACAATAAATGATTGTTTAATAAATTATGGTGTATTATACATTTGAAAACTAGATTGCATTTAAACATTATTTTGGAAGATAGTTTAGCATGGTGGTAGAGGACAGAGGCTTTGCAGTTTGTAGGCCCAAATCCTGTTACTGGCCCAAACTCTGTTATTATGTAGGACAAGGTTTTTAACCTCTCTGAGCCCAGTTTTTTTTCATCTGAGGGGTGACAACACACAGCTCCTGAATTTATGAGGATTTAAAGAGGACACATATAAAGTCCTTTATGAAGGCCCAGACATAGTGTAGACTATGCCATTATGGTTGCAAAGGATGCATAAGGATATGGAAAAATGATTACAAAACATGAAAAAAAAGTCATTCTAATTTTGTAAAATGATTCACAATCGTAGATTTAATGATATAAGCCAAATTATGTGTGATTTAAATTTTTTCTTTAATTTCTCTGCAGTTTTCAAATTTTCAACACTTCACCTTGTATTAATTTGATATTTAAAAACATTTTCAATAGGAATCACAGAGCTATGATTGTTTTTTTGTAGTTTACATGGTTGTTTATAGATTCATTATATATGAATGTGTGTAGGGTTGTAATGTCTGAGATAGCCAGGAGAATTACAATACCATTTCCCATCTGCCAGCCCCCCACCTCATCTGTCCCAATGTGCATTAGCTATTTTTCTAGGATAAGTGACCTCTATTTTGTTTTGTTTTGAAAATACATATTTAGATACTCAATTATTTCCTAAGCTCATGTAAAGAGTTAAGAATTAGAAACATATACAGGGTAAAAAGTTGAAACTCTATGCATAGTGTTTCCTCCCACCAGCTAACTACCAGATCCATAGGTAACTGCTTTCAGGTATGTCTCTTACATACCTGTGTGTATGCATATTCACACTTACGTAGAAGTGCTTATAATGCATTTACATAAAATCGAATGAAACTTTTCATATTGTTCTAGGCTTTGCTTTTTTTAGTTAACAGTGTATCTTCAAAGTGTTTCTTATTTCACATAAATCCATATCTGCATTCAGTTAAACAGCTGCATAGTATTCCATAGCATGGATGGACTATAATTTATTTGACTATAACTTTATTTTCAATTTGCTCATAAAACTGTACTGTAATGAATATCCTTGTATATATAGCTTTATATATATGATCAGTTATTCTGTAGGATAGAGTCTCAGAATTGAAATTGCTGAATCAAAGGATGTATGCCTTTGAAATGTTGGTAGATGCTGCTTTGCAAAGGATTTTATAAATTTACATAGCTACTTGCCGTGTATGTAAATGTATATTGTGTATGTATAATCCTTACTTTTGCTAACACTGCATATTGTCAATTTTTAAAATTTTGACAATCTTATGCATAAAATTGGTATCTCTGCTTTAATTTGCATTTTAAAGGTTAATGAGAATCAGCATATTGTCATATGGTAATAAATATTTGGGTTTCTTTTGCTGTTAGCTGCTTATATTCCAGGTTTTTATTGGATTTTTATCTTTTTGTTATTATTTTATAGAAGGCTGCATTTTAGATTTGAATATTATTTGTTTTAAAGTTTTTGAGGTTAGCGCTATCATTCTTTTTTTTCTTTTTTACTGCAGACTTTTGTGCTTTTCTTGGGAAAGCTTTCTTATCCCTATCCCTAAATTATGAAAAAAAGTCCTCTGTTTTCTTCTGGTATTTTTATTTCTAAGAAATATTTGTATCTTTAATTCATTCAAAACTAATTTGCATGTATGGTGCATCAGGGATTTAAATTTACTATATTCCAAATAGATTGTCATGCATTGAGTCAAATAGTATGTTTCTTGATGATTTGAAATGTCACATTTACTATTTGTGAGGTTCTTATAGGTGCAGTAGTCTGTTTCTAAGTTCTCTATTCTACTCTAATATATTTGTCTGTTTCTTTCCCAATACCACAAAGATGTAATTATTATTATTTCATAAAATATCACACCTTTTAGGGCAAGTTTTGCCTCCTCAACTTTAATTTTCTTTCAAAATTGTCTTGGATTTTCTACTCCAGGAATTTTAGCATTAGCTTATTGATTAAGTTGAACAATTCTACTAGGATTTTTATTTGAATTACATTGAATTTATAGTTTAATTGGGGGGAACTGATGTCAATGAATGTATCTTTATTTAAGTGGGTTTTCTTTTATGTCTGCCAGTGCTTTTTCTTCATAGAAGCCTTACACATCTCTTGTTAGATTTTTTCTTTGATGTTTTATATTTTTTGCTGGTATTGATATTTTTGCTTTTTTCCAGTTAAATTCTGTGATTTTGTACTGCTAATCTGTAGGAAAGATACTGTGTTTTATCCTTGTATCTAGTCACCATTCTGATCTTTTAATTCATTCTAATAGTTGTTTAATCATTTATCTTGCATTTTCTAGGTAAATGGTCATACCATCTATTTAAAAAGAAAACAGGACAAGAATGCTTTGTCCTTTTCTTCCAAATATATAAATCTCTTATTTTTATTTTAAAATGCATTTGATATGTCTTCTGGAATATTGTTGAGGACTTGCATGATAGTAGAATCCTTGTCCTGCTCATCTATTAATTAGAAATGTGGTTAATGTTTGACTGTTTTATATGAGGCTTGTTATAGGTTTCTTGTAGAAGAAATCTTTCATCAGGTTATAGAATTTTTCATTCTTTTGCTAGATTTTCAACAACAGAAATGACAGTTGAATTTGAACTGCTTTTTCAGCACTTATCAATAAGTTTATAAAGCTTTTCTCTTTTTGGTACTGTAATGAATTATATTAATCCTTTTCCTAATGTTGAACCATCCTTGGATGACTGGAATGATCACTACTTTGCAATGATCTATCATTTTTTGAAAACACCTTACTGTTGTTTTTATTTAAACTTTTCACACAACCCACATATTGTTCTCTCTTTGGCTTTATTATCAAGTTTCAGCTAGATTCATGGAATGAATTGGTAATTTTCCATATTTTTAAATATATTTGAATATTTTATATATTGGACCCCCAAAATTGTCTGTTTTCGTGCTTTTTTCCATCAATTTATGTTTTTATGCTTTTTGTTTAATTATATTAGTTTAATTTTTTGGTCGAATGCTTTATTCTTGGTTTTTCTTATTTTTCAATAATTGCACTTAAGTCTATGTATTTTCTTTTCAGTAACATTTTGCCTTCAATTCTGAGGGGGTGTGTGTGTGTGTGTGTATCCCTACTGCTATTTCTAAATAGTATGAAAACCCAGTTTAATTTTTTTCTTCATCCCAGAGTTAAAGTGCTTTATTTTTTCTTAAGTGGATAGATTGCTATTTTAGATTAATTTGCACTTTTATTTACTGCAGTATAAGCATATGGTCTGTTGAATTTATGTATAGAATTTTTTGAGCATTATTTTGTGTTCTCAGACATAGTTAATCTTTCTAATAATTGCTCAAGTATTTGAGTACAATCTGTATCTATTTGTTGGATCAAAGTTTTATTTATCAGTAATTTATTTGCAATTTTATGGATATAAAACCAACATCATTATACATTATCTAAAATGTCTATATCAGGAGTCTGTAAACTTTTTCTGTGAAGGGTCAGATAGGAAATATTTTAGTTTGTGGGCTACAAGGTCTCTGTTGCAACAACTCAAGTCTTCAGGGAAGCATCTGTAGATTTGACCTATAGGCCATGGTTCACAGATGCCTGCTCTGTATTCTTATTTACCTGTTGTCTTTGGCCTGACTATAACTGAGTGGACATATAATGCTTTTTAATACAAGAGAATACTATTAAAATAAACAATACAGGCCCATGGGCTTAAAGCTCAGTTCAGAGGCCTCTTTGCACCTGGTTGTAGGGCAAGAATGGCCTGCCTACTAACTGTCCATCCCTTTCCTTCATGCACTTGAGAGCAATGGTCAGTTTTTGAGAGGACCAGGCAGGGGACGAAATGGAGACAAAAGGCAGGGAGACATTCAAATTTTTAGTCTAGTACCCATTTTTCAAATACTCTCTGTCACTAATTTTAGATTCACCTCTAAGGGAGTAATAGTAAAAACTGTGTTTTCTCGTATTTTTATGGGTGGCTTGTATTTATTTGAGTTTTAATGTATTGGTATGATATTTTTGCCCCCTAAAGTGAGGTCCAAGAACCGAAGGAATCACCACCACCTCCTAAAACCTCAGCAGCCACTCAGTTGGATGAGCTCATGGCACACCTGTGTGAGATGCAGGCCAAGGTGAGTAAGGTCTCTGATGGAGACTTCAGGGTCTACAACAACAAAGGGTTATCTTTGTGGAATTTGTCCCTTCATTCCTCTTTTCGGAACTCTTCTAAATTGTCATTCATTTCCCCAGACTAAATTTAATTCAATGGATGAGCTCAACTTTACATTATGTATTATCTAAGCACAAAAGGTAATATGATACAGGCCCTGATCTGAAGAAACTTGGAGTTTGCTTGGTAAAATGAGGCATAAGCCTCTTAACATTTGTTGAATAAAAAACGTGTGGGTTGCCAAAAATACATGGAGTGAGTATTAGGGGTGTAGTGAGGCCATGGAGATTTCATCAAAGAAGTGGAGATGGGGCTTGGGATGAACTTCAAAGCAGGAGTAAGGTTTAGATGGGAGGAGATGAGAGGAGAGGTCCTTCTGGTTGGAGTGAGCCCTGATAGGACAGGCACCTAAGGCTGGATGAAGTGTGGAAGAATTGCTAGAGACTTGCCTGAGCAGGATGGAGAGAACCATGAGACAGAGCAAGGGACATCAAAGTATAGCTCTGAAAGTAGGAAGGATGAAGATTCGTAAGCACCATATTGAGATAAAACCTGCTTGCTGATTCTAGCCTCCAGAGCACAGAGCACAAGCTCACATGGCCTGGCAAGGAATGTAAATCAGATAAATGGGCTTAAGGACTTATTAAGAATTCTCGAGCTAGAGAAGTTCTAAATCTCATTGGAGGGCTAGATATACACACATGAAATGACTATGAAATAATTCCAAGGCAGAACTAAACATGCATGTGATTTAGGGGGCAGGACTTTATCTTTGCATCTCACATTTAGATTCCCAATGCCCAGTGTAGTGCCTGGCACATGGTAAGTCATACATATTTATTAAAGTTTACAAATGAATAGGCTTCAAAAACAATTTTCATAAATGGCTAATGTTCTTTGATGTGTTAATATCTACAATAAAGCTGGGTAGATTGGCTTATTGTATTATATATCTGAAAATACTAGGGAAAAAATCTACATTAGGAGTTTTAATTGTATTGTGTTTTGTAATTGATTTAGCATGTGTATTTGTTTATTTAATTTTTTAATTAAAACTTTCAGTTTAGTTTTTGAATTAGCCACACATTCACATTGCACAAAACTCAGAGTACAGAAAGTATACAGAAACTGTTTCCCTATCACCTCTTTTCTCTGGCCATCCAGTTATAGATACAGATGTAGAAGTAGATGTAGATATACTGTCATGTTTTTATTTAGTTTTGTTTTTCATACTTAATATTGTTCACTGTTTTAGGCCTTTCAGATGTTAACTTTTTGAACATTAACCTCTTGAACATCAACTAACATATGAGAAAGGAGGAAGGAACTCTCAGATGAAAGTTTCTTGAAGGAAAATGAGCATTTTGGATTAGTAAGAGAATGGAGTAAAAATAGTAAAATAGTAAAAATAGGATGAGAAGAGGCCTAAAGGTAGACAGTAACAGATCACATTCAGGTGACTGTTGGGAGCCTGGCTGGTCTTAAACAAGGAAGGCCTTTTACTGAGCAATAAAAGATGAGATTGGAAAGGTAAAGTGAGGGCAGTGGATGGGAGACTTTGAACTTTGCTGTGATGAGTGAGAATTTGATGCTGGAGACAATGGAGAGCCACTGTAATTTTCTGATTAGAGAAGTATTAGGTAGCAGTAGCCCAGTTGCAAACGAGTGGAGAGAGTAGAAATCAGGGCAGGAGGTGATGGCGGATAAGCTAAGTATCTTTTTTTGTAACTTGAGATTTTTCCTTTGAATGGTTTATAATAACTGTTTTTGGAGTTTTGCTTAAGAAAATCCAATCTATCAGCAAGACTGATGTGACCACTTCTCACCACCTTCTCCCCTAACACTGGTCTAAGTCATTTCTGGCTTGAATGTTTGCGGTAGCTTCTCTTCTAACTGGTCTCTGTGCTCTGCTCTTGGTTGGCTGCTCTTATTTCTCCACTCAGCTGCCACAGAGGTCTTATAAATCAGCTTTCTTCACTCTTATGCTTGATACCCTCCAATAACTACCATCACACTTGGAAGAAAATCCATGTTGCTACCATGAGGTGATCTTTGCCTCTCTCTCCATTGTCTTCTCCTACCATGTTTAATCTCACTCTCTTTGCTCTAGCCACACTGACCTTTTTAACTTTTCTTCTAATGTGCCAAATTGTTTCCTTCCTTGAGAACTTCTCTCCCCCTGGAATGCTCTTCCTGCAAATATTGATCAATTTCTGGGATGCTAAGAACATCACTCAAATATCTGCTCAAATATCACCTGTGAAGAGAGGCCTTCTTTGATCAACTCCCATATAAATCAATACTTTTCCCCCATCCCACCCTCTGTCACTTCTGTCTCCATATATGATTTCTCTCTAACAGATACTGTTAAATCACATACCCATTTGTTTAATTGTTTATTGTCTATAATCTAATTGAATGTAAACTGTTTGGGCCAGGCCCTTGGTCTGTCTTGTACATTGCTTTATACCAAGCACCTAGAGCAATGATTGGCACAAACTAGGTGGTCAATAAATACAGCAAAATAATGGAATAAAAGACAATATGATCAACTGTTGAACTGGTGCCATGGTAAGAGTCAGAAACAGTATCATATCCATATACTCAGTTTTCTATAGTCAGGAAAGATTTGCAAATGAAGGAAGATCAGTCAGATTTCACTCCCCCTGAGGAGCTTAGAATGAAAGGGAAATTAAGGTATTTTTAGTAGAGTGAAAATGTTGCATTCTTACAAAGCCATAGAGAAAGATAGGGAAAGACTAGAAAGTTCAGTCATAGAGGTAGGCTTACTGGTTCATGTTAAAATGCTAATGAGGGTAAAAGTACACGAGGCTGAGTCTCTTCATGATTCTTTCCTTGGCACCAGGTTGCAGTGAAAGCAGATGGAAGCAAGAAACACTTACCAGACAAGCAGGATCCCAAGGCCTCCCTGGACTCGATGCTTGGAGGTTTGCAGCAGGAATTGCAGGACCTTGGGATCGCCACAGTGCCTAAGGGCCACTGTGCTTCCTGCCGGAAACCGATTGCTGGAAAGGTGGGACAGGCCAAGATGTTGGTCCTGTAGGCATCAGTGTTTGTCTGTCTGTGTTCCACTGGGATTGCTGTTTCTCCACATATTTTAAGACATTTTAGCATAGCTAATAAGTACTGATCACTTATAGTGCTCCAGGCTCTGAGCTAAGTTCTGTAGAAACATTACTCCATTGAACGGTTATAACATCAGTTCAAGGGACACTGTTGTTGTTCCCTTTGTAAAGATTGAGGGCTCAGAGACATTAACTGACTTGCCCAAGGTCTAGTAAGAGGTGGAGGTGGGATTTGAACCCGGGAGAGTTAGATTCCTGAATTTGACTCGTAATTATTTTTCTGAACTGCCTTTACTGAGATGAACTTCCTCAGTGCTCTCTCTGTCCACACAATCCCTATCTAAATTGATTGATTACAATTTTCAGCTGAATTCGGTTCCAAACTCTAGGCACATATCTTCCTTCCCCAAAATGATGACAAAGGGCCTTGAGTCCTGACTCCACTTGGGACTTGAGATGAGGTGTTCTGACCAGAGGAATAGGAACTGTCATTTGGCCTTTCTGTTTTCCAGGGATGCCTTCCATGTGGGGAGTGTTTATCTCTTGTCTGTCAGCACTGTGCTGTATGTTATTTCTAACCCCTTCTGGGTCAATAAAGTGCGACTGAACATGCAAGGCTTTTAGCAGTATGGTTAGTCAAGAAGTGGGCACCCCTTTACCTAACTCCACAGAGCACAGACAAAAGACTGTCTTAGGTCTAGATGGCAGTGTTGTGTAACTCTAGTGGTGTCATTTACATGGAATATAGGGTGAATCGTGCCCTCTAGACTTGGCAACCTACAGAGCCTAGAGCACACACGTGGGCTCCCATGTCAGACTTTATTTCATCCCCCAGGTGATCCATGCTTTAGGGCAAGCATGGCATCCGGAACACTTTGTCTGTACTCACTGTAAAGAAGAGATTGGCAACAGCCCCTTCTTTGAGCGGAATGGACTGGCCTACTGCCCCAAGGACTACCACCACCTTTTTTCTCCACGCTGTGCCTACTGTGCTGCTCCCATCATGGATGTGAGTAAAGCAACCCCTCACTCCTAGCCCACACCCAATTCAGGCAGCTTTGAATCATTCATTTAGAACCGGCCTCATATTTAAAGCTTTGCAGCATTTTGATATCTCTCTGTGTTTTCCTTTTCCAGAAAGTACTGACGGCAATGAACCAGACCTGGCACCCCGAGCACTTCTTCTGCTCTCACTGTGGAGAAGTATTTGGTGCAGAAGGTATGTTTGTGGATGCTGCATCCCATAGCCCAGGGGCAGTTACGAGAAGATGGGTAGAGCTTTTCCTTGTAGCCTGCTGCCCCGTATACTGTGGTAATCCTGGTTTCTACACCACCATTCAAGCACCCATTTCAGTACTAGATGCTGTCCCTCCCCACCTTTCCCCCAACATTTATCGTTTTTATTTAAATTGATTTTTTTAATCAAAGAAATACATATGCAAAATTTAAACTCAAATATTCTTCAAGGTTTGTAATGAAAAAGAGCAGTTCCCTGCTTTTCCCTTCCCCACTCCTTAATCCAGTTCTTCCTTCCAAAGACTTTCAGCTGATTCTTCTAGTTACTTGTATGTTTTAAATAATATCCTTATATTACTATAGATTGATTTTTTTTTTTCAGTTTTAACCATCATATGTCAACTTTCTACTAGGGAACTTGAGAGTTTCCTCAACATTTCTGCTTCCTTCCCTCATCCCAGTACCTGCTTTCAGTATATAATTAGATCAAAATTTCAGGTTAGATCAGTTTTCAATGTGTACATACTGGTAATCATATAAACATTTCTCACAGTTGAGCCATGTGGCAAACAATAATTGTAATAGAACGTGGATATTGGAGCCGGATTGCTTGGTTCAAATCTGGGCTGTGTCATTTATTGGCTCTGTGGTGCTGTTCAAGCCATTCACTATTCTGTGCCTCACTTTTCCTCATCACTAAAATCAGCCTAATAAGAGTTCTTATCTTATAGGTCATTATAGCGATTTTAAGAGCTAATACCAGTATAGTGTTTAGAATAGTACCTGGCTAGTGATGGTGATGATCATGATGATGATCATGATGATGATGATGGTGATGATGGTGGTGGTGGTCATGGTGATGAAGATAGTGGTGGTGATGGTTACTGTGTCCCTTTTTTTAATAAGTTCAATTTTATTGAGATTATTCACATACCATACAATCATCCAAAGTGTACCACCACATAGCTGTGCATTCACCACTACAATTAATTAATTTTTTTCCAATTTTTAGAACATTTTCATTACTCCAGAAAAGAAATAAAAATAGAAAAGAAAACTCAAATCCTCCCATACCCCTAACCACCCCCCCCTCCATTATTGACTCATAGTATTGGTATAGTACATTTGTTACTGTTGATGAAAGATTGTTAAAATACTACTAACTATAGTGCATAGTTTGCAATAGGTATATATTTTTTTCCCTATACACCACTCTATTATTGACTTCTAGTTATAGTGTCATACATTTGTTCTAGTTCATGAAAGGGACTTCTAATATTTGTACAGTTAATCACCGACATTGTCCACCACAAAATTCACTGTTTTATACATTCCCATATTTTAACCTCCAGTTTTCCTTCTGGTGACATATGTGACTCTAAACTTCCTCTTTCCACCACATTCACACACTATTCAGCACTGTTAGATATTCTCACAATAATGTGCTACTCTCACTTCTGCCCATTTCCATACACTTAGGTTCAACCTAGTTAAATATTCTGCTCATAATAAAAAACTGCTTCCCATTCTTTAGCCTCACTCTATACCCTAGTAGCTTATACTTCATGTCTATGAGTTTGCATATTATAATTAGTTCATATCAGTGAGACATTCAATTTTTGTCCTTTTGAGTCTGACTTATTTCACTCAACATAACACCCTCAAGGTTCTTTTTAAGATGGTTTTGTTCACACACCATACATTCCATCCTAAGTAAACAATCAATGGTTCCTTTATAATCACACAGTTATGCATTCACCACCACCAGCTCTGTCTGTATAAGGACATTTCCATTTGTTCCACAAAGAAAGAGGAAGAGTCAAAAAAGGTAGAGTGACAAAAAAAAAAAAAAAGAAAAAGAAAGAAAAAAAATTACAGCTAAAAGGCAACAAAAGAAAAGATAAAATAAAGTACAATAAAGAGTCAGACAACATCACCAATACCAAGAGTCCCATACCCTTCCCTTATATCCCCCTCTTATACCAAAGGCATTTAGCTTTGGTATGTTGCCTTTGTTATATTAAAGGAAGTATAATACAATGTTTCTGTTAACTATAGTCTCTAATTTGCATTGATTGCATTTTTTCCCCAATACCACCCCATTTTTAACACCTTGCAAGGTTGACATTCATTTCTTCTCCCTCATGTGAAAACATATTTGTACATTTTATCACAATTGTTGAATACTCTAGGTTTCGCTAAGTTATACAGTCCCAGTCTTTATTTCCCTCTTTCGTTCTGGTGTCCCATATGCCCCTAACCTTCCTCTTTCGACGATACTCACAGTCATCTTTGTTCAGTGTACTTACATTATTGTGCTACCATCACCCAAAATTGTGCTCCAAACCTCTCACTTCCTGTCTTTTCCTATCTGTCTGTAGTGCTCCCTTTAGTATTTCTTGTAGCACAGGTATCTTGTTCACAAACACTCTGATTGTCTGTTTCTCAGAGAATATTTTAAACTCTCCCTCATAGTTGGAGGACAGTTTTGCTGGATATAGGTTTCTTGGTTGGTGGTTTTTCTCTTTCAGTATGTTAAATATATCACACCACTGTCTTCTTGCCTCCATGGTTTCTACTGAGAAATCTGCACATATTCTTATCAAGCTTCCCTTGTATGTGATGGATTGCTTTTCTCTTGCTGCTTTCATGATCCCTCTTTGTCTTTTACATTTGATAACCTGATTATTAAGTGTCTTGATGTAGGTCTATTCAGATCTCTTTGGTTTGGGGTATGCTGAACTTCTTGGATCTGTAATTTTATATCTTTCATAAGAGATGGGAAATTTTCAGTGATTATTTCCTCCATTATTACTTCTGCCCCTTTACCCTCCTCTTCTCCTTCTGGGACACCCATGACATGTACATTCATGTGTTTCATGTTCCATTCAATTCCCTGAGACATTGCTCATATTTTTCCATTCTTTCCCTTCTGTTCTTTTGTGTGTAGGATTTCAGGTGTCTTGTTCTCCAGTTCCTGAATGTTTTCTTCTGCCTCTTGAAATCTGCTGTTGTATGTCTCTATTATGTTCCTTATCCCTTGTGTTGTGCCTTTCATTTCCATAGATTCTGCCAGTTGTTTTTTTTACAATTTTCTATTTCTTCCTTATATTCGGCCAGTGTTTTCCTTATATCCTTCATCTCTTTTGCCATATCTTCCCTAAACTTGTTGAATTGATTTAGCATTAGTTGTTTCAATTCCTGTATCTCAGTTGACGTGTGTTTGTTCCTTTGACTGGGCCATATTGTTTTTACTAGTGTGATTTGTGGTTCTCTATTGTCTAGACGTCTGGTTTCCTTGATTACCCCAGTCAGATTTTCCCAGACCAGAACGGGCTCAGGTCTCAAAATGGGGCTATATTCAGTTTCAGTTTTCCCCGAGGGTGTGTCTTAGAAGATTGACAGACTTTCCTGTGAGGTCTCTAGCCATTGTGCTTTTTCTAACCTGCCCAGCAGGTGGCATCTGTTAACCTGTTGCTCCCTACTGGTGTAAAGAGGTGTGGTCCCTTTAGTTCTCAACTTAAGTTGTTTCTGGTTTGATTGTTTCCCCTCAGGCTTCACTAAGTTATACAGTCTGAGTTCTGAAGGGAGGGTAGGCACTTAAACTGGGCTCCACCTCCCTCTTCTTAGGGAAGATATAACCCCTAGGGAATTATCTTCTGCATTTGAATTACTCCTTTGTCTCTCTGTCTCTGTTGACTCCACCTCTGTCTGCATCAGAGGCTTTCTCCACTGAGCCACTCAGATTGAGAGGGGAAAAAACAGAGAAAGAAAGCCCCTGTTCAGAGCCAGTCCATGGCCTCCCAGTTTTGCCTGTCAGCCAGAGACAGCAACCGGTCTCTTGGGCTCCATTTTTGAGACACAGTGGCCTCTGGCTCTCTAAGATCAGTGGTCTCCAAAAGCCTATATATATGTTTTTTCCATCAAGATCTTGCTATATTCGCTTGCTCTGGGACTGCTGCTTTCTCCCACAGCGAGATCTTGCAGCTAAGCTCTCAGCATGGTTCTGCAGTTTTTACTTACAGCTTATATGCTGCAGTCTTAGCCATTCTACCCATTCCAGGCTGGTGTAGAATGTGTGGAGAGTCACAGTTGTCCCCCAGCAATTTTCCCAGACTACTTACTAGTTGTTCCTGGTTGTTTATTAGTTGCTCTAGAGGACTAACTAAATTCTGCACCTCTCTATGTCACCATCTTACCCCTCCTCTTCCTGTGTCCTTTTTGTATAAATTTGTTTTTTCCTGAAGTTAATATTTGGATTCCTTTTTCATTAGCTTAGTTTTCACTGTACTTATCACTAATTTATTTGACAGAACTTTGAAATCCTTCTCAAAATGCTCAACCACATGTGGTAATATGTCACTTCCATTTTTTTTTCCCTTGCAGACATCCTTGCATGAGACCTCTGTCCTGCTCCTCCAACCTGAAATGGTTTCTCCCCAGGCCTGCTGAGAAGCAGATATTCTAGGTCATTATCCTGAGACTTCCTTTAATTCTTTCCTATTTGGATCCTCTCTTTCCTGGATCCCATATCTTTTAATACATGTTAGTACCTTCATTTTGGTGGAGCATATAATCCAGTAGTTTTCTAAGAAAAGATGAATAGGAGGTAAAATTTTTGAGATCTTGAATGTCTGAAAATATTTTTATTCTATTGTCTCCCTTGATTAAGTTGCTTTTGCAAAGAATTCTAGATGGAAAATATTTTTCCTCATAATTCTGAAGTCATTGCTTCACTGTCTTCTAGTCCATGGTTGAGAGTTTTGATTTTACTCTGATTTCTGATACTTTTTATGTGACCTGTTTTTCCCCTTTGCAAGTTTTTATTCTGTTTTTCACATTGTCTTGACTTTTTTTGACTTCTTTTCATGTTTGTTTTAAGCAATTATGACTCATACATGGAATCTGAAAGCTTTTTTATTTTGTTTTTCCTGGCCTTTTAAAATAAACTTAGTGGGTAAAGTTTTCCCCTTTTACCTAAAAACTTGGGCAGTTACATGTCTTCTCTGCTTACTCTTAATAAAACATTCTAAACAGAAAATCAATTTAAATCACAAAACACAGAAACTAAGTCCCTAAGTAATTCAGTCTATGCAATAGCTAAACTTTCCAACTTGTTTAAAGTGACAACTACTCCTTCACTGGCAGGGATTTCAAACTACAGGGGGCAACAGGAGGTGGGTATGGCTTTTCATCTCTCCTTACCTGCCTTTGGCATCCACCACCCTCACCCCTATTGCTAATATTGATTTCTGACCCCTCCAGGGTTGAAGTGGGTGGGTGGGAGTTGAGGGGTGGGGGAATTTTGGGGGGTGGGTGGGGGTAGGATGGGGAGGATAACAATAGCATGTAGGACAGGAAAGTCCTAACTTGTCTAGTATTAGTGGGCTTTGTGGCAGATATTTAACTCTGACTTTTTTTCTTGGATGCATTTGTGGTTTCAGTACAGGCCCCACCATGACCACCACGAACTTTTGATTACCCTTTACATTTCTTGGGAGGCTGTTTGCCCCTCGGCACATTTCTTTGACAATCCTCTCTGCAACAATTTCTTTTGGGGGATGTTCCCATTGTTCCCTCCAGTTGATTGTTCAGAATTGATTAAAATAGTTCTGGCCATCTCTTTCTTCCATATTTCCAAATATGGACCATGGGAAACGTGCCCCTTTCCCTCATGATCCCTGGAGCAGCAGTTGATTTTCAGCTGCATCTCTCTGTTCTGCTGCCACAGACGACTTCAGCCAGACTCTCAACTATGATTTTCTTTCCAGGGATGAGTGAGATACCATCAGCCTCATCCCACTAATGGCAGAGGACACATATCCAGCTCTCTGAGTGGTTCTTTTGAAGCTCTTCTCTTGATCTGAGATAAAGGGGGCACTGTGCCCCATCGCTCTTTGTGGTTGTGGTGGGGCACTCATAGCACAGTTTTCTACAAAGAAATACCTCTGTTTTTCTTTGTCTTTACTCTTTTATGTCCTCAGTTTGGGTGATGAGCTTCAAAATTGTGCAAGGAGACCTTGGCTATCTATTTGAGGAATGTCTTACAATTCAATTTGGAACTTATCTATGACATTGTGGTGCCTTACATCTTGTTACACTAGTTTTTGTCAATTGCTGCTGACCTTTTATTGTCCATTGATATTTAAGAATAAAACACTAAAATGCTAATTGAAAGCTCTGTGGATATAGCAGAACTTGTTGACCAGTGTACATGACTGTTTGATACTCAGATAGAATGCTCTGGCCGTTTTGTTAGGAGTCCTCTGAGTGTTAGCATATTAGGTCTTTTATTCTTGAGTCAATTTTAACAAAGAGACATTCTCTCTGTCAGCATTATGAGAATGGAAGAGGAATAGGGAAGTGGGATTTTTACCATGCAGTATGTCAACTTTTACTTAATTCACAATTTCTGTTGAGAGCTTGACTTTTCTTTCTGAAGGCAGCCAGAAATAATCCCTGTGTTTTCTGGTAGGGAGGGAGATTTGATCTTCTAATGGCTCTTCAGACTTTCAACCAATCCATTTTCCAGCCTTCGCCTCTCTGTCATTTTGAAGAGAACATAACCGTTCAGTTCCTGAGCCCCTCTGATGTTGTGGAGTACAAGATAGCTTGAGTTTTTGGCACATCCCCTCTATAGAGACATAGGTTTCAGTTTTTTGCTGTTGTTGTTTCTGTCAACCCAGTTACCACTCACTCTTGCACATACTTTACATTTTGGAAAATGTTGACTTATCGTCTATTGACATTGCCTTTACTTTTCTCTTTTTCCTTGTAAGTCTTCACATTTTAAACAATTCTTTACCTATTACATCTATTATACTTCAGGAGAGAATGAAGATAAAATCCCATGTGTTCAGGCCCTTCACCAACGTGGAGACTCTCCTAAATGCCAGGCATGTTTTTAGGTAAAGTGCTAACTATTATTCAATTAATCCTCACCACAACTTTGCAACAGCAACTTTATCCCACATTTTACCTTGTTATAGATGAATACACTGAGCTTCAGGGAGGAAAAGTGATTTGCTTAAAGTCATACAACTAGGAAGTCAAAGAATTGGGATTTAAACTCAGGTCCAATTTCTCCAAGTTCCATGTTGTCTCTGCCTTGACTGAGGCTCAGTTCCTTTCCTGCTGTTGGATCTTTACTCTCTTGGTATCAACGTGATACCATGTGACAATAGACTTGGATGCAGTAGCCCTGGCATACTCCACTAGCTAAGTGCTTTGTAGTAATTTGTTTATTCACTGAAGCCTGCTCAATGCTTTTCACAAATCATTAGTTATTTCAGTTTTAGATTGTACTTTAGTTAAGCAGAATTTTCCATTGAAACTTATTCTAAGTGTTATTGAAATGTGTCATGGTAAATTTGTATGGTACAGATAACCATAGGAGTCTGAGAGTTAGTTGAGTAGAATGGTTTGCAATTGAATACTTCCCATGGATGATTATGATGTAAAATTTGCCTGAAAGCAGAACAACAGGATACAGACACATTTCAAGGAGAGACATAAGTTAGAAACAAAAGGAAAATATCCTATTTATAGGATGACCATAAAGCACCACGGAGGTAGCTAATTATCACTGTCCTTGGCCTGGGCTCCTTCTAAACAGACATAGCTAATTGGATACTGTTTGGGGTCATTTATGACTTCACTTAAATATGAAGTCACATTTAAAGCTTATTTCTAAACTGAGAAATCTGACAAAAAGTCCATTTATTAATCTGAAGCTCCTTCTGGGTTGTATTTCCTTTTTTATCATTGGCTTTCTATAAATGGGTCTCATACCAGCTGGTCAGTCCATTAATTTGATGGCATCCTGTCTTACTCCAAGCCACATAGTCACACACAGAGTTTCCATAATGACAGCTTAACCACTGAGCCTCCTGGGAAATTAAAGTCATCTGCATTTTTCACTTCAGAGAATTCCTCTCTAAGGTTCAAATTTCTAAGCACATCAGGCCTTAGCACCCTCCCGCAGGGACTAAGTCCTCAGCGCCTACCTGTCTTTCTTTTTAATTGTTCATTATCCAGGCCACGCAGGTGCTCCCTTATTTCCCCCGTGGCTAAGAGTCTCACCAGACGATAAAACCCTCCCTCTCTCTGTGGCACTTTTAATTGTCAGTGTTTCTCATCCATCCTCCAGAAGTAATTGGCCCCAAAGAGAGCCTCCAGGAAAGTAAGTGCTGAAACTTTCTCAATTTATTGGATTACTAAATGCAGGGGTATCACAGAAAGTTGGGCTGATTGCTTCTGATTCCTCTCCTGAGAATCACCTGAGTTGACGCAGAAGCTGTTGATTCTCTGCTGTCCCACTCCTGAGGCCATTCACCCTGCAGATACCTAGGGGGGGTCATTCCTAGGTTAGTTGTCATGTCCTGCAATTTTCTCAAGTAACACCTACTTATAGGTGAACTCAGTTTTATGTCATTTGCTTGATGTAGCATCTGTATCACCTGGAAACTTATTAGAAATGCAAATTCTTGGGCTCCATCCCAGACCTATCGAATCAGACACTCTGATTCTGGGGCCCAGCAGTCTGCATTTTCACATATTCTCTAAGTGATTGATGGTTGCTAAAGTTTGAGAATTATAGTGTCACACAAAAATAAAGATGGCTGTGGGTGTGTGTGCATGTGTTTTACTTAAATAGTAGGCCTTCTTTTATTCAGTTGCTCTTAATCAGACTCTATAGAGATTCTGTGATAAAATGGAAAATGGAAAGGGAGTTCTTCTGTGTCTCAGAGGTTTAGAAGAACACAAGGCCACTTACAAAATTACTAGTTTAGATTCTTAGAACTCTAGGGCTCAGAAGTCTGCTAAATTGTCTTCTTTTCAAATAAAGCATAGTTGAACAAGATGACACATGTCAAAAAATGATGAGAGGGCATTGGGAAAACTGCAGCTACATCATTTGGGTCCAAACTCCTTGCTGCTCCTTTTGCCTTCTTTGATCTGGCCACTGCTATCAAAGTGATTTGCTAGAAATCATGCTTCTTGGGTTGGCCACTTTCCACACCACTGTTTATGCTTGATTATGTCTTACTTTAGTGGGCCCAGGTAGGGCTCTCATATTCACAAAATTATGGGGCTATTATATTTGGATAAAGCTGATATTATCAGTTCCTAGAGAGAGGTGAAGGTCAGGATGAATTTTAAGTTCAGGGTGTGGCACTGAAGTTAGGCATTGAAGTTAGGGCTCTGTTTGAATCTCAGCTTCTCTACTGACTAGTTAGGTATATGTGAATTCTCTGCGCATCCCTTTTCTCGTTTTTAATATGGGGTTAATACCTACTTAGAGGGTTTCTGTGAAGAATCTAATTTCAATTCCATTCTGTGGGTAAAGTTCTCAGTTGGAACCAGCACAAAGCAGGTGCTCCATAAGTGGGGTTGCTGAAAGTATCTTCTTCATTTAGGAAGCCTCTCCAAGTAAATGCTAAGGAGAGTTCTCTATAGAAAAGTTCACCTATTCATACATATTCCAGTTAATCTTGGAGTGAGACTCTAAACTGCAACATACTTCTTGAGCTGATAGTCTCAATTTTGCTATTGTAATATTGTTCACATGTTTGCTCATTTATTTAATATTTAACAAATATATATTGAGCAACTACTAAGTATGTATCAGGTACTGTTCTAGTCTGGAGATACAGGCCAAAAACAAAATTCCTGCCCTCATAGTTCTTCTATTCTAGAGGGAGAGACAGAGAATAATCAAAGTAACCAGCAGACTAATTTACTAACATACCCTGTATGTTAGGGGAGAGAGAATGATGCAGTACTATTTGAGAGAAAGTGGTTAGGGCAGTCGTTCTCTTAAGCAGACACCTGAGGTACGTGAAAGACCAAGCCTTCTGGTATCTGGGAGAAAGTGAATTTCAAAGCAGATGGAACATATCATTTGAATAAATGCTTGAAAATGAATTAGTTTATTATATATATAAATAATAAATAAAAATATATGTAAATATATATGACTTTTTGTGTTTGCTTATTGTGTTTTGTTTTGTTTTTTTTAATAGAAAATTTCACTTATCCTATTACCCAGTTACCCTAATGTAACTTAAATAATTTTTCCCTACCAATGTTTTTCTACTTTCATACGTATTTTCATGTGGATAAGTTATGGTGTACCTAAAATTCCTTTTTATTCATGTAAGCATTTTTTTCATGCTGTGTTCCTTTTTAATTTTTTTGTTTTTAATTTTTTACAATATATATTGCCAAAGCTATGTAACAAGGTGCATTCAATGATGCTTTGCTTCTTTTCCTATCCTCCAATCTCATTCCTATCCTCTCCTAATAGATAACCAGTTGGATTACTTTTATCCATTCATTGTTTCTTTTTTTTTTTTTAATATAAGGAAGTGCATATAAAAATCATATTCTGCCCCCTTTCTTACGCATAATGTAGCATACTAGACATACTCTTATGTAATTTGCTTCTTTTACTTAACAATATATCCTGGACTGTATGGCCACATAAAGATAACTTCAACCTTCATTTTAACAACTGCATAGTGCTCCATTGTGAGAAAGTGCCATAGTTTATTTGACAGATCTTTTAATGATGGACATTAGGGTATTTTACAGTCTTTTGCTTTTATAAATATTGTTGCAGTGAACATCTTTGTGCCTTTTTTTATCAATATTTTCAAGTATATGAATGAAATATATTCCTAGATTGGTGGATCAAAGGGTAAATATTCATATGTGATTTTGTTTGGTATTTCCAAATACCCCTTCATAGTGGTTGTACCATTTTGTATTCCATTGGCAATGTATGAGAGTGGCCAATTTTCCACAGACTCCCCAATAGAGTCAATTGTGCCACTCTTGGATTTTTGCCAATTTGATAGATAAGAAGTTATATATTTTACAGTATTTTTATTTTGCGTTTCTTCTTTTTGAGATTGTATATCTTTCCATATGTTGATGGATCATTTGCTCTTTTGTTCCTAAGCACTATCACTTCCTATTTTTGCCCATATTCCTTCTGGAATATAGTTTTGTGTTTCACAATTTTTAGGAGCTCTTTGTATGTTAGAAATAGTAGCTATTTTTTTCTGGGATGCCACTTGTTTAATCAGTTTTTCCTTTTTCTGACTTTTTGTGTTTGCTTATTGTGTTTTGTTTTGTTTTGTTTTTTTGGTCATGCATAAGTTTTCTTATGTAATTAAAATTATCAGTCTGTAAATTGCCTTTAAAATGGGCAGTTTTCCCATTCCCACTATGAACCAGGCACTAATTTAAGATCCTTTACCTACAACCCTATGAGGCATGTCTCTATTATTGGTTCTTTTTTGAAGATGAGGATACTAAGGTTGGGAGAGGTCAGATTATTAGGCCCCAACTTGGCTTTAAGGGCTCAAACTACAACGGTGAATCTTTGATTATATTTCTCCAGGCTTTCATGAGAAGGACAAGAAGCCATATTGCCGAAAGGATTTCTTAGAGATGTTCTCACCCAAGTGTGGTGGCTGCAACCGCCCAGTGTTGGAAAACTACCTTTCAGCGATGGATACTGTCTGGCACCCGGAGTGCTTTGTGTGTGGGGTCTGTATACCCTCATTTATCTTTTGAACTGAGGAAAAGTCAGGTGCTCTCCTCTCTGAGAGGCAGAGCTGCAACTGATAAAAGGCTGCCCTGGCTGAAGAATTGATGTGAGTTTCCTAAAGGAGAAACCAAACATAGCATCCATTGTTTTGTTTATTTATTGCTTGTCTGCTTATTGCTAGTAGGCAGCAGTCTAGCCTCCATTTGTCAAGGATCCAAGTGAAATGCCTATAACTGGCAGGTAACTGGCAGGAAATTCAAGGCTGAAAGTTTTACTTTGCTCAAGACTTTTATGTCTTGACATCTGCATTCCTTTTCTCTCTCTTCTCCCCTCCCCCAGGACTGCTTCAGCAGTTTTTCTACTGGTTCCTTCTTTGAGCTGGATGGACGTCCATTCTGTGAGCTCCACTACCATCACCGCCGAGGAACCCTCTGTCGCGGGTGTGAGCAGCCCATCACTGGCCGCTGCATCAGTGCCATGGGGCACAAGTTCCATCCTGAGCACTTTGTGTGTGCTTTCTGCCTGACACAGTTGTCAAAGGGTGTCTTCAAGGAGCAGAATGACAAGACCTATTGTCAACCCTGCTTCAATAAGCTCTTCCCTCTGTAATCTTAACTCAACCCTCAGCCCCTCCAGATCCTCTGGAAAATTTAAATCAAGAGAGGAAAGAGTACATTTGCTATTACTGACCTTTTGCTTAATAGGCTTATAAAGAGAGTAAAGGTGATGAGCAAGTAAGAGAACTTCTAGACATTACATGACTAGGCTTGGAATTCTCAGGTATTACCCTCCGGGCTAGCAGACTATAGTATCATTAAGTAAGGCAAAACACCAATTGTGTGTTTCCTTGAGAGTCTAATGGATTCAATTCCAGTTCTTCTTTTTTTTTTTAATCAGGGACCTGGATTTGGATCTGGGTCATGCTATCCAGTCCCTCTATTTTCCATATGCACACATTCATTCCACCACTGGTTTCTCAGATTTCTTCATTTTCACACCTACTGAAGGCCCTCTCCTTTGGGCCTTGTAACTCCTCTTTCAAGCTTTTCTCTTTCCCTGCGGCTTACTTTCTGCAATCACTGCTATGGTCTTTATCCTTATTGTCAGGAATCATGGTAATACCCTTAAGCTCTTTGAATCAACCCTCAGTGTATTTCTCTTTTTCAAAGGGAGCTAGAATTTAACCAGGCAACTTTGAGTATTAACATCATTGATAAATAAAATGACTTGCAGTTTTGATGACTCATTGTCATATTTGTTTGGTAGATAAAACTTTCTGCTTCCCATAGTCTATATACTATGTACAGAGTGAAATTAAATTTGTTTTATACCTCTTCTTTCCTTCCACACAATAGGCATTTCTTTGATCAGAAAAAATAAAAGGAAGACTCCTATTCTCTAACTTTGCTCTTTAGTTTGGGCCCATAACATTAATTAATTAATTGTTTTTGGATTTAGATGATTGAATCATCTAAAAAGATGGCAAAGCTTCTTAAAATTATTTTAATGTCTTTGTTTATGTAAGAAGAAAAACTGGCTCTCCATTAGGCACCTTTCAGATTCATTTCTAAAGCAAAAAATGAAACATGAAGCTTCCCCAACTTCATGATTGTCTCATGAAGATAAAAAGGATGGCTGTTCTTAGAGCATCTCTGAGGAAAAGTGTTATAAAAGATTATTTGGTCATTTTCTAATTTTGGATTAGAAATTCAAGCCCCAAGGAAAAATCTCAACTTAATTATTTGCTTCCCTGCAACATATTATAAGTGAATTTGTAGGAAACCTTGGCAGGTTATTAATGAGTCTGATCATTTTCTCATATCCTATCAGTTTAACTTGATTATAAAAGTAAGCTTTGCAAATAGTCATCCTTCCTCAAAAGAGAGGTTGGTAAGATCTATACACTAACTTTCTTCCGATGGTCCTCAAAAAATTTGCATGATTAATTGTTATAACAAAAGCCAGAATTTTAGGATCATTATTTCTGAAATAAGTTAGTAAAGAAACCCCATCACTGGACTTATTTTTAAAAATAGGACAGAAGTTGGAGTCTTCTTAGGTTGGTGTGGGGACAGTATTTCCTGGAGAACTATAGTGGATTACATGATTCTTGCCAAGCTTTATTATACTTACCACTTTTGTTGGATGGGTAATAAGGGGGTTCTGAGAGTTAAAAGGAGTTGGTAACAGTTAATTCTATAAAATGGTAACTCCGAATGTGCTTCAGTCTGACTTGTGTCTAAGATATGTGGAAGCCACACAAATATGGAGCCATCTGGCCTCTGTCTTGTTTGGTTGGCTGAGAGCACCAGACTAAGCAAAATCCTTGTTCTGTTCTAAACATCCTCCTTAAAGTGTCCTTACTCAGTGATGTCATATGCAGGTGTTACTATGGTAGTGTTAATGGTAGTCTTGGCAACTTGACAAAGTTAACAAGGTTTCAGCCCTTGAGAAGAAATGTTCAGGTGCTAAAACTTTTATTTTTAAGGATTAGCTATAATTTTGAAATTGCTTTAGAATCCAAATATTTTTAAATGCCAGAAAAGCCAGAGATCACTAAAGTGCAATTAAGAAGTGAAGATTTTTTATTCTCACAATGAAGCTGGTTATATTTGTTCAAAAAAAGATGGTGCCTTCAGAACCATTGTGTAAGCAGCAAGGAAACCACTCATATGTAAAAAGTTATTTTTTTTAAACCCAGAAATATTGTTACTAAAACAGATCATGTACCAACTCACTGTTGGCTCTAAATAATTTTTAGCTGTTGGAAAAAATAAAATCCACCCTCAAAGGAGAGGCTGTAGACTCAGAACTCTATTTTCAAAGAGTCCCTCACTTGGTTTGGGCAGGAGTAGGAGTGTCTTTGGAATAAGTATAGTTCCCCATGGTGATACTTTTATAGAGACAACAATTATTTTTCCATACAAATTTAGCTTAGCACTCCTCTTATGGATGTAGGATGGCTACCAGCCACATGCTCCCTTTTCTATGACTAGTAAGCGGAGAAAGATTGCTTTTCTCTACCCTTGCAAGCAAGAATGCTAAGATTCATCATCTGAACCATCTTAGGTCATTTACTCACCAATGAAGACTAGGTTTCCTGAAAACTCAAAGGCTCTGTGGCTGATATGTAAACACTCAAACAAAAATAGGTGTACTGGTAAGAGGAGAGAAGGGGGTAATGAATCGTGAATTTGTATGACTATATACGATCAAGAGTGAAAAATATTAAAGGTTTTCTGAGTTTCAAGGTGATAAAGAAGGTAGGAAAATAGGTATTGATGGCCCCAAGGGAACATGTCCAAGAAATTTGTAAAATTCAAAAATAGGGGAGAGCCAGGAATAATGGAGACTTGAGAAACCTGTGGCAGAGGCACTGACTTTCTCTAGGTCTCTAGAGGCACAGCATTAAGAAGCATCTGAAGCAGCTTCAGTTTGGGAATCTGGAAAGGGGAATTTTCCAGCTGAAGAAAAGGTGAGAAGTAGTGACAACTTTCCTCATAGGTAAATGTCTTAAGCATAAGCAGTTCCTTTATGAGGACAGTGGCTGCAGCCACTGAGAGACAAGATTAAAAACAAAAAACAAAAAACAAAAAACAACTGCCTGCCCTCAAGATATTGCAGAGATTGAAATACCAGAGAGAATTTGCTGTCAGTGCAGCAGGTAAGTGCCAGGAACCCAGGGCTCAAATGGGAAATGGAAATCTAAGAGAAGTGGGATCCACTGCTTGAGAAAGAAAGAAATATCAGATAAAAGCAGGTGCTTGGGTGCAAATTTCTAATTTTGCCAGAAGGCAGCAATGCCTCAAGTCAAGTCTATTTAAAAGAAAATAGTTTACTCAGGAGGAGCTCCCTGTATGTATGGTAAATTTAGTGCCTAAATTCACTATCTGGGAATATGTCTCCTAACTGAGTTTAGATTCACAGACCGTGAATTCTGGGCAATTGGCAAAGACTTGACTTCCTGGCGAGAGCAATCCATCTTCCTTTCCCATTTCAGACATCACCAAATCTCACCAACTACTGTGTTCTGGGAATACCATTTTTTTCCCAGGATAACTACTCCCAATTTCAGTGAGAAATATCTTAGATCCCAAGTGCTGAAAAAACACTTCTGTAGCTGAAAATGAGCAGAACAAGGCATCAAAACTTTACTTCCTTTAAACTTTAACTCAGAGGAGATAAGGCAATTTGATTTTGGACTTTGATATACTGTGTTGAATAATGTGTCTTGACAGAATCGAGGATGTGAAACAATGGGAGTAGATTTTTCAGCCTTCTTTTTCTAAGTCCAGTTTCTCCACAAGGAGCCACATCTTCCTCTTGTGGTTTAGGTGGGGCTGACTTTACCTTCAGCTTCTGGAATGGAGACAAGTTCCAGTCCTAACAGATAAGTGTACTATGGTTTTCTGGGCCAAGATGGTGGGACCAAGAATAGACATGTGACCCTAACAAAGCCAATGAGATTGTTCTCTAGGACTCTTGCTGGATATATGGAAAGAGGCATTCTAATTTTGTTAGGATGTCTAGCTGTGAGGATAAAAACCCACTGCTGCTGAGAAATAGCTTTATCTTCACTTGGGGGAGACTTCTAGAGAAAGGAACCAATATATAAAGTAGAGCTGAGTAATTGAGAGGCAGTGTCCTCTTTTTATGAGCACCTCAATCCTATCAAATCAGCATTTCTTTTTTTTCTTTTTTTTTTTTTTTTTTTTGCTTAAACTGATTTTTATTGGGATTCTGTCACTAATTAACCAAGTGAGCAGAAAACACATAGTACCTCTTTTTATAAATTTAAAATGTGTTGAAGCAATGAATAAATGATCAATGGTGGCAACAAATTGTACGTTACACATCACCATGAAAAACTAATAGATGAAAATACATCTGACAGTTTCGCAATGCTCTTTACACTAGGGCACAGTGATAAACATTGTGTTTTAAGGTTGCTATATATTATTTAGAATTATATGTATTACATATTTAGAACACAAACTTCTTGTTCCTGCCATTTTGTCAGTAAAATTGAGTAATGTGTCAATGTCACTAAGGAAAAATAAGGCAGGGTGGGTGGGGGAACATTTGCCATTCTGTAAGATGCAAAAAATATCTTGGAAGTCATGTTATACATGCTGTTTCATCTAGTGCTCACTCATAGAAAACTATTAAATCTTTAATGTTACTGCAGTGCTGTGTATTTGGAGTGAAAAATAATTTAAAAATATCTGGATGTCATATTTGGAAATAAAGAAAAAATAGAAAATTATAAGGGAAATGGCTTTACATTTATCCTGAAATTTGGTACTCAAAGAAAACTGCATTTATAGGAGGTTGAAGAAGAGAAAGAAAGCATTTATAGTGATTCTGAGAGGTGATTTTAGGGATACTTTTCAGTGCTTTGAAGTTTGAGGGTGGTGATTTTCATTATGTCCCATAACACTTTGAAAATATTACTTTCCATCTCCAGGTGTGCTTGTGTTTTCAGACATGAGATAAGATATTTTGAAGGTGCCCAAAATAAAGTGAGGAGCTTAAAAGGAGAGAGATTTTCCCGATATAATGTGAAAACTATTAAAAGGGAGTTCGTCTTAGTTTGCCAGGGCTGCTATAACAAAGCACCACAGGCTGGTTGGCTTAAACAACAAGAATTTGTTGTCTCACAGTTTTGGAAGCTAGAAGTTCAATATCAAGGTATTGGAAGGACAAGTTTTCTCCGAAGTCTGTAGCATTCTGGTGGTGGCTTTTGGGAAATCATCTTCTGTCTCTGTCACTTCAATCTGCTTCCTTTGGTCTCTTCCTATGTCTTCTACTTCCTATGTCCAAATTTCCTTTGATTATTAGGACTCTAGTCATATAGGATTAAGGCCCACCATGATTCAATTTGGCCTCTTTTTGTAGGATCTTCAAAGATCCTATTTACAACTGAATTCACACCCGTAAGATCAGGGGTTAGGACTTGAACATGTCTTTATGAGGTACATGATACAATCCCCGACAGAGGGAGAGTAGGAAGGAAGAAAATTATAGGATATATAAGAGAACACATGAGTTGGCCAAGGTGAAATTTCCAGAGCTTCCAGTAAAGGAGGAAACATGGGAAACGTATAACACACTCACTGTGGGGAAAAGAAAGGCAGTGGGTGAGTCTACCACTCAGTTAGTTACCTTTCACAGACTACCTGGTGAAACTCTCACTTATCCCAGACTGTGTTTAGGTTCTCTTAGAAGTGGGCCATGAGAGAAGGATTTTTGTGCACTATTTAGAAGATGATCTATAGATGTACAGGTAGGGAAGAGGGAAGTGGGAAAGTGAGATAGCAAAAGGAAAGCCAATTCAGTGTCCATTGGATAACCTTGAGGACCTCTGGGAGATACTGTAGAACATGTGGGGTGTCAACACAATCTCCAACCCACCACCACCTCTACCTCTTCTGACCTGCCCTGCTTGCAAGCTGAACATGCTTAGGTAGCCCAAGAAAACCTTTAGTCTAAAAACCACAGTTGTTTGCCATAGGAAGCATCGGTGCGTATCTAGTGGGGAGTGTCAACAGGTATGTGTGGGCAAAGTTGGGGAAAAGTTATAGAGGGGTAAGCATATACTAAAATATTCATTGTGAAGGTCTTCAAATCACTGATAATCACAATACTTTGAATTCATGACAAGTCATTCATTTGCAAAGCTTTAGAATATTCCCAGCTAAAAGCTTAATATCATTCCATCTAGTGGTAGTGATGGTGGAGGGGATAAGAGAATGGGGATGGTGGGCAGGGACCATTATTTCCATTTTACTTATAGAAAAAGAGATAATCACATGACCAAGATCACCCAAGTTTGTAATGTTGAAAGTGGTTAAAATGGGAAATTTTGAGATTTATGTATGTAACCACAAAAAAAGTTTAAAAACGTAGAACCAGAACCAATGTTCTCTTATTCCTTGCCTGGGATGCTTTCTCTTAAACTCTTCCCTAGCAATGTACAGTACATCTAAGACACAAGGCCCATCAGATGCATTTTTGAGGGATAAGGAGGGGCACTAGAGCAAAGCGATCCACTGCTGTAGGATATGTTATCTCTCGGAATAGTGGTAAGAACAGTAGCCTTGGCAAAAGTTAAACCAAAGTTCAAATGTTTATCCTACCACTTACAAACTGTGTAGACCCTGGCTAAGCCACTTATCGTCTCCAAAGTTCAGTTTTATAATCTGCTAAATGTGGGTAATAATACCTCTCACATAGGTTTGCTATAAGGATTAACCAAAAAAATAAATAAGAAAGGGCTTTGTAAACTGCCAAGTACCATATATAAAAGGCACTAAAATCATCCAAGAGCTACATGATGAAGGC
The DNA here is from genome assembly GCF_015220235.1 of Choloepus didactylus. NCBI lineage: Eukaryota > Metazoa > Chordata > Mammalia > Pilosa > Megalonychidae > Choloepus > Choloepus didactylus. The sequence goes on from NC_051312.1 coordinate 18,738,112, forward strand.
AACATAGCATCCACCTCTAAGAATTTCCATGGAGACAGGAAACTGTCTTTTAATTGTTTTTGTCTGACTTTAGAAATCGGTTTTTAAAGCTCAGGATGAAAGCTGATGGAATTGAAAATGCTGGGAGATTAGGAGAAGAGCTTGAGTTTGAGCTCATAATCTTCCTTTGCAGCAACATATTGACAAAATAATGCTCAAGACTGAATGATTTTCATGGCACAGGAAATGTACCCACTTAGCTGCTTCCCCTAGATAGAAAAGAGCTAACCTGGGTCAAGGAAGCATAGCCATAGTAGAAGAGTTCAGGAACCTTCCAATGCCAAGATTTTCACTGCCTGCCAATGCTCTAACTATAATGCAAGGGAAATTCCTGGGAAAAAATTTGTCATCAGTATTACTTAACAGAATACAGTGTCAAAGATACAGTTTCATATATTTTCTGATCACGAGCTAGATGGCTTCACCCTGGTTAGCCAATCCCAAACTCACCAGTAGGTGAATTTTAGCCTTTTGGTGTATGACTCATTTGGGATTGATGCATTTGAGTTGCAATTTTGAAAGATGGGGAAAAACTATGATATGGCCTTGACTTAAGATGTGGTTTCCCTCTCATCTCCACTGTTTACGATTTTGCTTACCTTGTGCAGTGCCATTTGATTTTTGGTCATTTGTTCATACACTCAGCAAACACAAATATCTCTTTTGGGATGTTTGTGTAAAATAAAGATGAGTTAGAAGGGCAGCTTTAAGGATGATTGAGGTTGAGAAGTGTTTTTGGGGTGGGGAGGCCTAAGCATGTTTGTGTGCAGAGATGAAGGAGGTCACAAAGATGGAGATATTGAAGATTTAAGATGAAGTAACTTGAATAAACCATGTCCTGAAGAAGACAGATGGGATGGAAGCAAGAGCCCAGATGAGAGTGTTATCCTTAGGAACAACAGTGATCCATCAACTCTGTGTTTACAAATGCAAATGTGATGTGAGATGATGGATGCAGGCTTCTTTTTCAAAGGTAGGAGGGAGATGTATTTTGAGGCACAAATTTAAACTGTTCCTTTTTGTTTTTCACTAACAAACAAGCCCTCAGGGTTTATCAGCTTACAAATAGATTATTTTCCATTTTTGTCCCTAGTGAGAAGCATACAGTGTTATTTTAAACTATCATATCTGTTGATCTAAATGCTCGTTTGGAGAGTTAAACACAAACAATTTTCCCTTAAGTAGGCTGCTCAAGTAACATCTGTGTGCTAGTCCAGCTTACTAAATAGAGAATCAGATGGGACTTACATAATTCAGTAGGCCCATGATGTCTACAGGCAATGTTCTAGGTTCCAGGAGAAAGCCAAAGATGAGCTAGACATAGTCTCTGCCTTCAAGGAAACTACAATCTAGGAAGGGTCACACCAAGGTCCCTAACACCATGGCCTTGTCCATATGGGGTGACCTCTTCTCTGGCAGCAGAGATGAGGGTAGAGGAAGATGTAGTTAGGGATGTGTGAGAGGGAGAAGCTAAAGTAGTAGGTTATGAGAAAGGAAACAAAAGGAGACAGATAATGTACAGAACTAAATAATACAAGGCAATTTTTGGGAAAGTGTTATAAATAAAAGGACACATGTTTTTCACAACCTCGGAGAAAAACTTCACAGTAGAGATGGCTTTAATTTGAAACTACAACGGAAGAAGATGAAAGAAATGGAGCTGGGGCGTTCCAACACGAGGAACAAGCATGAACTAAGGAAAGGGGGGGAAATGTGCATGGTTTGTGTGACAGTTTGAAGCTGTATGCTGCATGGACTTCAGAAAATTATGTTCTTACAGCTAATCCATTCCTTTGGGTGTAAATTGTAAGTAGCGCCTTGTGATTAGTTTACTTCAATTATGGTGTGGGCCAGGGTAGTTTTAATCCTCCTACTGGAGTCCTTTGTAAACAGGATAAATGAGAGAGAGAAGCGAGAAACTAGCAGATGTCACCATGTGCCTTGCCACGTGACAGAGGAGTCTAGGATCACTGGCAGCCAGGCTTCCAGAAGAAAGCATTCTTAATGACACCTTGATTTGGACATTTTTCTCAGCCTTGAAACTGTAAACTTGTAAGTTAATAAATGCTCATTGTTAAAATCCACCCCATATCATGGTATCTGCATTTTGGCAGCCTAGCAAACAAAAACAGTTTGTTAGGTGGAGAAAGGAGCTGGATTTTTGAGGATCTACTACGGGTTATGTGTGGATGGAAAGTAGAATATTTGGCAGTTATAAAGAGAAATAAAGCTGAAGTTTTGATTTGGGCTAGATTGCTTTAAATTTCAGGCTAGAGAGACTTGCATTATCCTGTAGGCAACAAACAGTCATCAATAGTTTTGAACACAGTGAACTGAGGAGAAAAAGGGAGGCAGTGGATTGTGGGGTCAGAGTTGAGTGGAGGCTCCAAGTCCCTATTGTATTCTCCATTATCACATCAGACTTCACTTACAAAACACAAATTTGAAGAAAAATTATTTAGAAGACGTTCTGAGCATGGGGCCCTGTGTGACTTCATTGGTGGCACGTTTGTGAAGTTGGCCCCAGAGAGACCTTGAAGAATATTGTTTCGGTAGAACAGGGATGGGCATAGTTGAAGCACAATGGCCTGAGGAGACAATGGGGGATGGTGTAGTTCACTCTTGATAATTCTGGTGGAAAAAGGAGAAATACTGGTATAACACAAGGTGGAAAGCATTGAGAATTTGGGGGAAATGAGACAATTTTTAAGTATGTTTGTGGACAAATGGTGTAAGAGTTGTGAAGAAGATGAGTTACAGGGCGTAAGGAAGAGGGAGAAATTGCTATTGCAAGGACTCACAAAAGTAGGTAAAGGTAGGACCAACAGTAAATAGAGGGGGCAAACTGGAAAAAAAGAAGGGATGTTGTGAGAAAAGAAGGCAGAAGACAGGATAGATTTAAATGGAGAGGTTGAGGTGAGGCAAATGAAGAAGTTAACATTAGATGACCCTAATCTTAGTGGAGGAGTTGCAGGTGTCATCCACAAAGAGTGCAGTTGACTGGGTGAGGCTGAGGAATCAACAGAGAGCAGGAAATCCCGGAGGAATTGATGGATAGAACTAAAACATCAGGAATCTTGAAGACAAGGGTTTCAATTATACTGCTCATCAGCCACGTGGCTTTAGGCAGATCACCTCACTTCTGTGGATCTCAGTTTAGTCCTTGAGAAAATTAGATGTTTACAATAGCTAAAACATTTATACAGAGCTGAGTATTCTAAGTACTATTCTATGTATTCCAGATCTATATTTAATTAGCAACAACCCCATGGTGAGAAAGAGAGGAACAGAGAGGGCTAAGTGACATGTATGAGCCATCCGGGCATTAGGTGAGAGTTGGGATTTGAACCCAGGCAGCTGGCTCCAGGGACTGTATTCTTCACCTTTATCTCGTACATGTTAGGGGGATCTCTAAAGTCCTAAAAGATGCAAACATCCCATGTGTCCATGAAATTAACTTTTTAGACCGACCAGTAATTTATTGACTCATGCTATAATCCAAACCATTTTTCTTCTAGAATTCACTGGGAATCATAACAGCGCCTTTCTGGAGAGAACGGCTGATCTGATGAAAAACTTGAAATGGCCTCAGGGTGGCAGCATTAACTCAAAGATGGATGGTGGGCAACTGGTGTTTGCCTTGAGCTAATCTGAAACTCAGAATTGGCCTCTTTGTTACACTTTATTTTTCTAAAACTGCAAGGTGTAACTGTTTGGTGGTGAAATGCTGAATTTAAATTGTGAAGAGACTAACCAATGAAGAAGCTAGAGGAGTCAAAAGAGGAAATATTCCCCCAGTAATTAAGAGTCTTTAAGAGGGAAAAGAAAGAGGGGTGTGTGTGTGTGTGTGTGTGTGTGTGTGTGTGTGTGTGTGGCATCAGTACGATATGGTACTGATGAGATTCAGTGAGATTAATAATTTATCTAAATTATCCACTCAGTTTGCAGTAGCTTCTAGGCTTCTCACTTGCCAAAACCCAGGGCCATTTACTTTACCATGTTAATGGTCTTCATTTTAAACAGTTTGACCTTAAATAATATTAAATATTGATAAAGGAGATACTAAATTATTTTATAGAATCAGATGTTTAGGCTAGATTGTCTCAATTGTTGGAGTGTTGAACCTACAGTTTCTTGTTTCTTCCTTTATAAAAAAATTTTAACTTATTCTAACAGGGAATTTTTCCATGAAAATATTTTCATGAGAGAAAAGAAACAACAGGTAAATAAGCTTCACCTTTAATACTGCTGGTTCAAGAACATAGATATTTATTCACCAAGCATTTTTTTTTCCTTTCAAAGTTTTTCTTTGTTATAATATTAAGTCAACAGAATAAAAGTATATCACAATCCTTTACTTACCTAATTGTCATTTTAAAAGTTTTGGGTACATGCTTTTTATATTAAAATTTAAAATTTTAATTTTAAATGTAATTTTGGGTAAGCGAAAAGATAATTATAATTTCTCAGTCCAACTTACAAGCATTCTCCAAAAGGTATTCTCTTGGCTTTTAAAATGTTTCTATTTGAAAACTCAGAGTCAAGTAAAATCTGGTAAGTCACCATAGCCTAAGGGTTTTCAAAATTGAAAAACTTATGCAATACTTATTAAAAGTTGAACTGACAAACACCATTGATTATGGTCCTGACAACCCAATCCACTATTGCTTTTCAACCTTCTGGTGACACTGTTGGATAGGATGTTATATTCAAGTTGGCGAGATCCCTGGAAGAAATAGTAGTATCCCTTGGAGTAGAAGGCTGCATCGATTTTAGGTCCTGGAAAGCTTTTGGTAATTAATTTGGAATAATCAGGGTCCGTGAGTTGTCTCCTCTCATTATACCTCTAATACCAGTTATCTACAAAGAAGTAAGTCTTGTAGAAAACTAGGTGAAAAACAGCTGCATCAATTTTTTTCACAGAGGCAAGGAAACCCAAAGAATATATGCTTTTGGATAGTTTGGACGTATTCTTAAATTGCTGATTAACCAGTACTTGTCATCTTTAAAGAGAAAAACTTCATTTCTAGCTCCAATTTCTTAGGCAGCTTGAATACCAGATGGCAAAATTGGCCATAAGTTAGAAATTGAACTAACTCTGATCTTAGGTGTCTCAGCATGCTTCCACCAGAAGAACTTGTCTTTAAAGAAAAAGATTTTATTTCCAACTGTAGTGACAGCATTGAATCTCAAATTGGGGTCACAGATGTCTATCTGGTCAGGATCTGGCTTGTGCTGGTGCTGTTCTGGCCTCCATAGAGGAACTGAATGCCACATATGTTGTCAGAAGAGAGGCTAAATGTGTGTAGGTCAACATTAACTCTAGGTTGGAAACATTATGGCCTTTGGATCATTGGAATGGTCAAGACCCAAGGGATGGCCAATCTCATGAACTGCAACAAGAAATAAGTTTATGCCTCTCAAGATTTTAGTCCAGATTCCATCCTCATCAAAATGAGCGTCTCCTCCAATACCAGCTCCAGGTCCAAAAGCATGGGCTAAAACTCCACTTTTTCCATTGAAAGGGAGAAGTCTTCATGCTCTCTATGTGAAAAGAATATCATAATGTCAGCTTCACCTGCACTAATCTTCCTGAATTTCAGGGGGGGGTCACATCACTCCATACTTGAAAAGCCTTCTGGATGGCATAGTCGACATCTGCATGTGCCAGGTCAGGAGTGTAGTTGTTGATTCTGTAGGTGATAAAATGTTTCTTCCATACTGCCCCCCCCCCCATTGTCTTGAAATTATAAACATCTGGCACTCCACACTGGGGGGCATGCATCATGGCCAAGTAGATGTGTCCAGTTGTCCAGTCACCTTTAACCCCAAGAACTGCAGCATTTCTTGGATTTTACTCTTCATGAGGTTCCCGTTGGCTTCTTTTTGTCACTGGAATGCTTTCCATGTGGAAGTCATAAAAGGCTCCCAAGTATCTTTGAGCAAACACCACATCATTTTCTTCTGTGTTTGTATCTCTGGCCAGGGGAACTGATCCAGAAGCAATAACTTGCAGGACCAGAATCAATAGAAGAAACTTCATTCTAAACTTCTCCTGAATGTGGTTTACCCCAATTTATTCTGTTCCTTCTCAGTCCCAAGCATTTTTGAGAAGAGAGAAGCAGGGCCCTTTTTCTAGGCACTGAGTGCATCCTTGTACTTCCACATTGATTCCCAAAAAGGCACAGTAGAACCACATGCAAATAAGTATATAGATTCCGGTTAGAGCCGACTTGGTTCAAATTCTTGCTCTGCTACCTTTAAGTTATGTGATCTTGGGCAAGCTTGTCTATATGGAAGTTTTAAAATAAACTTTTTTTTTTTTTTTTAATCATCATTTTATTGAGATATATTCACATACCACGCAGTCATACAAAACAAATTGTACTTTCGATTGTTTACAGTACCATTACATAGTTGTACATTCATCACATAAATCAATCCCTGACACCTTCATTAGCACACACACAAAAATAACAAGAATAATAATTAGAGTGAAAAAGAGCAATTGAAGTAAAAAAGAACACTGGGTACCTTTGTCTGTTTGTTTGCTTCCCCTACTTTTCTACACATCCATCCATAAACTAGACAAAGTGGAGTTTGGTCCTTATGGCATTCCCAATCCCACTGTCACCCCTCATAAGCTACATTTTTATACAACTGTCTTCGAGATTCATGGGTTCTGGGTTGTAGTTTAATAGTTTCAGGTATCCACCACCAGCTACCCCAATTCTTTAGAACCTAAAAAGGGTTGTCTAAAGTGTGCGTAAGAGTGCCCACCAGAGTGATCTCTCGGCTCGTTTTGGAATCTCTCTGCCACTGAAGCTTATTTCATTTCCTTTCACATCCCCCTTTTGGTCAAGAAGATGTTCTCCATCCCACGATGCCGGGTCTACATTCCTCCCCGGGAGTCATATTCCACGTTGCCAGGGAGATTCACTTCCCTGGGTGTCTGATCCCACGTAGGGGGGAGGGCAGTGATTTCACCTTTCAAGTTGGCTTAGCCAGAGAGAGAGGGCCACATCTGAGCAACAAAGAGGCATTCAGGAGGAGACTCTTAGGCACAAATACAGGGAGGCCTAGCCTCTCCTTTGCAGCAACCGTCTTCCCAAGGGTAAAACTTATGGTAGAGGGCTCAACCCATCAAACCACCAGTCCCCTATGTCTGTGGTCATGTTAGCAACCATGAAGGTGGGGTAGGCAAATACCCCTGCATTCTCCACAGGCTCCTCAAGGGGGCACTACATCTTTTTTTTTTTTTTTCCTTGTTTGTCTTTTTTCTTTTTTTTTTTTTTTTAACTTTCCCTTCTTTTTTAAATCAACTGTATGAAAAAAAAAGTTAAAAAGAAAACAAACATACAATAAAAGAACATTTCAAAGAGACCATAACAAGGGAGTAAGAAAAAGACAACTAACCTAAGATAACTGCTTAACTTCCAACATGTTCCTACTTTACCCCAAGAAAGTTACATAATATAGCAACATTTCTGTGAACTTGTTCCTACTATATCCATCAGAATTTAACAGACCATAGTCATTTCTGGGCATCCCCAGAACGTTAAATAGCTTATCTGTTCTTCTTGGATTATTGTTCCCCCTTCCTTAATTGCTCTCTACTGCTAGTTCCCCTACATTCTACATTATAAACCATTTGTTTTACATTTTTCAAAGTTCACATTAGTGGTAGCATATAATATTTCTCTTTTTGTGCCTGGCTTATTTCGCTCAGCATTATGTCTTCAAGGTTCATCCATGTTGTCATATGTTTCACGAGATCGTTCCTTCTTACTGCCGCGTAGTATTCCATCGTGTGTATATACCACATTTTATTTATCCACTCATCTGTTGAAGGACATTTGGGTTGTTTCCATCTCTTGGCAATTGTGAATAATGCTGCTATGAACATTGGCGTGCAGATATCTGTTCGTGTCACTGCTTTCCGATCTTCCGGGTATATACCGAGAAGTGCAATCGCTGGATCGAATGGTAGCTCTATATCTAGTTTTCTAAGGAACTGCCAGACTGACTTCCAGAGTGGCTGAACCATTATACAGTCCCACCAACAATGAATAAGAGTTCCAATTTCTCCACATCCCCTCCAGCATTTGTAGTTTCCTGTTTGTTTAATGGCAGCCATTCTAACCGGTGTTAGATGGTATCTCATTGTGGTCTTAATTTGCATCTCTCTAATAGCTAGTGAAGCTGAACATTTTTTCATGTGTTTCTTGGCCATTTGTATTTCCTCTTCAGAGAACTGTCTTTTCATATCTTTTGCCCATTTTATAATTGGGCTGCCTGTACTATTGTCATTGAGTTGTAGGATTTCTTTGTATATGCAAGATATCAGTCTTTTGTCAGATACATGGTTTCCAAAAATTTTTTCCCATTGAGTTGGCTGCCTCTTTACCTTTTTGAGAAATTCCTTTGAGGTGCAGAAACTTCTAAGCTTGAGGAGTTCCCATTTATCTATTTTCTCTTTTGTTGCTTGTGCTTTGGGTGTAAAGTCTAGGAAGTGGCCTCCTAATACAAGGTCTTGAAGATGTTTTCCTACATTATCTTCTAGGAGTTTAATGGTACTTTCTTTTATATTGAGATCTTTGGTCCATTTTGAGTTAATTTTTGTGTAGGGGGTGAGGTAGGGGTCCTCTTTCATTCTTTTGGATATGGATATCCAACTCTCCCAGCCCCATTTGTTGAAAAGACCATTATGGCTCAGTTCGGTGACTTTGGGGGCCTTATCAAAGATCAGTCGGCCATAGATCTGAGGGTCTATCTCTGAATTCTCAATTCGATTCCATTGATCTATATGTCTATCTTTGTGCCAGTACCATGCTGTTTTGGCAACTGTGGCTTTATAATAAGCTTCAAAGTCAGGGAGTGTAAGTCCTCCCACTTCGTTTTTCTTTTTTAGAGTGTCTTTAGCAATTCGAGGCATCTTCCCTTTCCAAATAAATTTGATAACTAGCTTTTCCAAGTCTGCAAAGTAGGTTGTTGGAATTTTGATTGGGATTGCATTGAATCTGTAGATGAGTTTGGGTAGAATTGACATCTTAATGACATTTAGCCTTCCTATCCATGAACATGGAATATTTTTCCATCTTTTAAGGTCCCCTTCTATTTCTTTTAGTAGAGTTATGTAGTTTTCTTTGTATAGGTCTTTTACATCTTTGGTTAAGTTTATTCCTAGGTACTTGATTTTTTTAGTTGCTATTGAAAATGGTATCTTTTTCTTGAGTGTCTCTTCAGTTTGTTCATTTCTAGCATATAGAAACATTACTGACTTATGTGCATTAATCTTGTATCCTGCTACTTTGCTAAATTTGTTTATTAGCTCTAGTAGGTGTATCGTCGATTTCTCAGGGTTTTCTAGATATAAGATCATATCATCTGCAAACAATGACAGTTTTACTTCTTCTTTTCCAATTTGGATGCCTTTTATTTCTTTGTCTTGCTGGATTGCCCTGGCTAGCACTTCCAGCACAATGTTGAATAACAGTGGTGACAGCGGGCATCCTTGTCTTGTTCCTGATCTTAGAGGGAAGGCTTTCAGTCTCTCACCATTGAGTACTATGCTGGCTGTGGGTTTTTCATATATGCTCTTTATCATGTTGAGGAAGTTTCCTTCAATTCCTACCTTTTGAAGTGTTTTTATCAAAAAGGGATGTTGGATTTTGTCAAATGCTTTTTCAGCATCTATTGAGATGATCAACTGATTTTTCCCTTTCGAGTTTTTAATGTGTTGTAATACATTGATTGTTTTTCTTATGTTGAACCATCCTTGCATGCCTGGAATGAACCCCACTTGGTCATGGTGTATGATTTTTTTAATGTGTCTTTGGATTCGATTTGCAAGTATTTTGTTGAGGATTTTTGCATCTATATTCATTAGGGAGATTGGCCGGTAGTTTTCCTTTTTTGTAGCATCTTTGCCTGGTTTTGGTATTAGATTGATGTTAGCTTCATAAAATGAATTAGGTAGTGTTCCATTTTTTTCAATGTTTTGAAAGAGTTTGAGTAAGATTGGTGTCAGTTCTTTCTGGAAAGTTTGGTAGAATTCCCCTGTGAAGCCATCTGGCCCTGGGCATTTATTTGTGGGAAGATTTTTGATGACTGATTGGATCTCTTTGCTTGTGATGGGTTGGTTGAGGTCTTCTATTTCTTCTCTGGTCAGTCTAGGTTGTTCATATGTTTCCAGGAAATTGTCCATTTCTTCTACATTATCCAGTTTGTTGCCATACAGTTGTTCATAATATCCTCTTATAATTTTTTTAATTTCTTCAAGATCTGCAGTTATGTTACCTTTTTCATTCATTATTTTGTTTATATGGGTCTTCTCTCTTTTTGATTTTGTCAGTCTAGCTAGGGGCTTGTCAATCTTGTTGATCTTCTCAAAGAACCAACTTTTGGTGATATTTATCCTTTCTATTGTTTTTTTGTTCTCTATGTCATTTATTTCTGCTTTAATCCTTGTTATTTCTTTTCTTGTACTTGGTTTAGGATTGGTTTGCTGTTCATTTTCTAGCTTCTTCAGTTGATCCATTAGTTCTTTGATTTTGGCTCTTTCTTCCTTTTTAATATATGCGTTTAGTGCTATAAATTTCCCCCTTAGCACTGCTTTTGCTGCATCCCATAGGTTTTGGTATGTTGTGTTCTCATTTTCATTCGTCTCTATATATTTAGCAATTTCTCTTGCTATTTCTTCTTTAACCCACTGCTTGTTTAGGAGTGTGTTGTTTAACCTCCAGGTATTTGTGAATTTTCTAAGTCTCTGATGGTTATTGACTTCTAATTGTATTCCATTGTGGTCAGAGAATGTGCTTTGAATAATTTCAATCTTTTTAAATTTATTGAGGCTTGTTTTATGTCCCAGCATATGATCTATTCTGGAGAAAGTTCCGTGAGCACTAGAAAAGTATGTGTATCCTGGTGATTTGGGATGTAATGTCCTGTAGATGTCTGTTAAATCTAATTCATTTATCAGATTGTTTAGGTTTTCATTTTCCTTATTGGTCTTCTGTCTGGTTGATCTATCTATAGGAGAGAGTGATGTGTTGAAGTCTCCCACAATTATTGTGGAAACATCAATTGCTTCCTTTAGTTTTGCCAATGTTTCTCTCATGTATTTTGTGGCACCTTGATTGGGTGCATAGACATTTACGATTGTTATTTCTTCTTGCTGAATTGCCCCTTTTATTAGTATGTAGTGGCCTTCTTTGTCTCTCAAAACATCCCTGCATTTGAAGTCTATTTTATCTGAGATTAATATTGCTACACCTGCTTTCTTTTGGCTGTAGCTTGCATGAAATATTTTTTTCCATCCTTTCACTTTCAGTTTCTTTGTATCCCTGTGTCTAAGATGAGTCTCTTGTATGCAACATATTGATGGTTCATTTTTTTTGATCCATTCTGCGAATCTATATCTTTTAATTGGGGAGTTTAATCCATTTACATTCAACGTTAAAACCGTGAAGGCATTTCTTGAATCGGCCATCTTATCCTTTGGATTATGTTTGCCATATTTTTCCCTCTCTCTATTAATATCCTTTATTGTACCCATACCGAATCTCTTTAGTACTGAACCTTTCTCCAGGTCTCTCTGTCCTGTCTTTGTTTCTCTGTCTGTAGGGCTCCCTTTAGTATCTCCAGTAGGGCAGGTCTCTTGTTAGCAAATTCTCTCAGCATTTGTTTGTCTGTGAAAAATTTAAGCTCTCCCTCAAATTTGAAGGAGAGCTTTGCTGGATAAAGTATTCTTGGCTGGAAATTCCTCTCACTCAGAATTTTAAATATATCGTGCCACTGCCTTCTTGCCTCCATGGTGGCTGCTGAGTAGTCACTACTTAGTCTTATGCTGTTTCCTTTGTATGTGGTGAATTGCTTTTCTCTTGCTGCTTTCAGAACTTGCTCCTTCTCTTCTATGTTTGACAGTGTGATCAGTATATGTCTCGGAGTGGGTTTTTTTGGATTTATTCTATTTGGAGTTCGCTGAGCATTTATGATTTGTGTATTTATGTTGTTTAGAAGATTTGGGAAGTTTTCCCCAACAATTTCTTTGAATACTCTTCCTAGACCTTTACCCTTTTCTTCCCCTTCTGGGACACCAATGAGTCTTATATTCGGACGTTTCATATTATCTATCATATCCCTGAGGTCCATTTCGATTTTTTCAATTTTTTTCCCCATTCTTTCTTTTATGCTTTCATTTTCCATTCTGTCATCTTCCAGGTCACTGATTCGTTGTTCAACTTCCTCTAGTCTTGTACTATGAGTGTCCAGAATCTTTTTAATTTGGTCAACAGTTTCTTTAATTTCCATAAGATCATCCATTTTTTTATTTAGTCTTGCAATGTCTTCTTTATGCTCTTCTAGGGTCTTCTTGATTTCCTTCATATCCCGTACTAGGGTCTCATTGTTCATCTTTAGTTCTTTGAGTAGCTGCTCTAGGTGGTGTGTCTCTTCTGGTCTTTTGATTTGGGTGCTTGGGCTTGGGTGATCCATATCGTCTGGTTTTTTCATATGCTTTATAATTTTCTGTTGTTTTTGGCCTCGTGGCATTTGCTGAACTTGATAGGGTTCTTTTAGGGTTTGTAGACCAGTTGAAGTCCTTATCTCTAATTTATCAGATCTACAGCTTCGTGGAGTACACTTTCTCTAACTAACCAGCAGGTGGCGTCCATGAGCCACCTGTTCTCCACAAGCCAGATCTCCCCTGCTTAGCCTTTTTGGTGAGTGGGGGAGTGAGTCTTGTGGGGCCCAATTGGTGTACCAAGCTTGCGTGTGTAGTTGGTGTTGCCTGCCCTGTATGTGGGGCGTGTTTCTGGGCAGTCGGGGAGGGGGGGTGGCCCTAACAATCAAATCTCCCTGATGATCCTAGAGTTTTAAAGCTGCTGCAATAGTCTAATCCTTCAGTTCAGTCCTGCCACAGTTTGTCTCTGCCACTGACCCACAAGTCTTTGGTATTGGCGTATGGCTCCTGAGACTTGCAAGTGGGCCCCTCTTCCAGGCTGTGCACCCCGGGTCCTCTGTTGAGGGATGACTGTGCTATGTCACAGGTGAGTGCCGTCCCCCCAGGGCAGTTCTGGGCTGCTGGGCTGTGTAGGGAGGCTCCCAGTCTGCTCAAATGATGGCTGAATGGGGCTTTGTTAATTCACACTGCTCCACCTTCCCAGCTCTGGGACATTCAGCTGAGGTTGCAGGGAAGGCTAATGTCCACGCCCAGTTTTGTGGTGTGTGCCTGTTATTTGAAGCAATTCCGTCACACTGGGTTGTCTGGGGCAGCTCTGGGCTATGGGGCTGGCGATGGGCAGGAGTGTTTCCTGTCCACCAGGATGGTGGCTGTGAGCGGACACCCCCCTTTTCTTGGGAAGTTGTGTTGTTTAGTGAATTTTCTCAGCCACTGGATTATTGCCTTTTGTCTCAGAGCTCTCTTAGTTCTGCTCTTGACTTGACGTGCCCAAATTGAAATTCTTTGAAGCTTTCTGTATTGAGCTTCTTAGAGTAATTGTTTTAGAAAAAGCAAAAAGGATTTAAAAAACAAACAAACAAACAAACAAAAAAACGGCCCTCCTCAGAGATCTAATGGGTTATTGAAATGCTAATAGACAAAGCAACCAGGGCCATTAAGGAAAGGTGCACAGGGCAGAGAGATCAGCTTTGCTTCGGGATTTGCATATGCACTTCAAGGCCTGATCTCCGCCCTTCCCCTTTCTGTGTTCACCAGAACTCTAAAAATCCTCTGCTTTTATTTTGGAGTTTTTCGTGTTGTTTTTTTTCTATGTCTGTCTCCTCTCTACTGGGCTGGCTGCTCTCAGAGTCTCTGGTGTCTGGTCTCAGTCTATCTATGGTTGGAGTTTGAATCAGTAGAATGAGTTTCCGATAAGAGCAGCCACTGCAATTCTCCCTTCTCCTTCCCGGAGCTGACAGCCCCTCCTCCCCCAGGACTGAGCCTGGCAGGGAGGGGCGCGGGTCCCCTGGCCGCAAAAACTTACAGATTTCGCTGATCTCAGCAGTTCCACGTTTTCATGAGTGTTGTATGAAGTATGCCCAAAGACAGATTGCTCTGTGGTGTCCAGTCCACGCAGTTCCTGGCTTTTTACCTACTTTCCTGGAGGAGTAACTAAAACATACAGCTCACCAGTCTGCCATCTTGCCCTGCCTAAAATAAACTTTTAATTTTAGAATAGCATTGGCTTTACAGAAAAATTGCAAAGATAGTACAGAGGGTTTGCATATTCCTCACATTGTTTCCCCTATTATTGCTATTGTATGTTAGTATGATACATTTTTCACAATTAATGAATTGATGTTGATATATGATTATTAACTAATGTCCATAGTTTATTCAAATTTCCTTATTTTTCATCTAATATTCTTTCTGTGTTCCAGGATTCCATCCAAAATACCATATTACATGTAGTTGTCATGTCTCCTTAGGTTTCTCCTGGCCATCATAGTTTCTTTCTTAGACTTTCCTTGTTTGTGAAGAGTTCTTGTCAGGTATTTTGTAAAATGTCTCTCAGCTGGGATTTGCCTGATATTTCCCTCATGATTAGACTGGGTTTATGGATTTGGGGGAAGATCAGAGAGATAAAGTCCATTCTCATCACATTGTATCAATGATACATACTATCTACATGACGTGTCATTGATGAGATAGTGTTTGTCAGGTTTCTCCACTGTGAAGTTCCTCTCTTTTCCCACTTTCCATACGGTATTCTTTGAAAGAAAATCACTGTCACTATGAGCAGCCCACATGGGAGTGGGGAGTTACAGTCTACCTCCATAAGGGTGAAGTCTCTACATAAATTGCAAGGATTTATTCTGCATCCATTTATTTACTTATTCAATCATTTATTTATATCAATACAGACTAATGGATATTTATTTTATACTTTGGGCTATAATCCAATACTAGTTTAGTTTATTGCTCAAATTGTTCCAGATTTGGACATTGGGAGCTCTTTCAATGGGCTCCTGAGTTCCTTTAATGCTACAAGATGTTCCAGGCTCATCTTGTATGTTTCCTGCCCCAGTCCTAAAACAGCCATCTTTCCAAAGAGTCCTACATCCTTCTTTGGAAAATGGTAATAGAAACCAAGATAAGGGTTATAGATGTATACTGAAGTTTTATACTGTAAAATCCTCATGGTGTTGAATGAACATTGAATGAAATAGCAATGGGCCTGAAATGGAAGAAACACCTAATATATGTGAATTGAGTAGTGGTTGAAATAGCTAGAATACTGTGCTTTTTGTAGGCTCCATGCTAAAACTAAACCAAATTAATTGGAAAAAAATAATGTCTTGAAATTGTTTTGGTCCACTAAGCCATTTGAAACTTGGGGTTCTGTAGCCAATGTTGAGTCTAGACAAAATTGAGATTCTACGAGGTTTATCCCTGAGAGTTTTAAAATTTATCTCCATTTAGTTTTAGAGACAGTGCTAACTCCCAAAACTCACAGATAGTCTCCCTTAGGCTGAGTGGAAAGTGGTTCCATAGTTGAACCCTCAAGTTCAATTAATTTAGTTCTGTGAATGGAAGTACTGGGGATCTCTCTTGGCTTTTACGGAGTCTTTAAGGCTTCTCCATATCACAATAATGTTTCAGTTCCCTCAGGAAAGTGGCGTTTTGATTGCTTGTTAGCATGTTGCTGAGCCTGGGATTGGGGTTGTGACTTTAGGGAACTTCTCTCCAGGGGATCCTAAATCTACATAGATGCCAGCTTCTACCTGATCCCTGCCCACTCATACAGATTTGTATGATTCAGTTAGGTTCTGAAGCAAATTTCAACAGCGGCTGAACTGCTTTTACACTTTTATTATATAGCCTCAGGAAATCTTTTACTATTTGAAATCTGCGGTTCTCAGAGACCAAACAGCTCCCCCACCCCCATCCCCCCGTTTTTTTAAAGACATCAGAAAGCCTGGTATGTGAAGGTCAAAGTGAGCTCTCATAATCGCCAAGGACACAGGTATGCGTTCCCTGACCTTTTTAAAAGCAGCATTCTTCCCACTGTGGATAGAAACAATGGATTTGTATAGAAGAAAGGAACTCAGAAGTAGGTATAAAAAAAATGACTCTTAATCCCCCTTTTCTAATCCTTCTGTTGTATCTCACAAAAATATAGAGATACAGACAGCCTCCCATAGATAATTTTGGGTCCCCTTTATGCAGACAGCTGTTGAAATAGTCATTGCTAGATGGGCTATTGCTACCTATTGGTGTTAATAAAATCTTGGAACCAAGTTCAGATGATTGACCAACAGTCTAATAAAGAGATAAAGAAATCACCTTGTATTGAGTGCTTCTCATGGCCACACAGGGGCTGGATTCTCCCATATTTTATCTCACTTAATCATCTGTTGATAGAAGGAAGTTGACTGTTTACAATAACAAAGCTAGTAAACATTAAAACTTGGACTCCAATTCAGCTGCTGTACTTCAAGTCCATTCATTTATTCATCAAATATTTAGGAGTCTACTATGTGCCCAGCACTGGGTAAAGATGCACCAACATGAACAAAACAGGCCCTGTTTCTTCCTTCATGGAACTTAGTCCAACAGTTATTCTACTGAGAATCTTCTTTGGAATTCTCCAACTGATGTTTGATGGGGTGATTCTTAAAGCCCCTTTAGAAGCAAGTTTTGACAAGGCTCCTCTCTAGATGATCTGTCCTATCCTAGTGATTTGAACTCCTTTTCTCTTTATAGGAACAATAATCCCTTAAATTTTAATCTTTTCAGCTTTTATCATACTTCCTCATTTTTATTAAATAAAACATGCCATTAATACTATCTTTAGATATTTTAAAACTTTTTCATTTTCAAGGCTCCATGGAAAAGCTTGGTCTTTGCAGAAGGTAAGATTTGGATTCACACCCTTGTAGACCTTCAGGGATGTGCTGGGTAAAAGAAGCCTTTCCTCTGTACTGACTCCAGATTTCCCTTTGCTTCTCTGGATCCAGACACATTTATTAGCTGTGACTGCAATGCATAATGACAAGGTTTACCCATTAAGAAACATAGAAAGTAACTTGAATATTAATTGCTGATGGATGAAGATGGATAATGTACATATTACACAATATCTCTACATAATTATGGAATTATTGTGAATTAAATGAAGAAATGCATACAAAAAGAGTTTTACAAACTTTAGAACAGTGATTGTCAGCTGTGGGGCAATGCCACCCCCTCCCCAGGGGACATTGGCAATATCTGGAAATATTTTTGGCTATCATAGCTGGGGAGGGCGGGTTATTTCTGGCATCTAACAGGTAGAGGCCAGGGATAATGCCAAACATTCTACAATGCAGAGAACTGTTGCCCTCCCCCGTCAACCAAGAACTGTTTGCCACTTAATGTCAATAGTTGTAAGGTTGAGGAACCCTGCTCTAGAGAATTGTACAGGTTTTGTAATTAAGTAGTTGCATGACCCTGAAGACCACCATGTACCTCAGTTTTCTAATTTGTAAGATTGGGAAACTGCCTATTATACGTTACAGGATATGGTGTCTGCTAAATTAGAGAACATATGCACATGTTACTGCTGGGAGGAGAGAGAATTGGTACACTACTGGCTGGAAATCTATCAATACGTCAATAAAAGCCTGGAAAAATAGGTAATTCTAGGGGTTATTCCAGGAAAAAAGAGACCTTTGAGAAGATATCTACAAGGATAGTCACTAGGGATTGCTCAAACAGGGGAAAAATTGGAAATGAGGGACTGGAGTAATATCAAGCATCTTGTCTACCACTGTTTGCCAAGTTGGCTGTGCCAATTTCTGTGATACCAGCCACACAACTTGTGTGTGTAATGGTTGTCTAAACAGGACAAGCTGTTTGTCCCCTTCTCTTTGTGGTACAAAAAAGAGCTCTTCACCAACCTGATCCCTGCAGTTGCTTTCCAGGCTAAGTCAAGGTCACATGGAACTAAAGCATTGATTTTCCTTCTAGTCTCTTGTTTCTCCTTTTTCTTCCTGTCTTCACAATTTTTCTCTTTCCCCTTTTCTCAGCCTGGTCCCACCCATTCCACTACCAGGGCAGGCAAAGCCTATAAAGACCTCGGGTTGAGGGAAACCAAATAGGGGATAGAGGGCTCTAAAATTAGGATACAAGCTTTTCTCCTGCTCTGTCTGTCCCCCAAATCACTATTATTTCTGAATATTTTTCATTCCACAAGTCTAAGCTAACATTTTGGCAGGAAGCATGGTCCTAGCTAGACAAGAGAACAATAGGCTGTTTTGCCGTGGAGTTAAATGGCAAGAAAAAAAATATTTAAAGGCTTTGCAACTCATGTTCTGTTCAATTCAAGAAATATTTATTTATGTGTGCAAGGGAACCTGGGCGACTGGGTGGTCCAAGGGGGATGAAGATATTCATTGTTTCAAGGGGCTTCACTAGTAAGAGAGCTGGGTGGTTGCCCGACTAATTGTATGGTAATCAACCAACACTCAAGTGCTTTGAGAGTGCAGAGAAGGGAAGACTTAATTATATCCGCGATCAACAACAAAGGCTTCTGGTAGGAGGTGGATATACCTATGTCCTGCCCCCTTCAGTTGAACTACTGCTGAGGGATAAACTCATAAAGACATTAAGAGTTGTAGTTAAGATACTTGGGTTTAGCATTTTGAGAGACCAGAGTTTTAAATCCACCTCCAACACTTACGTTATGTGACTTTGGGCAATAATTATTTACTGTTATCATTTTTAAATAATAATAGGACTCCAGTTCCCATGTAAGAGCTACTAGACTTTAGGAGAAGACAGACATCATGAGAAGGAGACCAGGCATAAAATATACTGCTAACTGGAACTAACCTAAAGTAAAAAATTAAAATGCATTATTTTCATGTTTTAAATCATATATCTTGTGTAAAATGAGCAAAAAAAAAAGATAGAATCAACTCCAAATAGTTGGTGTGAGGAATACGTGAGTTAACTAAAAGTAAAGCCGTTGGGGTGGTGCCTGGCATATAGTAAGCTATCATTAAGATTTCTCTCATTAACACTATTTAATTATATATGCATATAAAATGGCAGGAAATCTGTATTGAGGCAGTTTTTGGGAGTGGAATGGGGAAGGGACAGAATGAGGGATTTATACTTTTGATTTAATACTGTTCTCTTTCTGATTTCTTAAAATTAAATAAAATCTTAAAATCTATGCCACCATGCACATCATCATTTGTATTTATATGATGTAAACAAGTGGAAGAATTCAAACTCTGAGTATATGGATTTTGGATTCAGCAGTATAAAGGTGTGAATTTTGGTTCTGATCCTTACTAATTAGATTATCTTGGTCAATGTCAAACCCCTTGAAACTTACCTTTCTTATTTATAAAATGGGCATAATAGCACCTACCTCACAGGATCAAATGCTATAATATAATGGAAGGGTTTAGCATGTGTTTTACAAATAGTGCATCCTCAAAATATACTAATTTCCTATTTTTATGTTATCCTATTATCCCCTCTTATGCTTTCATTTGGGGTTCACTGTCTCCTCATTTTTAGTCACTGCAGGCTAAATTCAAGTTGACCTCAATGAAGAATAGCACAGAAGTGAAAGAGTTCATCCTCTTGGGATTGACAAATGACCCCAGTCTTCAGGTTCCCCTCCTCCTGGTATTTTTGTTCATCTACCTCACAACTCTAATTGGGAATGGGGGGATGATGCTGATCATCCGCTCAGACTCCCACCTCCACACTCCAATGTACTTCTTCCTCAGTAACCTCTCCTTTGTAGATCTGGGTTCCTCATCTGCTGTAGCTCCCAAGATGGTGGCTGCACTGCAGTCAGGGAACAAGGTCATCTCCTACAATGGATGTGCTGCTCAGTTCTTCTTCTTTGCGGGTTTTGCCACTGTTGAGTGCTACCTTCTGGCCTCCATGGCCTATGACCGCCACGCAGCAGTGTGTAGGCCTCTTCATTACACCACCACCACGACAGCAGGTGTGTGTGCCTTCCTGACCATTGGCTCCTACGTCTGTGGCTTCCTCAATGCCTCCATCCACACAGCAGACACCTTCAGACTCTCTTTCTGTGGTTCCAACAAGATTCATCATTTTTTCTGCGACATGCCCCCACTCCTGGCCCTCTCATGCTCTGACACACGCATCAGCAAGTTGGTTGTCTTCTTTGTTGTGGGCTTCAATGTCTTTTCCACCCTTCTGGTCATCCTTATATCTTACCTCTTCATATTCATTGCCATTCATAGGATGCCTTCTGCCAAGGGACAGAAGAAAGCCTTCTCCACTTGTGCTTCACATCTCACCGCTGTGTCCATCTTCTATGGCACAATCATCTTCATGTACCTACAGCCCACTTCCAGCCAGTCCCTGGACACAGACAAAGTAACATCTGTGTTTTACACAGTGGTGATTCCCGTGCTGAATCCTTTGATCTACAGCCTTAGGAACCAAGAAGTGAAAAGTGCTCTCTGGAAAATATTTAACAAACATTACCCATAAATCTTTAAATATGAAGTGTGGAGGTAACTAAAGGATAAATCTTTCTCTAGCCTAAATGCTATCATCACTTCTGAAGTTTGGCAGATTTTAGTTCTGCCTTCCCCAAATACAGTGGTTACTCCTGCTGGAAGAGAAGTTATAAAAAGCAGCACTTTGAAATGTCTCATTCAGGAAGATGATCTGATATATAGTGATCAAGGACAAGGGACATTTAAACCCTTTTTGCATTAGTTTCATAATGCAGTTTAAAGCAGAAGATTGAAGTATGTAACCAAATGCACTAGTTGTCCTCTCCCTATTTGTAGTCATAAAAAACTTCCATTCACCATTAAATTTGGTCACTGTCAAACTTACGCATTCATTTAAAAATATTTATCAACTGGATTATACAGATACTATGTTTCTCATTCCTTTGGTCCATAGGTTTGAAAGTTAAAGTTTCTAATGCTGAAAAGGATGTTTCGATATTTTTAATAATGTCTCAGATAAGGTTGTAATTTAAAGGACAGAGCACTGGACCAAAAGTCAGGTGACCTGGGATTCATTCCTGCCAACTATCCCACCCTTCTATTCCCACCCTCACTCCTCTCCTCACTCACTGATCTCGCTGCTTTGTACTCTCAGCCTCCTTTTGCTCAAGTGCTCAGGCAACTTTGGTAGAAAATAATAAGCCACCTTGTATACAGAAGTACAGAACAGTTTCAGTAGGTGAATTGCTTAAATTTTAATCTGAATAAACATGTCTTTCTTTAGAGAACATACCCTCTTCTATGCCTTTGGCTGTTGTCTAACATGATTTCCAAAACTCCAGAAGGTTTGGAGGAAAAAAAAACAATTTTTCCAAGGGCTATGAAAAGGGATATTTGTTTTCTGAATTAAATGCTTGCATTTCTCAGCACCCTTAAGTTTGGTGACTCTGTTATGAATAAACACAATAGCTTTCTGGACCCTCTTTGCTTTTCCTTTTTCAACAATCCGTTCATCTCTGGGTCCCCATTGCATTCTGATGTTCTTTAATTAGATGCTACAAGAATAAAAATGCCTGAGTGGAAATTTACTTCTTAAGAATGACACGATGACGCACAACGCAGTCCACCTTCAGGTCTTGTTTCATGTGCTAGAAGGTGTGAGCGAATGTGTGTGCGTGGGAAGGGAGTGGTGATTAATTTTGCTTCTCACATATCAACTGCTTGACGGTGTTTATAGCTATATTAGTCTAAGTTAGCAAATAGTTCATGATTTCAAGTTTTTTAAAAAAATCAATTTTTATTTTAAATGTGAAAACCAGAAAGCATGGTAGGCTAAATCAGGTGGCTTAGAAGGTCAAATTAGTTTTGAGATTATGAAACTCCATTATGTGCAGGGCAGTCTCAGCCTGAGGAGAGCTGATATGGGTCTGTGGTGAGTGGAGCAGAGAGAGCTTCAGAACTTGAAGCTCACCTGAGGAAAAGCTTTCTGAGCACATCGGCTGCCATCACCTCAAGAGATCAGGTGCTTCTTCTGGATCCAAGCCCTTGACAACCTGCCTCTCCCATCATCCTGCCTTCCCTCCTCTTTAGCAGTCAGGCCCACCCAGCAAACATGTGAAAGAACAGCCTTCAGAGGTCCAGATCCACTGCACAAAGCAGCACTTCTCTGTGATTTACAGAAGTTACAGAGTCAAGGGCACCCAGATTTGGAGATGAGTTTGGGAAGCACTGAGCACATTCCAGTCTTAGATCACCTTTTTTTTTCCTATTTGGTATAATTAATTGACCTCATTTTTTCCTCTTTCTGCTCCTCCTCGCCATTTCCTCTTTTCCCTTCTCCTCTTCCTCTTTTTCTTCCTTGTCTTCTTAATCCCTTTCTATCCTCAGACCAAGCAAGAACTTTCCTCATAACTAAGCCATTAGTTCCCTATGAAAAGTTAAGTTTATAACTTCTATATCATAGCTGCTACAGTACATGGTAAGGCATGTTTCTGGGTGTGCCTCTTTCCACCTCTGTACCCCAGTGTTGGAATACAAGTGTGAATCTGCGAAGAGTGAAAGTCCTAATGCCTACCTATTTCTATTTTCTGCTGAAGTCAAGTCTAACTAGTACTACATGTGACTGCAAATGTGTAAAAAGAGCACTAGTTCTAGTAATCAAGAGCTGACTCAATCCTTCCTTTTTTTTAATCAGTTGTATAATCCCAGGAAAGTCATTTAATCTCTCAGAACCTAAAGTATGGGATAAACTGTGAAGATAACACGAACTAAAGGATGTGAAGTGCCTGTCATAATGAATGCATAAGGAATATAGCTGGGAGTCCTGTACTAGTCCTTCACTTTGCTGTCTTCGTACTTCTCGCTTTTGGCTCCTGTGCTCCCTCATTTTCTCCACCCCATTCAAAATCAAGCATTATTTTCATCCATTGTTTAGCTTCCTGTCCTCCAAGTTCCTGGCTCCATAGCAGACCCACTACAAAGCTGACATTACACAGATGTTCATTTGCAGAAGCTACTCAGAAGGTGACAACTTGTCACCAGCAAGACATCAATTTACAGAGTACACATTACTGCTGGGAGCTGTTCACTTCCACATGGGAAATCTATCACAGAGACTTAATGTCCATTTGGCTATTATCAACACCCACCCTCTCTCTGCAGGAATGGTCTGATAGATGAGAGGTGCTGCGAGTAAGGCCTGCAGTTTCAGGCAGTGCAATCAAGTCACAGGAAGACTGTCTATCTGGAATGTCCAAATTGGAATGTGAGAACACATAAATTAGGGCAATTACTCATATCAGGATAGATTATTCTTTAGACAAAGGATTCATGATTGAGTTATTCTAAATAGGAGACCCCCCTTTGTGCATTAGATTATTTTGTTTAACTTTATGTATATGGAAAGGAAAATTGCCAAGGATTCCTTGGCAACTGAAGCTAGAATTACAGTCACAGAATCTTTAGTTCTCAAAGAGCCCTTTAAAATAATCTAAACCAACCCTCTCATTTTACAGTTAATAGCCCCAATTTCTACAGTTTAACTTGCTCAAACTCTCAGAGAACCAAATCTTGAATCTTAGACATACTTTACATTATATAAAGTTCTCAATCTGCCCAAGGACATTTTTACAGTCTTCATTTGTTCACCATGAGATAGTTTTTGTGCTTCAATCTTGCAGATGAGGAAATGGACTCCCAGACAGGTTAATTTACCTGCCTGCTGTTTGAAGGAGGAGCCTAGATCTGAACCCAAGTCTGCCTTCCCTACCCAATGCTCTGAGAAAAGAAAAGCAGCCTCATATTTTAGTAAATTGCAATGAAGAATTTATTTGAGATATAAATAACTTACAGACTTTCATGATGTGTACCAGTGGAAGATACCCTTGAAAATACAAACAAATATGATTGTATGATGTGGTTCCTATTTCAACAAAGCAAAGCCTCCACATGTATGGTGACTGATGTAACAGCCTTTGAGGTTAATGAAGCAGCATTCAGTAACTGTGTAGGAATTTTGCCTATATTCCAAGAACATGGATGAATCAAGTCACATTTGTTTGCAGTCTTAATAGTTGGAGTTGGCTACCTTTGACACTGCAGTCCACAGAGATAGCTAAGCACCCAGCCACTCTTTACTGGGCACAACATGCAGAAAGGCAGTGTAAGGACTATGATAGACAAAATTGTTCCTCCTTTCATGAGCCTCCAAATGGTGCAGTGGAACAAGGCACGCACTTCTCGATGGCTGATAATTCAAGGCGTTTGGGCCATTGTCTGGATAGTAGTATACAGCACAATCATTAGAATTCTTCAGGGATAAGAAAGAATCCTGTGTGCAGGTGGGTATCATGGAGGAGGTAGGACTTGAGCCAGGCTCTGAATTCCAAGATAGGAGACTTAGCTTCTAGTCAAAACTCTACCGGTATAGCACTGGTACAAGCCACTTATCTTGAGGCCAATTTCCTCATCATCACAATGGACATCAGAGCATCAGATATTTACTAAGAGTGTTGTGAGAATCCAATGAGATAATGGGTGGGAAAGCATTTTCAAAAATGTTGCCCTGTTGCTTGCCATAGTATTGCAGTTGGTAAGGATATTATAAGCAGAGCCAAATGGGGAGTTCCTAACCAAGAGAGACCCTCCTGAACCTTGAGAGCTTATTCCCATCAAATGGTTTTAAGAGCTTGGGCCTCTGAGAACAATTGTGTCCCTATAGAAATTACATTTTTTGCAGAGAAATTTCTGTAGGATCCCACCACACAGCTATCTTGATGTAAGTCCAAGAATCCTACCTCCTGTTCATAATGTGAGATTCATCAGTTCTTGGCTGTCATCTCACAAGGTATGTGCATATTGGGGGGTGGGATACGATAGTTGTAGCATGTTTAACCAACAAATGTTTATGTATATACATTTATTTTAAAAGCGTCCTACAAGTCAATGAGATAAAGACGGAGAACTCAATAGAAAAATTCTAAATTTAATTACCCGTCCAATTATTCATGTTCACTTGGCTTATCTCCAGTTTGGGTACATGATGAATAATGCTGTTGTGAACATTTGTGCACGTATCTTGGTGCTCATATGCATTCAGTTCTCGAGGGTATACATACCTGGAAGTAGAATTGCTGAGTCGTGGGGCAAATACATATTCAAGTTTACCAAGTAATGTGCTGCTATTTTCCAAAGTGGCTGTGCCAATTTATACTCCCATCATAGTAAAAATGTTAAAAACAGTAAATCAAACATAGCTCCTCTATTCAAAGACTTTACATAAACTTGTCTTAAGTACTTTTCTGTATGTATATTATATATCATAATACAACTGTATTGTGCAGGATATAAAAACAAGGCTTATTCAAATTTACAGTATGGACTAAAGAGAAGTTAAGATATACACCTATGTAACTCTGATTCTATGTAGAAAATTATGAAGACCATACATATAAAATGCTATAATAATACAGAGGAAGTATAGATCCCAGAGAGGGGAATTGAAGAAGATAACATTTGTTCTGGGCAAGAAAGTTACGTGAAGTGAAATGAGAAGGAATTGAATACAGATGTGCTCAGTAAAGAATATTCTGTTTTGCTGGCATGTAATATGTATGAAGGAAAGTAGCAGAAAAATAAACTTGGAATAGTAAGTTGGTGCCCAGCTGTGGATGGTATTCTCTTTCAGGTTAAGTTTTCCAAAGTTGAAATAGAGATTCAAACTCTACCAAGGGAAGTATAGATGATATGCAGATGTCAGAGTTAAAGAGAATCCCAGCTACTGTAGGAGAACATTTGGAATAATTTTGTTTGTGCACATAAGTTAAGGTAAATTATTTGTTTCCATCAGGCCAATTGTTTAGCATTTTATGTGTAAGCACATATCCACCTCAGGAGTTATTTATGTACCTGTTGTTTCAGACTCTGGTCATTTTCAGCTGTCCAGAATTTCTTTTCCTTCTTAAAACATTCTGATTTCTTTGGAGAGTTGTCTCATCCTCGTTATGTTGGTGGGAGAAGAATTCCAGGTCCCCGATGGAGTCTATGGAAGACAAGTTGAGTAAAGAATTTCCTCCCTGCCCCAGGTACAAAGAGGGGGAAGGCATGATTTCAAAGTTCTGCCAATCAAAAATTTTCACTCCCCCAAATCTGAATTTAAAGCAAACGGAGCAAGGACAGCATGCAGGCGTGGCGCTCCTCTGCCCCAGCGGAGGGTTGCTAGTCAGGCAGTTCCAGCTAACAGATGGTTGCTTTGCTTCTGCTTCTGTTGTTTATTAGTCCTCTGAAATCCCCCTGGTCCCTGCCTTTTGCCCAACCTCGCTTTATTTCTGTGAGTTCCTTGACATTCTTTCAACTATTCCCCCTCTTTTTCCTTAAGTTAACCAAAGTTGGTTTCTGTAATAAAACATAACTGGTATCTTTAGCATTGGAGACAGGGACAGTTTAGTGAGCAAGAGACAAATCTCCACCTTCAAAAAATCTGAGAAATAGAGTAGAAATGTAACATGTTAAAGAGCAGAGAGGGAGAGACC
This sequence comes from Choloepus didactylus, assembly GCF_015220235.1. Taxonomy (NCBI): domain Eukaryota; kingdom Metazoa; phylum Chordata; class Mammalia; order Pilosa; family Megalonychidae; genus Choloepus; species Choloepus didactylus. Next base: position 18,764,622 of record NC_051312.1, read on the forward strand.
CTTAATAATACAAGAGCTGTAATATTTCAACTAGCAAATCAGTAGGAAATTGAAAAATGCACAAAAAACATTGCCCCAGAATTTAACCCTAATTTTTCCTTGCTGGCAATGGTAATAAAGATTTGGTATTATTGGTACATAGGGCTGAAAAAGACCTGAGGGTTATATTTTTCCCACTGTTGCATGTTACAGGCAAGGAAATTGAGGCCAGGAGAGAGAAAGTGGCCTCCAAAAGTCTTGGGTCTAGTCTCTGATATCCAGGAAGCAGCAAAGCCAGACATCGTGCTAAAGTCCACCACTGCAGACCCCACACATGCAGTAGCCCTGTAGCCACAACCCATTTTGTGCTTCTGAGTTCCTACTGAATTTGCTTCTCCCTTGAGGTTTCTTAGAGAGCCACCCTTTGTCTGGTTCTGTCCTCAGATAATAGTCAGTTTGAGTGGAATGTGGTCCTGGTTAGAGCTGGAGAGAAAGTCATGTCCAGTAGCCAATATGTTGCATTTCAAGTTAATTAAAGCAACCCTTTTCTTTAGGGCCCTCTTTGCCTGTGTTTCATATTTCTCCTCTTCAATTCTGAGCAGCTGTTATGTCACTAACAGTGCCTCCTACAGTGGGTGGCAAGGGGGTTGACTGCTGAGAGCTCACAGCCAAGCTCTCCTCGGGAATGACCTTCATCTGAATGGAGTCGCAAAGTTATGGCCCCTCCCCCAGGGAACCCATATTCAAGACCCTTCAGTGAAGAGGTACAAAGGCTTGGCCCCCTTCTCTTGTTCCCTTGAGACAACACCCAAGTGCTGTCATGGCTCCAGAGCTCCTTCAGAGATTGGCTGAGGCTCTCCTAGCATTTGCTTTGCAGCCCAGCCTCTCCCGCTGTACAATCCTGCTGCCATCTCTCCCTCACAGGTGCTGTTCCCTGAGCACACCCCGTGAATCACCTCCATGCACATCTCAGCCTCGGAGTCTGCTTCCCAGTGAATCCGATCTGAAAGGTCTCCTCACTCACTCTCAATCCCACGAGTTCTTTTGATGACCAGATAATATTGTTTCATATTCTTCAGGGCTGTGATTTGTATGTCCAACAATCTCAGACATAGAATCCTAAACCTCCTGGCTTGTTTTCTGGAGAATAGTGGTCCTGAGGTTAGTGAGCACAATATTCACATTTCTTAGAGATATAAAGAGCATTAGACCATCCCCCGAGGCAAATATTTCCTGAGGGTTTCCTATGTGCCTGGAATGCCTGGAACTTTGCTTGCAGTGTCACCTTTGTTGTCTCTAACAATGACCCAGGAGTTATTAAATGTTAATACCCCAGCTTTAGAGTTGATAAAACCAATGCTCAGAGATATGGAGCAACTTACGTATGGTCAAACAGCGGGAGAAGTGTCGCCCTCTTCTACTAAACCATAAGCTGTTTGAGGACAGGCACTCACTCTGTCATCTGCATCTTTATGTCCCTAACACCTAGCTCAGTTCCTGGCACATAGCAGGTGCTCAATGGTTCTTACCAACTGCATTACAATTCTTTGGGCACCTATGGCATGCCAGACACATACTCTCTAATTTTTTTATAAGTTGATACATTTTTTATTATTACCATGCACTCCCTTTCAGAATGGACCACAGCTCTGCAATGCTGTCCTCCTTGTTATATCAACATGTTCCCTGGAATAGAGATGAACTTCATTTCTGGAAGGAGAATCCACAGGCTATAGGACATAAGTCCTCTTTACACACACACACACACACATACACACACCATTTAGCAATACTTGCTTTATCTTATAAGATATATGATGGAAGATATTTTATAAATAAGTTCATGCTCAGCCATGCTGACTTGCAGCCCAATATGGAAAGTTAAATTCAAGGGAGGTAAACATCTCCTGGAAATGTGAAGAACTAACTTTGATTGAAGATGAAATTACATAGAACTCCTCTTATATGGGTAACTGTCTTTACCTATGACTTACTTTTTTTTTTTTTTTTTAATTCAGTTTTATTGAAATATATTCACAAACCATACAGTCATCCATGGTATACAATCAACTGTTCACAGTATGATCATATAGTTATGCGTTCATCACCACAATCTATTTCTGAACATTTTCCTTACATCAGAAAGAATCAGAATAAGAATAAAAAATAAAAGTGAAAAGAGAATACCCAAACCATCCCCCTATCCCACCCTATTTGTCATTTAGTTTTTACTCCCATTTTTCTACTGATCTTTTTTCAATTTCTTAACTTTGTTTATCAAAAAATTAAAAACAAACAGGCAAACAACAACCAAAAAAACCCCACAACATTTCAAACAAAGCAATGGATTAAGGAAAACAAATAACCTAAAATAACTACTTTGCTTCCAATATGTTCCTACCATACCCCAAGAAAATTAATAAACCATGTCCAAACAGAGGAGTAAGAAAAACAAATAATCTAAAATAACTACATTGCTTCCAACATGTTCCTACCATACCCCAAGAAAATTAACAACCCCTAAGAAAACAAAGGAATAAGAGAAAAAAAAACCTAAAATAACTCTATTGCTTCCAACATGATCTTACTATACCCAAGAAAGTTTACAAACCCTAATCATTCCTGAGCATTCCCATAACATTGAGATTACCCTCCATAGTTTATCTGTTCTTATTAGATTATATGACTTACTTTTGCTTCATGTTTTAGTTTTGAAATCTTTTCTTCATTGCTTCTCACCAATGAAACTATTCTTTATGACTTCCTACAGTTAAACCAGGTAATGAATAATTTATTACTATTAACAGCCAAATTCTAATTTTTATATCTTGATATAATTTCTATGTCTTTTTCAGTCACAACTTATAGGAATGTTTTAAACAGATTATTCATATACTATACAATCCATCCAAAGTGTGCAATCAGTACATAGTCGATATTTTAATGTGTGTTATCTCATTTAAGATTCACAACCAAACTGTGAGAGAGCAAATGAATTTCCCATTTTACATGTGGTACAACTGAGGCCCAGATACCCAGTTGCTGGGTACTGAGGTCAGGATTCTAACTCACTCTGTTTGCTGGCTCTACAAGTATATCCTGACCTCCTCACCTTCTCCTGTTTTTCAGATGGGGAAACCTGGGTACAAAATCTGAAGTGGATCTTCTCAAGTCATACAAATAGAGAATGGCAGTAATAAAGCTAGATTTCCTTCCCCTGCTCCACAACACCAGATTTCCTTCCTGCTCAGCATGGTCAGAATCCACAGGACTCCAGCTGCCTTTTCCAAACAGGCTGTGGAATGGTATTTTCACTGAGATCACAAAACTCCTCACAAAGTATAAAACTGAAAATGTAGGCCACCTGCCCATGTGATTGTATTTCATAACTCAGAGCTGAAAATAGCTCTCAGCTTGCTTGGCCTGCATATAACATATTAAAAGTTCGTATTCAAATCCACTCGCCTCTTGGATTAATGTCAAGATGATGGCTTTCCAGTTTCTTCCTTACCCTGTCTCTATCTCACCCAGCAGGGAGTGGATTATACTTGTCCATATAATTTTCCACATGAGTTACTGAGCTCTTATTTTCAAAGATGAATTTCATGATCTTATGCTCTTTGCTGTACCTGCAGAATTCATTTTTGGAAGCCAGTAGACTGAAGTACTTAAGGGCAAAGACTCAAGTCAGAGTGTTGGGATAAAGCTGTGTGCTCTTGGGCAACACACAAAAATTCTGTGAGTCTTCAACCCCTCATCTGTGAAATGAAGATAAAATAATACCTATTTCCTGAGGTCATCATGAGGATTTAACAAGATAATTCATGATGAGTGTTTAGCTCAGTTCCAAGTAGAAAAGTGCACAAAACAGGATAGCTAAAAAAAAGTCAACCAAACAAAGTCATCACCACCTAGGGTGAACAGCTTGTCCTGGTTTGTCCAAGGCTTTCCAGTTTTGGCATGCAAAGTCCCACATCCGAGGAAAACCCTCAGTTCCCCAGGCAAACTGGAATGATTGGTTACTCTAGTCAGCACCATCAATGAAATAAACCAAAGGTTCAGAGTCATTCATTTATGAAAGAAGCATTTATTAATAATGCATACATTTCAGACATTTTGCTGGCATTCTGAAAGCAAACTAGACTAAAATGTACCCTTAATGAATGCTCAGCCTAATCGGAGAGAATCTTGAAATAGACAAATTATCAAAGAGACCTCCTGAAAGTTGGTGTGAAATGTTCAAAAGAGTAGAACTCTGAGACACGTTGCTCCCAGGGGAGCTCTGCAGGAAGTTTCATGAATTACTTGCTTCTGTCCAAACAAGGAGTTTGTTTGGATTTCTTTCCAAACAAATGCTGTGGGGAGTTAAAAGGGCTACACATAAAAAAGTTTCTGTGAACAGGAATGTTAAACAGCTCTGTTTACTGCAGTATTTCTCAGAGCCTTTAAGAGTTTAATAAACATTTGACTCTCCAGGATGGAGCCGTTTTTTTTTTTCTTTTTTTAAATTCAGTTTTATTGAGATATATTCACATACCATACAATCATCCGTGGTGTACAATCAGCTGTTCACAGTACCATCATACAGTTGTGCATTCATCACCCCAATCTATTTTTGAACATTTTCCTTACACCAGAAAGAATCAGAATAAGAATAAAAAACAAAAAGAAAAAAGAACACCCAAATCATCCCCCCCTCCCACCCTATTTTTCATTTAGTTTTTGCCCCCTTTTTTCTACTCATCCATCCATACACTGGACAAAGGGAGTACGATCCACAAGGTTTTCACCATCACACTGTCACCCGTTGTGATCTACATTGTTACCCAATCGTCTTCAAGAGTCAAGGCTACTGAGTTGGAGTTTGGTAGTTTCAGGTATTTACTTCTAGCTATTCCCATATGTTTAAAACCTAAAAAGTGTTATCTATATAGTGGCATAGAAATGTCCACCAGAGTGACCTCTCGACTCCATTTGAAATCTCTCAGCCACTGAAGTTTTATTTCGTTTCATTCAGCATCTCCCTTTTGGTCAAGAAGATGTTCTCAATCCCACGATGCCAGGTCCAGATTCATCCCTGGGAGTCATATCCCGTGTTGCCAGGCAGATTTACACCCCTGGGAGTCAGGTCCCACATAGGGGAGAAGGCAGTGAGATCACCTGCAAAGGTGGCTTATTTAGAGAGAGAGGGCCACATCTAAGCAACAAAGAGGCACTCAGGGGGAGACTCTTAGGCACAATTATAAGCAGGTTTAGCCTCTCCTTTGCAGTAACAAGCTTCATAGGGGCAAGCCCCAAGACAGAGGGCTCAGCATATCAAGCCGTTAGTCCCCAGTGTTTGTGAAAATTATGCTCCCCTGCAGCATCCATTCCTTGCTTCCCACACCCTCTTCAAGCACCTTGAATGGTCAGACTTTTTACCGGATAGGGCGGTTCAAACCTTCATTCTCAGAGAATCCAAATCCGCACAGGATGGGGATGTTTTAAGTTAAGTATTATTTCCAAACTTTTAAATCTTTTGACAACAAAACCATTTTGGGACTCACAAAATGGTACTAGTTGTTAGTGAAGTCTCAGATACCTGTTAAGCAGTCGTCATCTAGACCACACCTACCCCAATGTACTTCTGTGGGGAAGTCACAAACACACACACGCTAAGTGGCTGAGTAGCCATCCTCTGGCCTTCAGCTAACCCCACCTCCTTTTCTTGTTGTGTGTCCTTCCACAACCTGGGGGAGTTGTCTATGAAAAATGCCTTGGCTAAGCCTTAAACCAGGAGCAAGCAGCCCCAAATGCTTATCAGAGCAGGAATGCTCAGTGGCAGTCCTTCCCCTCCCCACAGGTAGATAAAAACCACACTCAAACAATAAAGATCGGTCTCTCTTCTCTGGCCTGTGAAGCTGCCGTCTATCGATTCCTACCTGGAGCCGTTTTCAGCCACCCTGGCAGACTGAGGGGATGGGACTTATTCCCCTACTCCTTTGAACTCTTTGTACTAAGCGAGTGACAAGGAGATGTGCCATTTCTGGACCCTTTATTCTGTACAATAAAGGGATCATTTGCTGAAAGTTTCTGTTGTGCCCTGAAACTGTTTTCCCATGATGCACTGTTGTAGTAACTTGCTCCAACTATTGTTCTACAGGTCTCTGACAGAAAAAATTCTAGGGGGCAACTGGCATTGAACACAGAAAGTTCAGAATTGGGAGAAAGGTGCTAAACCCCAGCTCAGAAAGGTGCTAAACCCCAACTCTTCACAAATCAATAGAAAAGTGGTGCTTAAGTCATAATAACCAGACCTGTGGTTCTTAACCTTTTTTTCACTTCATGAATCTCCTTTCGGAATTCGATAAACACAAATGCATAGAGGATAAGAGGCCCCTCCAGATGCTCGAACTTTGAAGAGCATAATGGAGAGATGCTAAGTCTCCTTATGAATCGAAAAATCTCATTCTTTAAATGAATTTTGAGATTTCATAACAGCAGAGATGGAAAACGTCTGCAAAGGTTGAAATAAATTCCAACACAAGAAAGAAATACCCAAGTGTAGACTAGCATGGGATAAGAATGTGTGCAATGAACAAAAGCAGTATGTAGACAAAACAATAGTGTTTGTTTTCATATATTGAGTGCTTGTTATTACATGCATTATCTTGTTTAATCAGGAGGTACTTTACAATGGTAGTGAAGGCTGCAGCTTCTGAAGTCAGTCTGCCCAATTTTGATTCTCAATATTACCATTTATTGGCCATACAACCCTGGAGAAATTACTAAATAGCTCCAAGAATTAGAATCCCAGTCTATAAAGTGGTAATCATAATACTATCTTTTTCATAAGACTCTTCAAGGTCAAATGATGTAATTCTTTCAGCCTAGTGCCTAACTCATAGTAAAACTCAGTAAATATTAGCTATAATTATTAATATTGTTATTAGGTAGCTTTTATTATCATCTTTGTTTTACAGAAGAGGCAACCAAGGGCAAGAGCAATCAATAGCAGATTAACCGTCTCAACCATACTTGCCTCACAGATAACCATAAGTCATTAGTGAGGAGCATCTAGACAGTAATGTCATATATTTAGTCTTTTTATTTTCTTAGAAGAAATGTTTAAATAAGGCAAAGTAATGTACTTGGTCTCTTTATGAATCACTACTTAGCTATGTGACTCATACCCAGACTTGTGTGAGTTCTCTCCTCGGAGTCAGATGTCCTTAAAGAAGTGTCTACACTTTGGGGACAACCAAAGGTATTCTTAACAAGAGCTATATAACTTTAAGTTACTCTCTTCTGATTTAGGAGGCATTCCAGCATTCCATGAACTGCTCCTGAAATCATTTCTCACAAGTTTCAGTTTCTTCCACATCTCTCCTCTGTCCAGCCTACCCAACTGGAAAGAGAGATGGAGAGAGAGAATATTATTTGCTTTCTTTTCTTGTAACTTGGGGATAGGCAGATTTGGAGGTCCTGGGGCCCAAAAGAGGAATACTTCCTCTAAGAAATATACCCATATTTCCATTAAGTTGGAAACAGGTACTTCCCCCGGTTCAATTTGGACCCCTCATGCCACTGACTCAACAGGCAAACAAGGGGACACTGACTAGCCTGGATGACTGATTCTGATTATCAAATTGGATTGCTGCTGCAAAATGAGCAGTTTCAGTTATACCTAAAACTTCCATGTATAGTCATAATAGTTCATTGGAACTTGTAGCAATCCAAGAAAGACAGGACCACTAAGGATTTGGATTCTCTGAGAATGAAGGTTTGAACCGCCCTATCCGGTAAAAAGTCTGACCATTCAAGGTGCTTGAAGAGGGTGTGGGAAGCGAGGAATGGATGCTGCAGGGGAGCTATGCTTAGCTCCATGGGCCTCATGACTGGGTACAGAAACAGTTACTACAGCAGCAATGGTTTGTGTCTTGTGTTAATTGCTTCTTCTCACCCTTTCTTCCCTTGCTACTAAATATGAAGAGCACTTAACATTGCATTTTGAGTTCTAGGTGGCACTGTGATTGATCTGAAATCAACCTGCAAGGATAGACTGACTGATGGGACTTTGTATTTCTCTTATGCTTGGGACACGAGTTTTTAGTTTTTTCCTTCCATGAGGGAAAATGTATGCTGAATGAGAAAACGGATTTCTTCCTTCAGATGCAATCTCTGCCCTGCAGAGAAATGGGTGTCTGGCTTATCGGGAGTACGATAGTTGGGTTCCCTTGCTTCTTGCTTCCTATTGTGTTCAGCCAACAGGAGGCACCATCAGGAGATCTGAGTGTAGGAGAAAAAAGTTGGGGCATTTATCTCCCAATGTCCCAAAACTATTTCTTCCTTGATGGGATGCTGTGGTAGCATCTGTATTCCTTTATATAAAGCCACACCTCAGGTAGTGCAGCTTCTCTCCCATGTCTACAGCTCTGTCCAGATTCCAGTGACAACACCCTTTCTCCTTTCCCTTCAGGCATAGAGTAGCAATGGCTTTTTGTTGTTGCTAGTTCTGGAGTGTTTCACCATCCCTTCACCCTGCCCACTCCTGTAGAAATAGTTCCTTCACTAAACTCCCTTCAATTAACTCTATGAATGTGTCATTGTTGTCTGGCACGATTCTGACTAATACAGAGTATTTGTAGGCAGGGGAACAATATCTGATTTTTATTTTTAAAAGATCACTCTAGATATTGTGGAAAATAAATTAGAGGGGGGCAAATGTGGAAGTGCAGAATTGAGTTGGGAGGTTATTGCAATCATTGGGATGATGCATGATGATGGTGGACAAAGACGGCAGGAAAGATCAAGAGAAGCTGGATGGATTCAGAATGTATTTTTGAGTTTAAACTGATAGGATTTGCCAGTGGATTAAATTAGACAAAGAAAAGAGTAGAATTGATCATGGTGTCCAAGTTTTCATTTAGTGAAATGGTTGAGTTAGGATGACACCATTGACCAAGAAAAAGAGGATTCAAAGAAAACCAGGTTTCAGGGTAGAGGAGTCATGTATTTTGTCTCTGAACATTTTAAGTTTGAAACATATAAAAGTCATCCAAGTAGAGATGTTAAGGAGGGATGTTATATACAAAGGTAGAGGCCAGAGGGGAGTCAGAGCTGAATGTCTAAATTTGGGAGTTGAAAGTACGTTTGATCCTAGAACACCTAGGAAAGGAGTATAGCTTGAGGAAAGTGAGAGGCTCAGCACTGAATCCTAAGGACCCCCCAAATTTATTAAGAGATTTGTTATTATTGCTGTATGAGAATAACTCTTTAACTATTTGAAGTCTTTTATAGCATATATAAATATACCCAGATGGTAACTAAAAGACTGTTCATTAGTGTGTGATTTAAATTATAGGATAAATGTTTTTAATATTTGTTAACTTTAATTACAAGGGAAAATTAACTCTGAAATGAAAATCTACTTGTGAATTCCTTATTTTTTAAATCTGTTTGTGTAATTTATCATTTTAAAGGTCTTAGATACAGTTGATGGTGCTTAAAATTAGTATTAAGGCAAAATGTATAAGTATAATAATAATAATCAGTTTTTATTGTATATTTAACATGTGCTGGGAAAGATGTTTCCATATTTAATCCATCCAACAATCCTTTGATGTAGGCCTGATCATTTCAATTTCACAGATGAAAAACTGAAGCTCAGGTAGGCTAAGTAGCACATACATAGTAACATAGATCAAAAGTGGTAGAGCCAAACTTGGAACTAGCTCAATATTCAAAAGCCTCTTCCCACTCTTTGTATCATTCAAAACTACATGTAAATAAGATTTATCTACTTGGAGCAGAGGGAGAATTCTTGTTTGCATTTAGGGAGTTAGAAGTTCTGAATTCCAGCCTCAGTCCTGTTCTCACATAGCTCAGTAAATTCAGAAATATTCTTTCCCTGTTCTGTGTCTCATTTGATTCTTTTGTATAAGTCTTGCAGAACTATGCAAAAATAGCTTCTCGAATGCTGCTTTTGTAAGATGAGGTATTAAGTCATTTTGTAATTATCTATAAATTGATTCAATTCCAGACCAGCTGTGTGATCTTGGGCAAGTATCTTAACCTCTCTGGACTGTTTCTTCCTCCATAAAATGGAGATAATTCATGTATCTTTCAGACCAGTACATTATGAGAATTCAGTGAGACAATGCATGTAAAGTGTTTGGAACACTGCCTGGCATATTTACCGAGTAAATGTAGCTATTATTTTCTTCCCTTTCACTCATTTATTTATCCTTTCCTCCTAATTTCCCCATACATGTATGGTTCCTAAATCTTTTTGGTGGTGAATTTCCTGTTTATGACTGCTAGGTGGAGGCAAAGTAGAGGGCACTTTCTCACTTTTGCTCTTGAAGAAGTTACTAATGATTTTTGCCTCCTGGGGAAGCCTGAGTTCCAAATAAAAATCCCAAGGTGATCTTTGATATATGGAGTCTTATTTCCCACCATTGCTGCTGTACTCTCAGAGGCACTGACAGAGATGCTGCATGGAAGTTACATTGAAGCCTAATAGTACTAACTACTGTTGATAAATATTGTTTTGTTGAATAATTTAAATGTATCATTCCTAAGGCACTGCTTAGCAGTGTGTCAAGTCTTTGGTTAAGGTCATTGTGTATATACAAATGTATATATTACTTTTCATACATTATTATATTTTTGGTAAAGCTTGGTTATTATTTACTAGAAATAGTAAAGAAAATGCCACTATATTATCAAACATAAATGAGATGTGGAAATATAGGGTGTTTATACTCCAAAGAGCTCAGCACAGTCTCCTTTCTGCTAACTCCTTTTGTTCCTTGTGCTCAGTTGTTGTAATGCAGTCCCATGATTCCCAAAGGACAATGCATGGAGAACCCCACAGAGAACTTGAACTCTTCTCTTCTTTGGGGTAGTAACAGATTCCTGGAACTGCTTTTTTTTTTTTAAATCTGAGTGTGTTGATCCTCTGCTTTTTTCATGCTTATGCCCATATACCATTTTAGGCTTGCTTGGTAATATAGCTATGGTTTTCTAAACTCCACACACACACAGCTCTCTTATGCTTTGATTTCTGTATTTGAGAGTTAGTCATCTTCTTTAAGATGGGTTTTAATGACTGTCTCACCATCCTGAGTATCACGATCATGCACCTGTTTAGATTCATTGCTATAACATGATGCCCCCAGCTGAGTAATACCAGTACTATTCTACCTGTGTGTTCCATCTCACTGCAGCGTTATCTTTGGTAGGACTATCATCTTAATGCCGTTTTAGCTCAGATGAAGTCTTTCCATGGATACAGACAAACTGACACTCATGTGCTCCTCCACAGTCTTCCCCATACTGAACCTCTGATCCAGCCTAAGGAACGGGGCAGGGAGACGGCACTCGAAGTGCGCTTAGGAAGGATCTTGGTAAAGCAAAATCTTGAATATGGATGGAGATTTCTGAGGATATAGGAATCAGAAAATAATTTATTTCATTTTTCCAGATTTGCAGCATGCAATGGTATATAGCAGGAGAAAGTGGGAGAAGAAAGGGGTCTCACATTGGCCAAGAATTGACTGCCCAGTCATCACTTCTGGTGCTTTATATTTTTTGTTTATTTAACTTTTACAAATGCCCTACAAAGTTGATGCTATGATTACTATTATTTAAATATGGAAACTAAAATTTAAAGGGGATTAAATGAATTGTTAAACAATTTACAGAGGTAGATCTAGCATTCAAACTTGTGTCTGATTTCAAATCTTGCATTCTTTGAAAACTGTATTCTTCCATTTTTTTTTTCTGAATGGTTGTTTCCAGCTAAGAGTATAAGCTCCTTGAGGTCAGGGATCTGTCCAATTTATCTTTCCATCTCTAGCATCTAGCCTTGATGAAGAAGATGGTCAGTAAGTATTGGAATGAATGAATGCTGCCATCTGCCAGTTAAGACAACATCAGCTCTCAGTTGAAATATTTTGGAGCATTCACTTTGTCTGTTCCCCCTTCTCTACTAATGTATTCCAAGACATATTTGTAGCTAGCTTCTTCTGACATATTTTTGTAGTAGAAACAAATCCTAAAATCTAGAAAGATGTCTGAGAGATGAAGGAAACCCCACCAGTTTCATTTGGATATTTCTTCTCAATGGCATGGAGAAACTTCATTCAGTGAAATGTCACAACTGGCTGGCTGAGTGGGTCTTGTGTTGTGCTATTTCTCTGATATGTGTTGTCTGATTAATCATGGACCTACATAGTTTCATTGGAGGAAAAAAGTTGCTGCTTCTCCCTTTTCTCTTCTGTGCTACACTATATAATTCATTCCACCTATTTTTCTTAGAGAATACTTTTTTCTAATCAGACTTACATGGTGTGGGTACCCATGTATTGAGTGTCAGACATTGTTGTACAAAAGTTACACTGAACAACTTTTGATGGGCAATATCACCATTTTTTCCTTTTTTTTTTCAAAAACAAAATCTTGATAAAGTTTGTAAACAAATCACTGCAACTGTCACCCTATTAGGAAATATACATTCCCAGCATCTCCCAAGCCACACTTGTGCACTCATTCAGACATTATAACCTCAAAATTAATTAACACTTCCCACAACCCATGTGAGCACAGATTCATTATGTTATCCAAAGAATGAATTTGCAGAACATATGCCCATTTGTGTCTGGCTATTTTTGCTTCACATTATGCCTGTAAAACCCATTCAAGTTATTTCTGGACCTGTAGACCATACATTCACATTCCTGGATATTATTTGTCTCCCATTTATCCATTCTGTTAAGGGCATCTGTGATACTATAGGTTTCAGCTATTTTAAATAGCACTGCCATGAATGTTCTTGTCCATGTGTTCAGAGATTTTATGGAAGAATTCCTGTTGGAAGAAACCAGGAGTGTAAGTGCTAAGTCACAGGACATGATTATATTTATCTGTAGTACAAACTGCCAAAACATTTGTCCCAATGCACACAATACCAACTCATAAGAGAGTTCCAACATTAAGCCAAAATCTGTTATAGAATTTCAGTGTTTTCTGTTGCTTAAGTTAACAGAAATATTGAAGAGTTTTAAAGGAACACAGTTTCTTAATGTTGTAATATATATCTCAAAATAACTTTAAAACCTGTTGCTCCTGGAATAGCAGGGAAACAAACACTGTCTCTCAGTGTCCGTCACTATGAATTTAATAATGATTCCTTCTTTCAAGGTTGAAACCTTGAGGACAATATCACCTTTGATTGTTTGTCTTTTATGCTAGACAGGGTTCTAGGAAATGACAATTCAGAGATGAAGCAGATGTGGTTTCTGTCTTCAGGAACTCATCTGTGATGGGAGGAAAAAGCCACATAAATGGATAATTGTTCTTGTGGAAGTCGAGGGGAGGCACCGCTAACTTAATGGGAGACTGTAGGATTGAGTCAGATTTGGGAGGCAATCTTTAACAGAGGCCTCTGCTTTTGGGTGGATGAGGAATGCCGGTCCATAGAGTTGAGCTCATCAAATTCCTCAGTTTATATCACTCCATCTTCATTGGTTTCTGCAAGGCCGCCTCTCCTATTAGACTACTTTATCCCCTTAATTTCAACCTATGACTCATTCCCATTTCCTTTTCTACAAAGGCATTGTCTCTGATATTTGTATATATATACATGTCCTTGAAAAAGATGTTATTTTATGTGTATGCATTAAACTTATAAAAATGTATGCTATACATTTCATTCTGTTTCATAGTTTGCTCAGAATGTTGCATGAAAGTTTTAAATTTTGTAAAGGTCCAATTTCCTCATTTTTCTTTTGTTTGTGCTTTTGATGCTATATTTTAGAAAGCTTTGTCTAACCCAAGGTCAAAAAGATACAGCCCTATATTAAAAGTTGCATAGTTTTAGCTCTTATTTTAGGTCAACAGTCCATTTGAGTTAATCTTTATATTTAGTGTGAGATAGGGTTCCACTTTATTCTTTTGCATTGTGAATATCCAGTTTTCCCAGCACCATTTGTTGAAAAGTCTGTCTTTGTCTCATTGAATTGCATTGGCACCCACATCAAAAATCAGTTGACCATAGATGTATGGGTTTATCTCTTGATTCTCAAGTCTATTCCATAGATAAGTATGACTAACCTTATGCCAGTATCACACTATCTTAATTACCATTTCTTGGTTTTCAATTTTGAAATTGGGGTGTGTGAGTCTTCAACTTTGCACTTTTTCAAAAAATACAGTTTTAACTATTCTAGGTTCCTTGCATTTGATATGAATTTTAGGAGTAGCTTGTCAATTTTTGTCAAGAAGCCAGCTGATATTTTAATAGGAACTGTGTTGGATCTGTAGATCAGTTTGGGGAGTATTATCTTCTAATAATATTAAGTCTTTGGATTCATGAGCATGCAATGCTTTCAATTTATTTGGAGATTTTAAAATTTCTTTCAACAATGTTATGTAGTCCTCAGGATAAAAGTCTTGCACCTATTTCATTAAATTTATCTTAATTATTTTATTCTTTTAATGCTATTGTAAATAAAAAATTTTTTAAATTTTATTTTCAGGTGCTTAATTGTTAGGGTATAGAAATACAATTGATTTTTATATGGGGACCTTGTATCCTGAAACCTTGCTAAATTTGTATATTATTTCTAATATTGTGTGTATGTGTGTATGTGTGAGTGTGCATTCTCAGAATTTTCTATGTACAGGATCATATCATCCCCAAAATGTTTTGCTTCTTCCTTTCCCTTCTAGATGCCTTTTATTTCTTTTTCTTGTCTGATTGCCTTAGCTACAACTTCCAGTACAATGTTGAATAGAAGTGGTGAGATGAATATCTTAGTCTTACTACTGACCTTTTAAGGGTATTGTTTTGTCATTCATCGTTAAGAATGTTACCTGCGAGTTTTTCATAGATGCCTTTACCAGGTTGAGGAAGTTGCCTTCTATTCTTAGTTTATTGAGTCTTTCTTTTTAAATCGGAAAGCATGTTGGATCTTTTCAAATATGTTTTCTGCATTGAGATGATTGTAGAGGTATTGTTCATTTTTTCTCTTAATATGGTATATTAATTATATAAATTGATTTTCATATTTCAAACCAATAATATATTCCTGGGATAAATCTTCCATGATCACTCTATATAATCCTCTTTATATGTTGATGGATTTGTTTTGCTAATATTTTGTTGACAATTTTTGCCTTTATATTGATAAGTGATGTTGGTCTTTAATTTTATTTTCTTTTGATATCTTTGTCTGGCTTTAGTATTAGGATAATACTGGCCTCAGAATGACTTGGGAAGTATTCCTACCTCTTCTACTTTTTTCTGGAGAGTTTGGGAAGGTTTAGTAGTAATTAATTATTCTTTAAATCTTGGTAGAATTCAACAGCAAAGTCATCTTGGCCTGGAATTTTCTTTGTTTGAAATTTTTAAATTAGTGATTTCATCTCTTGACTTGTTATAAGTCTATTTTTTTATAAATGCAATTTTATTGAAATATAGTCACACACTCTACAAACCATCCAAAGTATACAATCAATATCATCACATAGTTGTGCATCATCACCATGATCAATTTCAGAACATTTTCATTACTTCAGAAAAAGAAATGAAAATAAAAAAGAAAACCCAGAACATCCCATATCCCTTGGCTCCCTCTATTATTGACCCACAATATTGGTGTGATACATTTGTTACTGTTGATGAAAGAATATTAAGATATTGCTGTCAACTATAGTCCATAGTTTGCAATAGGCACATTTTCCCCATATACCCTCCTATTATTAATTCCTTGTAATAGTGTCATGCATTTGTTCAAGTTTGTGAAAGAATTTTTTTATATTTTTACAGTTAATCACAGTCATTGTCCATGACAAGATTCACTGTGTTTTATATTCCCATGTTTTAACCTGCAGCTTTCCTTCTGGTAACATACATGACTCTAACTTCTTCTTTCCACTACATTCACCCACAATTCAGCAATGTAATTATTCTCACAATAGTGTGCTACTGTAACCTCTATCTATTTCCAAACATTTACATTCAACCTAGCTAAAAATTCTGCACATTTTAAGCAACCACTCCCCATTTTCTAGCTTCATTCTATATCCTGATAACTCATATTCTAGATTTTATGTCTGAGTTTGCATATTATAATTAGTTCATATCAGTGAGATTATACAATGTTTGTCCTTTTGTGTCTGACTTCACTTAACGTAGTGTCCTTAAGTTTCATCCATGTTGTCATGTGCTTCAGGACTTCATTCCTTCTTACTGCTGAATAATATTCCAATGTATGTATTTACCACATTTTGTTTATCCATTCATCTGTTCATGGATACTTGGGTTGTTTCCATTTTTTGAAAATTGTGAATAATGCTGTATGAACATCGGTGTACAAATGTCTGTTTGCTTTCAGTTCTTCTGGGTATGTACTGAGAAGTGGGATTGGTGGGTCATAAGGAAACTCTATACTTAGCTTCCTGAGGAACTGCCAAACTGCCTTCCACGGAGGCTGTACCATTTTACATTCCCACCAACAGTAAATAAGTGTTCCTATTTCTCCATGTCCTCTCCAACACTTGTTGTTTCCTGTTTGTTTAATAGTGGCCATTCTAGTAAGTGTGAAATGATATTTCATTGTGGTTCTGATTTGCATTTCCCTAATAGCTAGTGAAGCTGAGCATCTTTTCATGTGCTTTTTAGCCACCTGTATTTCCACTTTGAAACAATGTCTATTCATGTATTTTGTCCATTTTTTAATTGGTGGTTTGTCTTTTTATTGTTGAGTTGTAGGATTTCTTTTTTTTTAAATTGCATTTTTATTGAGATATATTTACATAACATACAGTTGTTCAAGGTGTATAATCAGTTGTTCATAGTTGTGCATTGATCACCACAATCAATCTTTGAACATTTTCATTACTCCAAAAAATAAGGTAAAAATCAGAATAAAAAAAGAACATCCCAAACATTCCATTCCCGTCCTTCCCACATTGTTCATTTACTTTTTTTTAATGCTCATTCAATTTTTTTTAACTTTATCAAAAAAAAAAAAACAATAAAAATAGCCACAATTCAAACAAACAAAAACAAAATAATAAGAAAAAACAAATTACCTGAAATAACTACACTGCTTCCAACATGTTCCTACCCTACCCCAAGAAAATAGACTACTTCTAATTTAATTATTTGATGTTTGGAGAAACTGTTTGTATGATTTCAATAGCGTAAACTTATTGAGGCTCGTGTGATGCTCTAGTATATGATCTATCCCAGAAAATGTTTCATGTGCACCTGAAAAGAAAATGTAATTTGAGCTTGTCTAACTCAGTGGTCGGGGGAACTTGATGATGGCGTAGCAGTCAACCTTGTTTCTCCTGGGGGCACTTTTCCAAGTATATTTGGGCTGTCTTCTGAGACACAGTGTCTTGGGCCAAATGTGGGTAAAGTGCAGATTTGTTTTTGTTTGTATGTTGCTGTGGATGCCTTTCAGTACTATCTTCTTGTTTTTCAAAGCCTTTGCTTTAGCTTCAGTTTTGGGAGGGACAGTAGCTTCTTCCTTCGCTTTCAGCACCATCTTTGTGAAAAGGCTCATTCATTTACTCTTTGGTTTTTCATCTTCTGATTCACCTTTTTGATGAGATCTGTCTTTCAACTGTTTTGATTTTTCGTAAATATCTCTAAGGAATTCATTTTTCAAAATTATTCTTGTTATTTCTGGTTTCCAATATCCCATGTTTTCTCTTTTAAAGTATTTATTATGCTTAACTTAAATTATTATTTTGCCTGGTCTATTACATATTCTTCCTTTTGAAAATAATTTTTTATTTGTTATCTTTGTAAAAAAATAGCACTTGTAATTCTCAGCCAAATCTTTACTTTCCCTTTTGAGTTAATCTTTCTTTATAAATAATCAGCTACCACAGTGCAAACTGTGTCTACCAAGAGGAGTCATACCTAATACCTATGAGGAACCACAATCTAAGACCTAGTAAAATATCAGCTCCTCCTTCAGTCTAGGATGTGCCTATGCATGTGTTTTTATTAGGGAGATGTATTTATCAGAATAGGGGGCCTTCATGCTACAATTTAGAGCATGATTTACAATACTTACCTTATCCTTCCTTTCCAGCTGGTGAGTCTATCTTTCAGAGAAGTTCTCATTACCTGTTTTCTAGGGTCTGTTACTGTCTTTTGTAATTTTCTAAACTATTTTGGAAGAGGTGTAGGAAATGTTCACAGGCAGGCCAGTCTGGATTCATGAAATTTTATTTGTTATCTACTCCCACAAGATTCCAGGCTACCTGCATGTACCTCTCTACCCCTTTTCAAACTGGTGATGATCTGGTGCTATGCTATGTTTTATTCATGGCAGTGATGATGAGTGTGCCAGTTTGTATGTATTATGTCCCCCAGAAAAAACCATGTTCTTTGATGCAGTCTTGTGGGGGCAGATGTATTAGTGGGGATTAAGTTGGAACATTTGGATTAGGTTGTTTCCATGGAAATGCATCCCACCCAACTGTGGGTGATAACTTTGATTGGATACTTTCATGGAGGTGTGGCCCTGCCCATTCAGCATGGGCCTTGATTAGTTTACTGGAGCAATATATAAGCTCAGACAGAAAGAGCGAGTTTGCTATAGCCAAAAGGGACACTTTGAAGAATGCACAGAAGCTGAGAGAGTAGCTGCAGATGAGAGACAGTTTGAAGATGGCTGTTGAAAGCAGACTTTTGCTCTGGAGAAGCTAAGGGAGGACAAATGCCCCAAGAGCAACTGAGAGTGACATTTTTGAGGAACTGCAGCCTAGAGAGGAATGTCCTGGGAGAAAGCCATTTTGAACCCAGAACTTTGGAGCAGATGCCAGCCACGTGCCTTCCCAGCTAACAGAGGTTTTCCGGACACCATTGGCCATCCTCCAGTGAAGGTACCCTATTGCTGATATGTTACTTTGGACACTTTATGGCCTTAAGACTGTACCTGTGTAACCAAATAAACCCCCTTTTATAAAAGCCAATCCATCTCTGGTATTTTGCATTCTGGCAGCATTAGCAAACTAGAACAATGAGGCAGCCAAAGACATGTCTCAGTAGATCATTAAAGATACACAGATGGAAAACTCACCCATGTTTATTGTCTGTTCAGGGCACTGGGCCCTTAGACATTCTAGACCTCCATTCCCCATGCCTTCTCTTTTGGAACCAACATTTGGTTCTAGGTTATATCAAACTACTTATCATTTCTCTAGAATTTCCAGGAATATTTTGGGAGAGGGAGGCAGCAGGTTCTTGCTGCTTGTTTTTTGTCCCAAAACCTTACTTTAATCTCCAGATTAAGGAACGGCATAGTGGTATTTAAGAGGATAAATTTTTTTAAGTGGAGATCATTAAAAGTTATTTCTATTAAGTCAAAATATTTATGTGTAATATATTTATGTTATGGATGTTTCTCATATCTCAAGTTGTGAAACGAAAAATGTCAATTGTCCAGTTGTCCAGATAGGGAATTGCTGTGGGAAGTTCTCTGTAGGCACAAACAAGATCATGGGAAGTCATTGGGAAATGAGAACCATTGGTCAGGAGACAAAGTTTGGGACAGCCTGGTTGATGACAAACATTCTTCTGCTTTCAAGCTAGGGCTTCATAAGGCATGCCCGGAACCTAGAAAAATATTTCAGAACAAAATCTGCACTTAGAGTGAAAATTAAGAGGAATTATTCTCTCTTTAGGTGCCATTAAAATGAATGAATCCAGCCAAATAAAAGGAAGATATTTAGCCAAAGTTAGGGAAATCAATAAACTGATGGAAATTTGAAATAAAAGTATAGAAAACCAAGTGGCAACTCTATCTGATGGAGCAACAGTTAGTACTTTGGGTGGTCATATGTAATGTAGTCCCCTAATAACTCTAACTCATTAAAATTCTTACCCACAGAACTTTTTCAGGCTTATGAGGACTTCTCTGTCAAAGATACTCTAGTGTCACCATAAGGATAGTGTCATAAAGATTAAACTGACTCAAGAATTTTTCTTGAGTATCTATTGTGTGTTAGGCACTGTTTAGTGGACAAACTAGGTAAACATTACTGCCTATTGGAGTTTTATTGGAAAATAAAACAAAAATATTTGTCAGAAGATGATAAATACTATTGATATCAATAAACAAAGGAAGAATGACAGGCAGTACTGGGTGGTGGGAGTTTTGTAATTTCAAATAGGGTAAAGTAAAACTGTAGAGCCACCTAAGTGAAGCTATAAGGATGCTTTTTTAAAAAAATTCAATTTTATTGAGATATATTCACATACCATGCAATCATATGAGGATGCTTTTAACATTTCACTTTTATGCGCTCAGCTTTTTATAGAAGTTATTATATAAACTTTATCAGCATTAATATACTTTACTATTATTTTCAGTATAATGTGTCCTTCAGCACAAATGGATGTTGGATTTCATCATATGATTTTCTTTCATCTGTTGAGGTGATAGTGATTTTTTCTTCTTTATTCTGTTAATGTGATGAATTATATTGATTAATTTTCTAATGTTAAACCAAGCAAGAATTATGTAAATAATTTAACTTCTGTGTGGTGTTTTGTCAGTTTTATACATTGGATTTTGTCTGCTAATATTTTATTTAGGGTTTTTTCAACTATGTTCATAAAATATATTGATCTCCGATTTCCTTTCTTGTAATGTCCTTGTCATATTTATTTTCAAGCTTAATCTGGCATGTAAAATGAATGGAGAAGTATTCTCTTTTTGTATACTCTGGAAGACTTTCTGAAAGACTGATACAGAAAAGACTGAGATTTGTATTGTACTAAATCTGTAGATCAGTTTGTGGAAAATTGACTTTTTTACAACATTAAGGCTTCCAGTCTTTGAATCCATTTCTTTATGTCTTCTTTAATTTCTGTCAGTAATGTTTTATAATTTCCTATCTGGAGATATTTCATAACTTTCTAAAAAAAATGTATTCCTAGATATTTGACATTATTGATGCTATTGTGAATTGTACCTTTTTATATTTCATTTTCTAATTGCTGTTAGCATATAGAATACAATTATTTTTGTATATTAATCCTGTACTCAGTGACCTTAATAAGTTCATCTAACAAGGCTAATATTAAATCTGTAAATTCTCTTAAAATATAAAAGTAATGCTGACCTATTAAAATGAGTTGAAAATTATTTCATGATTTTTCTTCCAAAATTTATCATTTCATTTCATTTTTAAAATTTTTCTGTAAGACTTGATAAGATTGGTGTTATTTTTGCTGTAAGTGTTTGAAAGATCTTACTAGTAAAGTCATATTAGCCTGTAGTTTTCTATAAGGGAAATTTTTAAGACTATGGATCCATGTTTCTTAGAGAGCTATTAATTATTTTATAATGTTTTGTCAGTTTTCATGTGTTTTCCTTTAAATATTTGTTTATTTCAAACATATTTAAATTTACTCACTCTATCATATAGATTTCTTACATTTTTAATGCTTTAAAATATATACTGTTTTCCCTTTTTTCTTTTCTGAAATTGTTACTATCCTTTTCTATACTTGATCAGTTTGTGTATGAATTTAGTAAATTTGTTCATCTTTCAATATGTCAAAATTTGGATATGTTAAATTCTCTCATTTATATGTTTTCTTTATTTCACTAATATCCGATTTTATCTTCATTATTTCTTAAATTCCATGTCCTTTGGGCTTCACTCTCTGTTTTTTTATCTTCTTGATCTGAATGTCTAAACAGGTGATTTTTTTCATAGCTTCTGCCTTTCTGAGAATGACCTCCTGAGCATAGCTTTAGATAAATTGCTTGATTTAAAAAAAAAATAATGTGATTATATTGATTAGTATACGGTGAAAATATTTTAAATTTCTATTGTACTTATTTTGTTGACCCATGGGTTATTTAGAAGTATATTGTTAAATTTCCAAAGGATTTTTAAAATTTAAATTATCTTGTTGTTGCTGAGTTTTACCTTAATTTCACTGTGGTGAAAAAACAGTGTGTATTCTTTTAATCCTTTGAGAATTGCTTTATGGCAATTCCCAATAGTTTGTAAAATGTTCCATATACAATCGAAAAGAAATTTTATTCTGAGATTGTTGGTTATAGTGCTCCACATATGTCAATTATGTCAAGTTTATTCAAACCTCATTCCTCAAATATTATTTATCCTTACTGATTTTATATCTGCTCTCCTACCAATTTTATTTTTTAAAACTTCAATTTAAATTGTGGGTTTATATATTTCACCCTCAGTTTTCTAAGCTTTTACCTTAATATTTGTGGCAAAGTTGTTAGGTGCTTAATAATTTATTATTTTTTAACTTATTGTTGAATTGAGCTTGTTATAATTATGAAAGTTCTTTCTTTTCTTTGATGAGACCACTGGCGGTAAAGTCAATTTTGTCTAATCTAAGAAAGCTCCATAAAATTTCTTTGATTCATGTTTGCATAGAGTATCTTTCTTTTCCCCCTATTTCACTTTCCCTTTCTGGTTATATTTTAGGGTGTCTTTTGTAAAGGAATGTATAGTTACATTTCATTTTTAATTCAGTTTCTCAAGGTTTATTATTTAGTTGCAAATTTTGAATATTTTACATTAAATATTATTACTGATATTGCTAGATTTTAATGTTACTCTTTGTTTCTACAACTATTCTTTGTTTTCTCTTTTCCTTCCTTTTTGCATCCTTTTTGATTAACTATGAGTAGCTCGCATTAAATAGTTATGAATTATCATTCCATTTTCTCCTCTAATACTACAACTTTCATCTTTATTAAAGTTAATATATTTCTTTCTTGTCATTTTGTTTTCATATATCTTAATTCTACATATATTTAAAACCCCACAACTATTTGAGGTATTGTCTCAAATAGTCAATATTCATTTATTTTTACCCCAATATTATTCTTTCCAATGTTTTTCTTTCTTCTTCCTTACTAAATATCCATCTTGGATAATTTTTCCTTTGCTGAAAGATCCCGCTTTAGTATGTCTCTCAGCATATATCTGTTGGTAAATGATTCTCTCAATTTTCATTAACTGTTAAAGTTTTTATTTTTGTCTTCATATTTTAAAGCTAAGATTGCTGTTTATAAACTTCTAGGCTGTGAGTGATTTACTTTCAGTACCTGAAAGTTATCATTCCACCATATTCTTAATTCTATATTATTATTTATTTAATTAATTAATTTTTTAGAAAATAGCTGTCTATATCACTATTGCTCTTTTGAATAAAATGTTTAATTTTTCTCTGGCTAGTTTTAAGATTCACATTTAAACTTTGTTGTAATCACTTCCACTCTGATGTGCTTAGAGGTGTTTTTAATTGCAATATCACAATAGAAGTTATAGAGCTTCTTGAAGAAACCACATTTAATAATGATGCCTTTTGTTTGTTTTGAAAAAGTCTTGGTAGGTCTCTAAGTATTGTTTCTGCCATATGATTTCATGCCTTTCTTTCTTGAACTCCCACACAGGTATGAAAGAGATTTTTACCATGTTTCACATGTCTCTTTTGCTCTTTATTTTCTATCTTAGTTTCTCATGATTTTCAGTCAGGATATTTTCTGATATCTTTACTAACTTACTCTTCTTTGTCTATTATGCTTTTAAACCATGTATCAAATTTTTATTTTCAGTAAGTGTAACTTTTATTCTAATCATTTCCATGAATTCCTTTTTATAGGTTCCAAATATTTTTTGAAACTCTTCATTTTTATTAGTGCTGAGTTTTATTTACAAACACTCTATACTCAGCAAAAACTCTTGATTTTTAATATATTTTCTCAAACTTATCAGTTATACTTATTCTAACATTTTTGTCAGTTAACATTTAGATAACCTTTGGGTGTTCACTATTTGAGTCTCTCACTATTTTTTATTGACTTTTGGCCATTTAATTCTGTTTTTTTGATGTGCCTAGTAATTTTTTATTAGATGCTAGAAATAGTGTACAAAAATTATAGAGATGCCACATGATGCTACCTTCCACAGGTAAAATTTAATATTCTTCTTGACAGTGGAAAGCATTTGAGCAGATCAATTTAATCTAGTTAGTGTTGGTATATTTATTGTTTCTTTACTCATGTGACAAGACTGTTACTGGGTTTCAACTGAAATGGGGTGTTCCCTAGGACCCCTAAAATTGACAAGCCATTAACTTCATTGTTTTTCCTCTAACACCACAAGATTATGAATTCTCTGCTTACTTTTTAGTCTCTTAGGAACTCTTTTCTCCTTGATTTCTCTGTACCCCACTCTGTGCAAGTGGGCTAGATGTCCACAAATGCTCAAGGGGAAATTGTGCACAGAACAATTGGATCTTTTCCATCATCTTTTTTTTCCCACCAACATCCTGACACTCAAATATTGCTTATTTTGTTAACACTAAACTAAAGTTGTTGCCTCCTTTGACCAGTTTGAATATGGCAAGGTCTGAGCTACTGTTTCCTATTTTGAATAAAAAAATGCCTTACAGTGAAAAGTGGAAGAATACAAAAAGCCCACCTCAATCCATTTCTTTTACTTCCAATATTTTGACTTCTAAAGTCAGGATAGCCCTGTTCACCCATTTCTGTCATAACCCCTGACAGTCTTTTACTAAACTACGTGCCGGATTTCTTAGTCATGGCTTTCTCTGTACACATAAATTAGCTAAGACCATTGCACATACATACCATAGCTCAATCTACTCGCTTTTTAATAACAACTATCATGATTCTATTTACTGTGCACTTTATTATTTCTGTATTTGTTTGAAGGTAGTTCTGTGCAGGCAGGTAGTGTGTCTGTCCAATGCCTTTTGAAATGAATTTGTTTGAGAATTCCGTTATATATGCAAGAAGAATAGATGGGACACTCAGTTCCTTGGGAGCCTAAATGTTCCAGATTATCACCTTATATCACCTCCTGTTATTTAACAAATATGGGTTCTAAAGGAACCCAGAAAGTTTTCTCATAGTACCAGATACCAAGATCAAGGTCAAGATCAAGATCAAGATTTTTATATGTATATTAGGAGGATATATATCCTCCTAATTATTTAAATTTCCAAACTATACCAAATTAAGATACAGTGAAGTACATAGTTCTATTATCCCAACTTTGTCTAAGTGTTTGCCAAATGTCTCATAAATATGAAAAGGAGAAATATGGCATTTAAACCCAGATGTGTGTCTCTTCACAGTCCATGCTCATAATCATGATGCTATTTATTTGGGGTTCCAATCCATTTACAGTAGAAAGAGTAGTAGGTGTTTCTGCCAGGATAAGACAAAAATATTAGTCATTTAGATGGTGATGAATGAAAAA